>NW_005054328.1:386394-459658 GCF_000277835.1 Geospiza fortis | reverse complement strand
TGAATTTTGATTTTACTGAATGTAAATGCCTAATCGGGTGAGACTATGCTGATATGTTTATTCAGATCACCTTTTGTTAATGGCTTGTAGATTCTATTAAACAATTTTGCTAATTGCTATCCTTCAGACTGCAAGATAAAATAGTAACTCCAAAATGGAAACACAAAGCATACTAATTCTTATCAGACCTATTCCATAATAAGATAACATGTTTTTTTTCTAAAGTCTAAAAAAAATATTCAAAGCAAGAATACAAGTTTGAAAACTTTTTACTGGGGCTAAATATAAACATTCAGAGGCTGGAAAACTGAATGGTTAATTCTCTCCAGCATAAGTTAAACTGCTCCAGGCCTGAATCAGACTTGATGTTTTATGCAAAATTCCTAAAGAATTTCTAATGAATCCCTCAAGCTACTCTAAATGAGACGTGTAAAAATATGAAAACCATCTGGACACATGCAATGATCTGGCTTTCCATTAAGCTAAACAGACTGGCAATCTGCAAAATCATCCCATTAAATAATAAATTTTTTGTTGATTTCAGTGAAATAGGGATTTCACCCATCCCATATATTGAGATTATATCTACAAATAAATCCTTTGAAGCTGAGGTTTCAAAAATTCTTTGTTTAAAATATAACCAAGCAATCTCTCTCAAATGCATGGCTTTTCTTAGATATAGCAAAAGACTGTTTCAGAAACACCTCCATGCTTTTTTTGTATTTGCTGAAGACAATCTGGCTTCTTCCCTCTGCCATTATAATGTCCACTTACTTCTCTTCCTCACCAAAAAGTCCATATTCTCTTTGTGGCCTTTGGTTTGAGAGTGTACGCAGTGAACCTGCAGTGGTAGAAGACTTAGGTGGTCCCTGAGCAACCACAACATGCTGCTGGAGAAAGCAGACTCCCCCATCAGAGAACCACCAAGGCCAGATGCAGTGACTTCTGGAAGCTTTCCTGCTGGAAGCCTTTCTTCTAAATATTGAGGGAGGTTTTGGCTGTTGGCCTTGGTTCCAAGCCACACCTGAATCAAGCTGTTAGCACTTAACTTATAATTCAACAGGTGGACTGGACTTGTCATGAAAAAGACCCCCTGTTTCACTTGTACTGAATTTGTTCCACCTTTCATGGGGCATCCAGGTGGGCTGGGAAGGATGGGGAGAGGGGGAAAGCATCAAGCATGGTTGTGCAGCTTACTGGTTAGAATACTGGGAGAGAAGTTAGACGTCCCAGTTCATGTATCTATGGCTTTTTAGAGATTCAGCCTCACAATTGACAGTTCAATATCAATATGAAACCATTTACTGGTGCAGGGGTCTTCAGCCCAGGTATCATCCTGTAAGTGGGGGCTATATGGATACCCTCACTCTGTTTTGCTCCCTATAGTCCGGCAGTCTGAAAAATGGAATTGTTTTGTAGATATCAGACTGGCTTAAAAGACAGTTTTTCATATGCTGGTAAACAGAGAATTTTATAGTGAGATGGGACATAAAGAAAAAACTGAATCCATGTCTTCTACTTGCCTTGTATTGAAATCACACTGCAAAAAACAACCTAAATGAGATTTTCATGGCACGGCTGAGCTTTTCCTATCCCTTTACACTATATGTCACAGCTGTGATTCCCAAGAAACTGAAAGCTTTCCCTTCACAGAAATAGAGATTAGCACAAAAAGTAATGATGCTGAAAATTAATGCTGAGTGCTACAGAGTTTGCATTTTCCTACCACTACTTCTGGATTTAGTTTTTCCTTCTTATACCTGCTGCTTCTAATTAATTCACTGACTTCTACAGGAGGCATACAAGTTGTCCTAATGATTTCCTACCTGCCTCTGATACAATCTGATAATCAGTCATCTCAGCTAACAGATGAACAAAATTAAGGCAATTTTGAAGCTAACCTTTTTTCCCTTCAAATACAGAGAGAAATAAATAGTATTATTCCACAAAGCAGTGCTCATTAAAATGAGAATATTTTACTGCTGCAATACACCTGAATGTACAATTCAGAAGAAAAATAATAACTTGCGCTAAGATCCTCTTATATGGTACCTGCAAAGAAGTAATGCCTGCAGGTTTCCAGCTCAAAAATAATATGATAAAGTTCTACAGTAAAGCAAGAAACTGCTGCTCTTTGAAACCACACATATATTTTCAATAAGTTTCCCTAATATGTTATATTTTAAAATTACATCATTTTCAAGCTTCAAAATGAAGTATATTTTCAGTGCAACCACTTCTCTTTCAGCTCTATATCTTAAAGCTTATGTAACATCTCTTTTCCAAGGTGCACTATTCATCACATTAGGAGAGTCACTGAAGTTTGCAGCAACTTCAATAGCAATTACTAAAGAGTAGGTCTGGTTTTTTAAACATTAATAACAGCTAGTTTCAAATGCCAAAAATATCTGTGCTTTCCTTGCCTGCATTACAAAAACAGACATCCATAAACAGCTGGAATGTAGTTCTTCCATTCACTTTACCACCTGTGGAGCTGTTGCTTCTTGCTCACCAGCAAAATGAGAAAAAAGGGCTATGATGAACTGCAGATGTGTTAACATCAGTGCGAAGAGCATAGCCACAGACTAAAAGTGCACTTCACAAATTATTTTACAGCTTCTTCATGACTAACAATGCTAGCAATTTTACTGATTATAAGGCACATCTTAGAAGTCATTTAACAGTTCATTATAATTGGATTATCTTTCATATTAGAAAGTATTTCTAATATGAAAGTATTTATATTCCTAGATTTAACTCCCAAAACCATGAAGAATACAGCAAGAGTTCAGAGCTTTGAAAATTAAATGAGTGTGCTGTCCTTTGACTGCAAAAAGCCCCAGGTGACTAACCTTGACAAATATATACCTCATTATGTGCTTAAAATGAGGAAATGAATTGAGACAATAAAATGGGTTTAAAATGAGGTCATTAACATGAGGAAAGAGAAATACAGACCAGATGCACAGATTCATCCAGGGCCTACAGAAGTCTTGAGATCACAGCTATCTTTTGAGGCACTCTAATGAGGAATTTTGTCAGAAAACACTGAATCTTGCACAAAGCACCTTGAGTTTTATGATTGCTCACATGGGGTTGCTCTGAAAGCTGCTGGCATTCACAGCCCAGCAGCTGGCACCTCAGGCTGTTCAGGGCTCACCACTGACTCCCACCAGCTTCTGTCTTAGGAGCAGCTCACACCATGGTCCAGGGGCCACTAAGCACCAGTGATTCTAAAAACTCTTCCTACAATTGTATCCAACTCCTATGAACACAGCTCAGCTTCCAAACAGGGAACAGTAAAAATGACCAAGTCAAACCATGAGGAAACTGCAGTGAAGCCCACAGGTCAAATGAATGGAACTCACTAAATTTTGTGAAATCCAGCCAGTACTGGAGTGACTGACATCTTAATACAACATATATTAAAGATTTTTTTCTTCAAGGTGGGGGAAGAGGACCAAAAGAAGATGACACATCTATGGCCAAAAGTAGCTTCTATATACAATCCTAGATGCCTTACCCAGCATAGCTTAACATAACCAGCCTCCTTATGAGGTCAAGTATCCTACCCAGCCCCTGCTTTAGACATTAACTGCTAACACATAAGAGTTAAGACAGTAACTACTGAGCTAAATCCACAGTGCCACTGAACAAATGCCATGATTACACTTTTATGCTCAATGCTTTTCAATCACATACAGTCTTAAGTCAGTACTGCATCTAAATATAGAGCGACATCCTTTTTAAGTACAAACTACAGTGCTCTAATCAGTAACTCTCTTGAATAAACAGAACTTCAAAAAAATCTTAAGCCAGAGCAGCTGCAGCATTGTTTTTGTATTCTACATGTGGCATCTGGAATAAAAAAAACTTATTGTATTTTGAATTAAAATTGCATTACACTGTAATTCACCTCACCTCCGTGCAAATCCAGAATTATGCCACCAAATGTTTTGATTCTCTCAAGCACTGAAACAGCACAAATATGTGCACACTAGCCACTACACCTCACCAATATAAAAGAAAGAAGGCAGACATGTTTAAAGCTCTTATTCAAACTCTTTTGACATCGTCAGAGGTCTGGTGGCTTTTTTAATTTCCTTTTTTTTTCTTTTTTTAGCTTATTAGAAATTAATTGTTTCACATAAATGATGGAGTCTTTCCACTGCACTGGGAGGAAATAAGGATGTGAGCGTTGTGAAAGTCTCCAAACAGAGTGGAACAGCCATGAAGACGTATACAAGTGTTGCAGGGCGGACAGTTGCCTATTCTAAATTCACTAATGGATGCTCAAAATGGAAACCTGCATAGTGCACTTTTGGAAAATTATTGCTTGCTTACTGTAACTAGAAAATTAAGAAACTGAGTGGGAAAAATTCCAAAACTATAATGCATCAGAAATTGACTGGAAATTGCAAAAGACCAGTTACAATATCTCTGTTTAAAAAAGGGTTGTTTCAATATAAGAGAAAACTTATTTAACTTTCAGGAATTATTTTGTATATGCATAATTAACCGTTGCAAATACGATCCAGTCCCATACTGAAGGAAAATTTTTGAATGGTTTAGAGAATTTTTCTATGCAATAGAACAAACATATTTGCAAATGCAAAAATATTGGAAGAATCAAACCCATGTGAGTTGATTGCTCTGAAATGCAGAATGGACTATTTTCTCTATGTTCAGTACAGTATAATTTCCCTAATAAATATATTTATTTTCTGGAGCAGTGGGAAAACACTGCTATTTAAGAAAGAAAGAAGCATTTTGGTTAAAGAGGGAAAAACTCTACTTGCAATTGCTTTTTGTTTAATAGTCAGCTAATATTTCTTTTTCACTATTTCAGAATGCCTACTATACCACTTAATACTTTTTATTTCTTCATTTAAAGTTAGTCTTGTTTCTGCAGTTTTGAAGACTTTTCAGAAACTTCAGCAGCAGACATTGGGTACAATCTTCAGTTCTGAGAAGTCTCAGTCATCAGCTTTACCACAACAGCTGATATAACATACTACATTTTGAAATGTCCAAATCTTCATCTGTCTCTATTTTCTTGACTCTTTCACCATTTTCTCAGGATAGAGAAAGACAGTTGCATAAAGTTTGCTTTGGTAGCATTTTTAAGGTGATGACTATCACCATAGTGAAATGAAGCAAAATTCTGAATAGAATAATTCAGTGTTCTTTTGATTCAGTACTCAATATGATTTCTAGTTTGATTTCCACATGCATTTGAAACCAAAAGTAGATCCTAAACACCTCAAGGTTCTAAGAATAAGAGAAATTTGTAATTGCAGGTTGATGTTTCCTAACAACTATTTAACCATATATTGGATCTACACTGATCAAATAAGAAAAACAATAATTGGAGGGCCAAAATGATGCTTATCATAAATATTAGAGAGTTAAGATCAAAAGATATGTTTCAGAATGATAAATACAAAAATTTCCATCAATCTGTAACATATAATCTAACTCAGAAACCCGGCCTTTGACTCTGAACAAAGGTCTCTGGTCATCCTGGCAAAATTCCTCCGACAGCATATAACCTCTCTCTAATGAAAATTTTATCAACCCTATTTTCACTATCTTTTCCTACCTTGTTAAATGGTTGGGAAGGACCACAGAGATGCACTGCATCTCACCCTCTTGCCCAGAGTGGACCTCTTTTGAAGGTAGCAGTAAACCCAGTAGCAATTGAGCTGCTTTAATTAAACAAATTTCTGCTTCTGATAGAGGATCTCATTGGATATTTCTACCCCAGCTGTTGAGTTTTTTTAATAGCACTGATATCCCACAATTTGGCCACTGAGGACCTAAAGCCTTGTTTCTCTTGTTACTCTTCCTTTTGAGAACTGTTCATTTAAGTTCTCATTAAAGTTGTCCTCATATTTAACTGCAACATGATTTTGAACCAATCTTTCAAATCTGTTAGGTATTAAAATTTAGCTGCCAGATTTCCTATTTAACCATTCCTAAGTAAATTTGTGATTTTGCTTTAGATGAGTACCTCACTTACACATTCTTGTAACCTGTATCTCCAGGAGCATCCAGCTCCTCACAGCTTGAATTGTAAGCAGCAGTGCAGATGTGCAAGACATTTTCATCAGTTTGCTTAGAACCCTACACAGTTAAAATTACAAAGTTATGGCCTATCATTTTAGCCTTATCAAGAAAACAAAATCCCTCTATAAAACTTTGTTAACGTAATTCCAACATATTCCACTATCACAGAAACTCTTTACACTTTTAGTAGAAAAGGAAATCAAAGTAATCAGTAGGCAGTTCAAGAAAGGAAATAAATTTATCTCTGACATTATTAGGATGCATAAAAATTATACAAATATGAGAACATCTGCATGAGATTGGACCTAGTTCTGTCTAGATCTCTCTACATCAGAGAGCAACAAGGGCCAACCTACTCTTTCATGGCCTTCTTTTCCAAACTCCAGAGACTGGAAATCTAATGACTTCCTAAGCCAGATGTGATAAGTCTCTTTTTAACAGCTGTTGAAGGCTCTTTCTTTCCTGAACTTTTTCTTTCTGAAAAGCTTTCCTGGAGTTTTTAAGCATATTGGTTTTTCTAGATTCATTTTAGTTGATGTCAAAGACTAACTCTATGGGGGCAAAAATGATGCTAAAAAGCTATTACTTGAAGACATTTCTGTCAGGATTTAAAATACAGTGTTCTTGAAGGTTATAAAATATTTTAAATAAACAAGTTTATGCCTTCAATTTTCAAGCCAAAGTATCATTCCAAGACTACTGACTTTACCTTGGTATATTGCTCACGCTCATGTTCTTGGCTAGAACCAGACCCTGATGTCTGATTATAACGGTGCACTTTCATTTTCATCTGTCTCGTTCGCTCCTCCACTACTAAGCTTGCTGCAAAAACACACAATGAAAATCAATTAAAAATAGAGAAAAAGTTTTGCAAAAAACAAATGGTTTAGCAACAATTTTAGCTCATTTCCATTTCAACAAAACAAAGAAATGTACAAACGTAGAACAAGCAGGGTGTAAGCACAGAACAGAGGAACACTAATGTCAATAAATCAACCACTTTCATTGTGAGAGTCTTTACCTGAAAATGGGCAGACATCCCAATTTCTACATATAATCAAACTGGTGCAACAGATATGAAAAGAGTGAAAAAATTTAGGTGGCGGGCTGAATTATACACCTGTTAAATATTCTCGATGCAGGGGATGTAAATCCATGATCATCTAAGCATGTGTTTGTTTAAATGTAGAAAATATTACAGTAGCATTCTAAGAATTAATGCATGAAACAGGTATTAAAATTTATTTTTTAAGTAATTAACTCCTTCTACTATCTTGAAACATAGCAGTTTAACATAGCTAAGGCTATTTGAGAGGAATAATTTCTCCATTCAACCAGTCATATCAAAACCACAGTTATTTTCTAGTAGTTTGGTTTTTCTTTAACAAGACCTCCTTTAAAATCACTACTTTGTCCTGTAATGATCACCTTTACTTCAAATAATTATTTGTTCTTGTGTTTTCAACTTCCATATGGCAGTGTTTCTTTAAAAACAGATATCTTGCACCTTCAAGGAGCTCTGGTGCTATGAAGAGCATCTTCAACTTGAACAAGTTATGGCAACTCATATTGGATGTGCCTGCCACAGGCATTTGACCTTGCACTAACAGAGAGAGTGCTGTAAATGCCCCTGGGCCAAGGCTTCCTCCAAGTAACTTAATCTTTGTGGTAGTAAATAAATTTCAGAGGGATCTACATATTCTGCTATTCTCAAACTTTGTAGCATTTTAAATTCAAAGCAATACAGGTAACATCAATACCATGACAACTGTTTCTTTTTTAGCAGTTCTAGAACTAGACCCAAATATTTATCAGCAACTATTCTAAATCACAGGAGTATTCACTATGTTCATTGTAGTTTAACAGTTTATAACATCTCAGAAAAACTTATTTTAAGTTGGAATTTTTTATGTGTCACGAATTTAGTTTTATTTAAGGCAACCTCCACAAAATCTTCTGCTTTTGTGCCAACCATGGATTTATATTACTCTCTACAAAACCACTATTTTTCTAAGTCAAAGAGCCCCTCCCCAGATCAGTGACAGGAGAGAGACACCTATATTAAAGCTGCATGTAATCAACTTGTAATCACAAAACACAGACAATTTTAAATTACTGGAAAATAAGTACTTTATGTATGTTCAATTAAGAGGTACTAAAGTCCTCATGTGTGGCTTTTATGCTGTTAGTTATACCCTGTGGCATTATTTACAGATTTATTTTTTGGTCTGTGCTTTGCCAGCACAAAGATATAAGGCCAAAAAAAAAAAACCACTACACTCAGGATTAGATATTTTAAACTGTAAATTACTGCACAAGTCACAATTGTGCCTGCACAATCCATTTGTAACATGCTCAGGGAAATGTCAGAATGTCTGTGTGCTGGTTGGGTATGAAAATATATACAAAGGCATCATTGTGAATTCCTTCTGCACTTCTTATTTAAAAATAAGAAAAATAAGTACAAGAAACTACATTAAAATTCTGCTACAATTATAAATCTAAGGCATGAAATAAAGTTATCATTATCTTCAGTCTCCCATAATGCAAAGTCCAATCTAGCAAATTCTGCACATGCAGAATGTCACACTGGGCCCAGCAATTATTCCAGATGACTAATTATGCCAGTAAATGTGTACCTTAATTGCAATGAGTCCAGTTCCACCATCAGATATGCAGGCACAGCTCCAATTACTTCAATGGAAGTTGCATGGAGGTATCTGAAGGCAAAATTGAGCACTTTAGGTGAAATTTTTAAAGATGGCCTCTTATGTTAAGGACAGATATGATAGGATTAAGATACATCAATTAGGGACTGAAGTAAAAAAAAATTGGTATCTTAATCCTATCATACGTGCATGAAACAGACTGAGGATCTGAAATCAGAGGGAAAAATGAGACCCCTTTAAAAATTTAGCCCTACATGTGTACGGTGCACAGATTAGAGTTACTCTAAACATAACCCTTTCATTGTTTGAATTTTAGGTCCTTTAGCCTGTCAACTGTATGTTATACTAAGTAATATATATGGTTTGTTACCCTGTATTAGCTATGCTACCTGCGAAAGAATATTCTGTAATGTAATTTAATGCTATTTCAGAGGTTATTACTGCAGTCAAGACTCAGTAAATATTCAACCTTAATTCTGTAATTCTTGACTTTTGTTATATTTAAGTCCTTAAACTTAATACATTTATGATCTGGTTTTTCTTTATACACATATTACTATATCAAAGAATGTGAGAACAATTAATGAGCAATGTGAAGTAAATATAATTCTCCAATGGAAAAATTTGATTTAATGCATGAAATATAATGCAATTTAGCACCAATTAGCTGTGAATTTATTTCTAAGCATGCAGTTGCATGAAACTACTCTAGAAAATCCAGCTGTGTTCCTTGCAGCTTCATTTACCATGCACATCTGAGCATATGTTGAATGTAGCTCAGTTGTGTGATGGAAAATTTTATCTGCCTGACTAGTGGCTTGGGAAAACCGTTACATGTTAATCATTAGAAGCAGAAAAAAGTCTAACACAGGAGCAAAAGCACATTAGCAAAACTGTAACAACCATAGGTAACAACACCATATGATCACATTGCTTTCCTGGAACATGGCGGGTTACCACAGGTAACAAAAACTTGACATAAAAAGTACTTAGCCTGTCTCTTAGAAAAATATGGATCTACTTTCTTTAAGGACATCACTATTTACAGAGTGCTTTTCCTGGAGGTCTTGAGAGGTAGAACTACCCAGTAATTTAGAGATCAAAGCACTCTAATCCCAAGACCTTTAAACTCTATAGTGGCTCTAGAATTAAAAAATGAAGATTTACCATAAGTGTCTCAAAATAGTGATAAAGCTACCATCAATATCAGTAGTGTCAATGTGTTCTCTGGTGTCAGAAGTCACACTTCAAAGAGCTGTAACTCTCACCTCTTCAAGGGCTGATAATTCAGATGTGAGATTGATCAGTGTAAAACTAATTGAGAGAACTCATTGATCAGACTGCTTAAATAAAGAGTGCAACTTTATAGCCAAAGCTTACTACTAATAAACCACATGAAGGTTAGCAACAATGATGTACATAAACAATCAAGCCATGCAGGAGAGAAAAGACACATATATGAATGGAATCAAAATGTTATATTTCAATTCCATTAATCTATTCATAAACCCGTCTGACTCCTGTAATCCCAGGTGTACTGGGTCTGGCTGGGATGGAGGCAGTTTTCTTCACAGCTGCCTGTTCTTCTAGTTGTGACTAAGTGTTGATAACACATCAGTGTTTTAGCAATTGCTGAGCAGTGCCTGTATAGCACCGAGGCCTTCTCTGTTCCTCATGCTGCAGCCCCCTGCCCTGTCCTGGCTTCCCCCTGCCCCCAAGTAGGCTGTGAAAAGAAAAAGGTGGGACAGGTGACCCCAACTGACCAGAGGGACCATTCCATATTGTATAGCATCATACTCAGCAATAAAACTGGGGGTAGCCTACAATATGCAATTCTGTAGGACACTACTTGAAAGAGGCATGGAATAAACTAAAGAAAATAGCTACAGATCTTATCTTCAGCCAGCAATCTACCCTCAAAGAAAATTAGGACAGACTAACAGTTGTTTTTTCTTAGAGGAGATAGCCACTTAATTTTTCAAAGACTTTACCTGTTTACTAAGATTTTATGTGCTAGTGACATTCCTCTAAATATATGACTACTATGTTAAAATTTACACAGTTACATCTGGTGCCACTAACTAGCTGACAGTCCTCATCTTTATTACTATCCTCAGAAAACTGCTATGGGCATGTTTCAAGCCCTAAATTGTGTTCAACTGAGGGAGAAGTTAGAACTGCCTAGAATCCTAAATGTTCAGAATATATGGTACATTTTCAATTATGTACAAAATAACACAATAATCAATGTACTGTACTAATATCAGGTGTAGTAGGGCAGATAAAGATTTCCTTTTTTCTTTAATAAAACCTTTCTAGACAGATGTGTCATATGGCATATGTCTGTTATCCACAGATTATGAATCTAACAATTCAAGAAATATGACTTTATAAGGAATTAAACTTGCATTAGCATCAACAATAGACCTATCCTATGAAAATCACTGAGAGCTGCAAAAGCAGCACTAATAGTAGTGGCCAGTACAAAGGAAACAGAAGTAATTTTAAGGTCTAAAGTTCTCCTTTTAAGGTTTAATAGGGGGTTTAAACTCCATGCTAGATGCAAAATTCCCAAATGACATGATGCCTTAAACACCCATCTATTAGGCTAACAGCATAATGTATAAAACTTACATGGGATCATTTAAATAAGGATTGTATAATAGGCAGCAATAATGAACTAGCAAGAAACAGCAAAGATGCTGTAGCTGCCTTTCTAGTTCTAGTTTTTTTACTCTTGAGCTCTAACTCTTTGCATATCCACCTCTTTCATATTGCAACATTTATCAAGAGACTCTACATTCTGAAAATTTTGGAAAACAGTGTATTTTGTCAATAAATAACATCTAAAAAGAATCCCCTCATATATTTCAAAAAGGGTAGGTAAATCAGATAAGTAAAAAGATATATGTTTTAAAGATAAAAGTCAAGTGATTAAGCCCAGGAACAAATTTCCATCCCTTGCACTCATTAAGTGAAAATACCTTTCTAAAAGGACATTCTTGCTCAGAATGCCAGAATGACTGGTGACATTACATGGTCTGTGATTCAAACTGGTAACCATACTGTGCTTTTCTAGATGGTAGAAAACCTATGGATGTCTTAGCACTGGCCATACCATTTTCTGTAATGATAAAGTCTGCAAAAAAGGCAGCCTTTTCTCTTGAGGCACTTCATATTTCTGTTCAAGATGGTCAAAGCAGAATGAGGAGGTGCAGGAAAACAGTATGGCTTGGAAAAACTCCAAGTCTTACATGCACTATTAAATGTCAGAGTAAGCTACATAACAAAGCATCAAGATTTCAGATAGCTGCAACTCTCTCCAGAATATATCACACATCCATTCTTTATGATGCAAACTTTAAGAGAAAAGATCTACAAGTTAAAATGACGCAAAGATTTCTCACATAACAAAGTACTGAAAAGTAAGTTGAATTTAAAATTTATCTCCTAAACTTATAATCAATGCTTCTGGGGCAAACTCAACAGGTTCAGGCAGGGGAACAGAGAACTGCACTTATTCCAGAAGACAGGAGAGGTCTGGCCTATTCTTCAATTTCAATCTTCATATTAGGAGGAAATGTTGAACAGTGACAAACAGCTACAGCTATAACGCCATCAAGAAGCATGTACACAGCCTTTCTACACAGCAAAAGCTAGGAAATTAATCTGTCTGAGCAACTTAGATGTTCTGTGGATAGGAATCGGGGGAAAAAAACTATCTGGTTTGAGGTCTTATATATGAAATAATAAAAAAAAATCTGGTTTGAGAAGTGGCAGCTGAGGAAGAAACTAGGCAGAACTCATGTCCATAAGAAAGACAAGGAAATAAAGCAGCAACAAGATTTGGATGGGAGAGTCCTCTAGTGCAGAGATGGCTGTGTGGGACAGAAAAGTCACACTGGTGTTGGACCAGGATGATCCATTTCAGAAATGATACAGAGAGTCTCTATTTCATTTCTGTTGATCCTGCAGCATGAGTTTTGCAGTATGCACACACAAAATATCCTTGCAATAGGTTTCATGGCTTTAAAAATTCACAGCAAACTCTACCAGGAAATTTAAAAAGCACACAAAATCACGAGCAGATAAACGTTCTGAAATGTAAGTAAAACCAAAAAATCAATTTGTTGCCAAGATGAAGAACTTGCTATGACTTCTTTGAATAAACAACTTCAAAAAATAATGGCAACATGCAGATAGTGAGGGAGAGAGTTCTGAACCCTGCTCTACCTGACCAGAACCTGCTGTAGCTACTTCAAGCTTGTGTGCATGGATTTCCTCTCCATGGGAGCTAAAAAGTTCTCTGGACCTCCTCCCAGTCATAATTAAGGCACAACCAAGGCACATAGTCAGATTTCCAAGCTGGGAGATGAGCTGGGATCTCTCAGTACACACAAAGGGATGGTGGCCATCTTGATAATTAACAACTCACTCCAGAAGGAAGATACAGAAACCTGAAATGGATGATGCAACATTCAGTTCTTTCTCAAAGAGCTTCAGGGATGATCCACAGAAAAGCTTCTATGTAAAAGGAACCAACAAGGAAACAAACACCAACCTCTTAAAACTAGGGAAGAAAAAAAACCTACAAAACAACAAACCACTGATTTTGGCAGCAAAAAAACCCCAACATTTTCATAATCTGCTGAAGACTTTATCGCAACCTTTTCCATTGATGGAACAGATGTTTGTTGCACACTCATATGGTCAGTGTTGTTCACATCTGTAGTATATGCTCTCCCTCACATTTATGTCTCCTTTCATAAAACATTCTGTAACTCCCCCATCCTCATCTCTAACTCACCTACTATCTAATCTTATCACCTCTTTTAAGGTGATATCTAATCTTCACACCTCTTACACAGTTACTAGTGTAAATCAGCTCAAATTAAGGTATTTATGGTCCCCCAGATCTGCTGGGGCTTCATTCTTCTGGCTGCTCTTCTTTTGCCCAGTTTTTTTTAGCCCCTGGGTTTCATCTGCCATCAGCTCCCTTGAGCCAGAGGAATCTGTGCATGTAAATATCCCACCACCTTCTACACATGCCCAAATATTGAGCCAGATCCATCCAAATCTTGTGGAAACAAGCTCTTTTACAAACCTGTTAGAGACAGTCTAGTTTGTCTGCACAAAGTCCATTGCTTTAAACAAAAAAATATCCACTGCAGCCCAAATCTTGACAGAGCCATAATCAACAAACAGGTAAGATTGATTTGTACTGTCCTGTTTGAGAGAAATATAAATACTGAGACAGAAATAATTTGTAAAATCAACCACTGTTAGCACTTTCTTAAAACATTTCATAGTATATTCTAAACACTGCAAAAATAACATATAATTGCTAACACCTAAGTTACATATTTCTTTTTCATCTCTTTTTAACATTATCATGAAAACATACTTCTGTATGTTTGATGTGGGTGTTGGAGTTCATACCTAGTGGAGAAGTTGCTTTATTTTTACCTAAGTATTCATCCCTTCAGAAAGTAAAGTTGTTGCAGGAAATACTTTGATTCAAGTTCAACTCACAGTTTGGCTGTGACCCACCCAAGCCTGTACTCAGACCAGAATTTCCTAAGATGAGCAGGACTCAGGAATAAAGGTTAGAAAAGGTTAATCAGTGCTAGTAATACTTATGTAGCACAGTATTTTGACATTAAAAGGGAGGGGTACATTTTTAAAAAATTTTTTCTCTATGAGCTTCATTTGCATTTTGAAGTAATTTCTACTTTCAGCTAAAAGGGAAAAAAATAGGACTTTTCTGCAATGTGGCTTTGACAGAGACGTAACAGACTACAGTTTCCACTTTGTGGGACAGCTTTAGATAGCTGCTGTTTGAGCTCACTGATTCTCTGGTATTCGCAAAGGCATAAATTCATAGAGGTGAGCATTGTATGTCTGCCCCTAAAACCTGTCCCACAATGGGAGTAACTTTCTGACATGAGACTGACACGCAAATAGAGCACAGCTCGTTCTTCAGAATGTCTCTGCATACAAAAAATAGTTTCTGACCTTTAACTATAGTTAACTATAGTTAAAGAAACTATAGTTTCACCTTTAACTATTCCTAAGCCCACACCTAGGAAACATCCTTCACTGCTGCCAAGGACCATAGTTGCATCACTAGAAGCACGTGCTGTGCAGAACTCAAGAACAATTTAGGAAAAATCTCAAGTCTTTGTGTGAACATTAACTCAATCAAACACCTTCTGAGCCATATTCTGTAAAATATCATTATTACCTCTGTTAAATCCAGTAGATTGCATTTCAATAGGAACATGAGAAATCATGAGAGAAACCATTGTCACATTCTAAAGAGGGGCATCAGATAGCATAGAGATATTTGAGAAACAACCTTTTTGTATGTTAACACTGTTAACTAAAACCTATGCACTGACATGGAGTATAATGAAGGAAAAGCCAGTATCAACAGTTGCCAAACATTTGTAAAAAATTACATAAATATTTACCTTTTGTGGGAGAGTTAAAATTCTCTTGCTCTTCAATGAATTAAATGCACGGAATGATGGAAACAGAAAAAGAAATCAGCAAATTTAAAGTTAGATAAAGAAATGTGTTACATGTGACAATGGCATGTACAGTAGTCAGTACTCCAGCAGATGTAAAAGT
This sequence comes from Geospiza fortis, assembly GCF_000277835.1. Classification (NCBI taxonomy): domain Eukaryota; kingdom Metazoa; phylum Chordata; class Aves; order Passeriformes; family Thraupidae; genus Geospiza; species Geospiza fortis. The sequence continues at coordinate 444,287 of NW_005054328.1, read as the reverse complement.
AATGTAGAAAATTAAAGTGATAAACCATGACAAATAATAAAGTCTATGACTTTTTCTTTAAAAGTAACAGGAACAATGATGTTACAGAGAACCAGATTGTGGAATCTTTAAGTATTCTACTAGAGAAGTATCATCACACCCAAATTTATGAATGACATAAAAACCTTGTTTTAAATATCACTCTTACTTCTGAACCACACAGCACTATTTGAAGCCTCTTCTGCAATAATGAGTGTTACAGATTTATTTTCTATTAACTGTAATACTCAATAACCACCAGACTATTAAAAATCCATTTTTAAGGAAAACATAAAAGATTATGAGGCTTGCACTCATTTGCGAAAGTTAGCAGTGCTAAGAAAAATACTCTCCATCATGAGTAAAGATTCCACAAGCTGCCTCAAAATATGCAATGCCACCTAATAATTTAAAAATAAAACCAGAAATATGAAGACAAAACAAACAACACTGATAGGCTGAATTTTAAAACTGAAATGACTTATTCTTTTTCTTCTGCCACTCAATTATTATACTGATAGATTTGAAAAATTTTTTGACTGAAAAGGTTTAATCTTTTACCATTACCACAACCATACTCTCACTGCAACGACATTTCAATGATCAAGTACACAAACACAGAACTGTTTTCACTAGTACTTCTTTTTCTTTTGGGATCTTAAATTGGTTACATATAAAAAGATACTTGCAACTCAATGTATTAATTGACAAGACACTGATTTTCTGTACGAAATTCTGATTCTTGTTTGTTAAAAGAAAAAATAATGGACATCAAAACACTTTGTTCCTCTGCAATGTCACCATTGTACAAATATCACATACATGAACTTTATACACGTAATCCTCATTCAGGTCCAGCAGAATCTTCATGTAGTTTTCCCTCATGTAACAGCAGCAGCGCACACACACACACACACACACACACGCACTTCACCTTCCATACACATGCTGCACACAGCTTTTTCCAACACGAGCTAAGGTACAACAACACCTAATGCTGGATGCACATTTGCTTTGCTCAGTGTCACCACATGAGCCCTACTGCTGCAGCCAGATGCCACTGGAAACACACACAACCCCACTGCTCCAGTCAGGTTTACAGATGCTCTTTACGTGGAAACAGACTGCTGTTATCACAAATCTTACTCTAATTATGTGACTTCTGAAATAGGAAATTACATTGTCAAAGCTATGAATAAGAAACCCAAAGAAGACCCAAACAGAAGGCAGATAGAGGGAGTAAGACCTGTTTTGCACAAAATACCTCTGAAAGATTATTGCTATACCACAGCCATTGCACATTTATATTGCTGGTTCATTAATTTCAACAGTGTTGTTTTCCTTTGTTATTTACTTGCTGGAGAGATAATATAATCCCTACTATCTGCTGGTATATTCATTTCCTTGATCAATACAATGATCAACCATTATGCAAAAGTGCAGAAACCCACCCTCAAATCATAGTCAAGCAAGAATTCCTGGGATGTTTGATAGCTGCAGGGACAGAGGATAGACTGAGTAAAGACCACAGATGTACCCTTTATATAAAAGTATAATTTTAAAACCATGCAACTACACAACAAAGTTGTTATAGAAGCAGCTAAAAGGCAAAGTCAATGCAGAATCCCCATCCCTCTTAACTATTGCACAGTTCCACTCAAACATGATGCAAATAAAAATACGGTGATGAAGTCTCTTACAGCCCAGCACAGAATGACATATTGAGAATACACCATTGTCCTTACCATGGCTTAGAATTTCACTGCTTTAGTCACTGAGCCAAAGCATCTTCATAGGATTAGGTCCTTTTATAAAATCATCCATTAATACAAGAAAAATCAAAACCACTTCTTTAGTAGCATAAATTAGGGAAATTACTATTAAATTGTGATGCCTTGAAAACACACACAGATACACCTATACAGGACTAATTTTCAATATTCAAACATCTCAATACCTTTCAATACAACAGCATCCCAATATTGTGTTCTAATAAATACTGCTGAGAGGGTTGCAAAGGAAATAAATACAACTATGTCATCCTTGAATATGACTGTAATAAAAATAAAAATCACATTGCCTAAAAATTACAGAAACCTACAGTCTTAACTGCATCCACTTTTTAAAACCTGCATGTCCTCGAGTTGCTATTATTTAGTTAGTATTTTCTCAAATATAACTATTGCCTCACCTCCACTCGCAATCTACACAAATCTGCTCTCCCCTTCAGAACATAATCGCCAAGAAGACTGTCATTTTTTCACTCTTTTTTTCCAGTGTGAATTATAACACCGTTTAAAGGTTTTAATCCTTAAACTTGATCTTTTCGGCTACATTTAAGTTTGTTTCTCCATTCCTGATCAGTAGTGTCCTGATCAACTCTGTTTCTATAATGGAATAAGGATCACTACTTTGGTCTTCTCTGTAACAATTACTTCTGTGAGTTTGGTTTGTTTTTTAACAAAGTATGTGCATTATTCAGGATCTTGGAAAACTACCTTGGTTTCTAGTAAGTTGAATTTTTATGATTCTCAAGCTTCCAACCAGAGTAGTAACTAAGACAACATCATTTGGTAAAGACAAAGAAACAAGCTTTTGTTTAGTTCTAAACTTGACAACGAAATGGAATGTCTGAAATATGTCAGCCAAGACTTAGTAGCATGGATATGATCACTTACAACTGATAGCTAAAGATTAGAGATTAGTACTTAAAACATCACTCTATTTCTCCACATGAAACTGGTACCAGTCTGTAGCTCCTTCATTAAATCTCATTTGTTCCATAAAGAGGACTTTAAAGAGTAATAAAATTACTTCACTGGATTCTTCTATGTCTTCTGAATGTTCAAGACAGCAAATAAGCCCATTCTTGATATACAAATTTGTAATTTTTTTGCAGCAATCACTATGCCTTGTGTAACAGACTTAAATGCATATATGTATATATTTAGATTCATAGATGTATATATTTAGATGAGTATTTGACCCTCATAAAACAATAGTATTCTTATGGAATGCAAAGAAGTACTTTAGTATAAAAATGATACTTTATGGCATATCACACAGGTTTTCCTTGAAATGCATGATGCCAAGATGACCATCAAAATACAGGAAGAAAATGCATTTTGAAATATTTCCAAGGATATTGCACTAGGTTTTGACATCATCTGTATCTACAGTGACTGTGAATTTAAACCAATAAGGACACACGCCAGTTCCAAGCACAGTTAATACAAATCTTTTACAGACCTCAATATGTTCTGGCATCAATACTACATTAAGGTCAGATCACTTCTGGTCACTACATTTTACTCTGGTACTCATTTGTCAGGGATTATAGAGGTGAAACTAATATTAAAATCTGGTACTGAAAATCAGAGCAAGTACTGTGGTCTTATGGCCTTAGTGAATTTAATTTTTTACAGTAGTACTAAGTTAGATATACTAGTATATGTACTTCAACAGATACTGACACCATTTTTTAAACACGTATTATAAAATCTAGTCAACTTAGTACTCCTCTGCAAACACGTTCTGAGCCTGAACAGAGCATTAAACATGGGTGAAATAAGAAAAGCTCCCTTTCAGAAGCAAAGTCAGTCACGCAGACGAAACCCAGGTACTGTGCAGAGAAGGAAATGTCTTTAAGCGCGGACTCCAAGTGCTGTGAAACAGCCCCAGTGACCGGCGGCACGATTTGTAACAACACCAAACCACGGCGCATCTCACCTGCACATTTCATGTGAAAGGCGCGAGCACAGTAAGTGCAAGTGTAAATAGGAGTTCACTGAAACTGCATTACTTTACAAGTGTTCACATTATCAACAACTTTATAAACCCAGAGTAGTTTTGGCCTTCTGCTCAACTTTCATTTTTTCTTTCCTCTTCTGTACACATCCCATTTCTACTCATTTTCATGGAAAGGTCTACATTCATTCTAATGTCTTCAACAAAACAAACTGGTGTTTTACTCTCACACACCAGTTACCAAGACCAGCAGAAAGATGATATATGAATATGCAAAGGAAAGCCAAATTAAAATCAAATTAAAAGCTAATTCATCATTATATATTGTAGCAAGTTCTGAAATTGAAGTAGAAATATTGAAGAAAGTTGAAATTCATTACTTATTACATTTCCCTATAAAGCTCCCAACTTGCTAATATGCAGAAATAGAAACTCTGAATGTAGTTTATAATTCAGACAGTACTAGAGTCACTACAAAATGAGAGGACCTGAATAGGAAGTTTAAAGTTAATAAAAGTCACTTATATCAGTATATTATTCATTCAAAATAAACACATTTATAAAATAAGAGTACATTTTATATGTGCTAATTCAGGGTGTTATATGCCATCCCAGCTCAAAGCCTTAACATTAATGCAAACTAATTGCAGATTAATGCAAGCCATCATACAAGAAAACCTCATTGGTAATCTGCCATGATAAGGTGGTCATGGTCAGCAACTTTATCTGTTCAAGAATATGATCTGCTGACAGTTCTGCAATGCATTAAAACATTTCATCATTATAAGCATTTCTTTAATTCCCACACAGAAGAAAACCTTCTAGTATATGGCTCAGTTGTTGCTTGTAGTCAATGAGAAACCAGGATTTTTTAAACACAGAAGAAAACATGAATGTACACATTTTTTCCATTGTGCCACTTCATTTTACCATAACAGCTCATTCTCTGTGTGTAGTATGTTGCTAGAAAAGGAAACAACAATGTACATCCTTATTTGATCTCAGTAGGTAAGAAACTTCTTCCACAATCATAGGGTCTACATTGTCTTTTTCAGAAAAAAGGAGCACTCTGCCTGATCAGTTTATTCGTAAGCAAGAAAAGACTGGTGATCTGTGCTCTCACATTTCCCATGGTAATTGTTTTCATTCTTTATTCACTGAACTATGAACTCCAGAAGAAAAATAGATCTGTGACATTATTATTAATCTATGTTATTAATCCACAACAATAAATATAAATCACAAAATAAGAAATGAGTAAGACTGCCAAAAAACCTTGCCCCAGTTTTTTGTTGGTATTTGGTTTTGGGTTTGTTTTTTCTCTGATAACATAGTAGACATGTTGGGAACTACCATGATTCAAATAGAAAATCTAAACATGAAAGGGTACTAGAAAAGTAAGGCAATTAAACCAATTAAACCACATGCAATAACCCACCAGTCAAACTTCACCGGATTTCCCAAACTGCAAAGATGCTTTCATTCTCTTCTATTACTTTACTGGTAGAATTATAGCATTGGACATATAGTTATGCAAGAAGACTTAAAGTAAAGAAAGGTAAGAAATCAAAGAGTTTGAGCTATCACAAGCTCATTATTTGATACCTTGCTCTATACTGCCACTTCTTACTGGAACTTGTGGTAGCTGTCTTCCCCTACGACTGCTGAAGGAGGTGTCTGCAGGAGGAGACTGCGTGGGACTTCCTTGCTGATGCGTTCTGCAAATTAAATTGAAATGAAAGCAAAATAAGGCAAATGAAGACACATTTTATATTCTGATGTTTAAACACAAATTAAGTTGCAGGTACTGAAGATGGATTTGAAAAAGTTTGCATTTGGTCTATGCCATATGCACATACTCAGGTCTAGATACCTAGTCAACTGAAAACGTCTTATATTTAATTTCTCTAACTACCTTCAGCTATAGAAAAATTGTTTCCTTTTGGTTTTTTATTTGTTTAATTTATTTATTTATTTGTGGGTTTGCTCTGGTTTATATTTTTTGTAATTTTGGGGTGGGTTTTTTTTTTTTTTTTTTGATAAAGTAATATTGAAAAACCAGTGAATGGAAGGCAGTTTTCTAAGAACCACTTATGATTATTACTCCCAATTTCTATACATTCTCCTGCACTGGTACAAGGGCAATATAAAATGCCACTTTTATGTTTTATTAAATTTAATATTCCCTTTATGCTAATGCAATAATTGCATAAGGCCACTGGACAGCAAGCATCTATTTCCAAAGGACAGCGTGTGTTTTTAACCCAGAATGCAAAGAAGGAAAAAGGTCTTTAACCTTTGTATTGGGGTGGGATAAGGGAGGGTGTGTGTGCATGCAAAACATGTACAAGACTTTTAATATTCATATCTAAATAAATATCCTAAATCACTTTGGCTGAATTCTAGCTAGCACTATTTCAGAACATTTTGGCTACTTGATGTCTTATTCACAGGTACAGTTTCAGAGTGTAAAGCATCAAATACCTTTGGAACCCTAGCATTTAAAATAAGTATGGACAGCTATAATAACTACAGGGAAAAGGTTTAAGAAAGTAAAACAAAGATGACAAGCAGCAGATTGCTAGATTGGTGAGGAGAGCTTACTGTGAAATGCCCTTGCCAGTTACAGCAATGCCACACTCACAACAGTGCATAAGCACTGTTTATCCAGTTGCAAGTAGATCACTTGTAATTTGAAGTAGCACATTTGTGCAAGTTCAAAGTACTGTTGGCTTTCACTAGGTACATCAACTGACTTTCTCTCAGCCTGTAAGATCAGAGTTTGCTGTGTGAACACAGCATAACACAAGCTAACAACACATACAACAAAAGGACTAGCACAGAATAGGCTATGAATACCTGGCTTTACCACAAAAGCATTTCTGTTTCTAAAACACACCTTATATTAACTGCATTTCAGTTAGTGACCTAAAAAAGGACAATATGGAAGCACATCTGTGATTCCCTTACTTTCCTTTACAATTTGAAATAGAAAATCTATTTAAGTACCTGTAAGTACTAAAACAGAAATGTAGTTCTAAAGAAACTCTACTGAAAGTATAAATAATATTATGCAGCAAAGTGATTGATCGTGTTAGTATAATAGACCATAATTATTACTAGATCCATAACTACAAGATAACCTGAAGCATTCAAAGTTTGTAGAGTGCCAAAATATTCCAACTGTGCCTTTTTATTCTTGTTTGGCTTTCCAACAGGGCAGCCCTTTTTGAATGGTACTACTGTATCAGAAATTATACCAGAAATTTCAATTCTTGTGCCATCATTTCATTGTGGGGTGGTGTGTTGGGTTTTGTTTGTTTGTTTGTTTTTTGTTTGGTTGGTTTTTCATTTGTTTTTTTTTTTATTTCTGCTGACACTTATGAAATTTCCCTTCCAACATCCAGCACAACTTTCCCACAAGACACAGTCAAGGTATCCAAGGAACTTTCTGGTTCATATGACTGTCATACACTAAGAAGTAATCCTAAAAAAGCCCCTATATATGAAATAACACAAGGATGCCTACAAAGGACAACAAACAGGTTTGGATTCAAAAGAATTTCATCAGTAACAGTCTCTGTGGAAGAACAGTCACAATGCAAAAAAAAAAGATTCTGCTGCTTGAGCTTGTATTCCCTCTCTTAAATCCTAACATTTCTTCAGCTAACTCCTAGCTTGCCCTAGTGATAAACATAATATTCTTGCAGATACTGAATTCCTGATTCTGAAAGAGGCTTACAATAACAAAGATGACCTGCCTTCTGAAAATTTCTGTTTCTCGATGCTGACTACAAAAGCAGTCCATGCCAACTATTGCACTCAATCAGGTTTTAAGCATCTATCAGATGTCTAAATATCGGAACATCCATAACGTAAACATGGACCTTACTCTGTGCCAGAAAGTTATTGTTTGCTTTTACTATGGATAAATGCTTCCATCTAACCAAGTCATCATGTTATTAGTTCTGATTTTTTTTCCTTTTAGAAGCTAAATATCCAGGAATTTATCTGAGAGCCCAGTGAAATACTAGAAGTCTGTCCCACCATTACAGAACAGGACAGGACTTACCTGCAACTCAGAAACTTATCTCCTTCTCCAGTAACACTCTACTTACAGACATGCCCCCTTCCATGAAAAAGATAGAGGATCTGCTTAACTCAAATGAAGACAAATCAGGCTTAAGGTTTGCATTAGCTGGGGTATTGCAACAAGAATAATATGCCTCTTGGTGTGCAAATAAAAAGAGAAACAAAAGGCAATTGAAGAATAACGAGAATGGCATTAAGGACCTGCTGCCCTTGATCTGTTGCTTGCAGGAAGAAGCCTGCAAATGGCTGATCAGAAGAATGAGACAAAGGGGAACATGGAAGAAGTATGGAAAACAAAAGCTAGCGAGAAGATGAGACAGAAGTGAGATAAGAAGTAGAAAGAGAAGAGGAATCTGGGAAAAAAAATGCTACCTGGTGAGCAGTGAGACTGCAATGAGCATGTACATGTGTATCTCCTGGTTCCTCACAGAGGAAGGAGACACTGCAAGCAGCAACCTCTTAATTCAGCTGGCAGTGGCCTACAGGGGAATCCCACAGATTCCAGCTCTGCCAGTACACAGGAAAACTCAAATTCCTTTCCCTTCAAACTGATGCCTCAATAGCATGCTCCTATCTAAGAAACTATAAAGAAAAACTAAGAATAAGTGAGGGTCACCAATCTCCAGCTCACCCCTGGAATAGTGTCCTATGCCCAATATAGAAAATAGAGATCAAGGCTATGTATCCTAAAATATGACAGGTAATATCACATCTGGTAATTCTAGGGTTAAGGCAGAAAGAAAACATTTTACAATTGGGATAAACAAATTTTTGCTCATTCATAAAAGAACAGAAAATTATTTTTGTGTAATCACTTTTACTCCTTCAGAACAGTTTACTGAATCCTATCTAGAAGGCTTATCTCATTGAATTAGAAGAACTTCTAGGCTTTATAAACTATCTTCAAGGGGTGTTTTTCTCTCTGTTATGTACATTTCCTAAGCTATCACACTACATGGAAAACTTAATCTTACATAGTATGTTGAAATGCCTTATAGAGAAGCTGACAGCATGCTGATGGTTATTCCAGTAATCTGCTTAACTAATAGTAGACAGGATTTGCAAATGAAAAAATAAAGCCCAATTGTAAGAGAAAAATGAATATTTGAAGAAAAAATAGTCTCAAGCTATATTTGACAGGAAAATTCATGGCCTGTCCTATTATCAAAACTTTCTGTCACTAGTGCAATATTACATCTGTGATGACAAACTTTTTTGTTTCACATCTAATGCTAGTAAATCATTTTACGGAAACAGAAGCCTACAACAGGTGCCATGGAGATGTACAAAGAAGCAGCACAATTTGTGTTTGCCTATGCTCTTGTCCCCTGGGTTCATTGCTGAATTACTAAGAGCCAAATCCTTTGGACATCAGTTAGTTTTCAGAAGTCAGAAAAAACAGTGTAAAAAAAAGGTTTTAGTAATCCCCATGGCACAAAACTCTCTGATTCAATCATAGCAAGGATTTCAGTCATCATTTAGGTAATCTCCCTGACTCAAATTGAAAAAGCACCTGAGTTGTTGTGACAACAGTCATCTGACTCAACAAAAATGTAGCCATTGCTGTTGGATCAGGAACAATAATCTGGGACCAGAAACAGCAAAACTAAAAAATGCTTAAGGTTTGCTTCATAATGTGCATTTTCATTGAAAATAAAGATGTTTGTGTTGTTCATGGGAGTTTTAAAGCTCTCACAATGTAAACAGTTGTACATTCCATCTCTGTGAATCAAAATAACTTTAATCAATTTCTGACAGAGGCAGAATCTCCTCCCTTCTCACTGCTCTTATTTCAGTCAATATACAGGGTTTAAAACTTAACTAGATGTATTCATTCTTCAGTATTTATCTTTGTTTTTTTTACATATATATCTTTATTGTTTGTATATATTTCTATTCTATTAATATATATCTATTCTATTTTTCTATATTTTTCTTTTTTTTCTAATTTTTCTACTTTTTCTTAAGATTTTGAACATGTAACCCCATACTACTGTAACATCAAAGTTAAGATATAATGACAATACAAATTCAGAAAAATTTAATTAATTTAAAATTTCCAGTCTTTATATTAATTTTATGAAATTATAGATTTAAATGTGTAAATTAAAATTTTTATATATTAAAGTGAAATTGATTTCATCAGAGGCATTTTGAATTATTTATCAGTTATACCTGTCTATCTATTAATATAATCAACTGTGGTGTTTCATCCTCAAAGTTAGCACAAAATAAGGATTTTTTTTTTTTAAAGAGTCAGTGTTAAAGTGCAGAAAAGCACTTCTAGTCTTTGCTATTGAGCTGATCTGCAATGATGGAAAATGCTAGAAAAATTCCACACGTATGCAACAAAGTGATAATAATACAGATACAAAATACATAACACTGTAAATTATGGCAACATAGCTTTCTGTCGCAGATGTTCCAAAAAAGCTGTATTAGAGGTATATTCCAAAATCTGGGATTGGACTGATAATAAGAGATTCTTACACATCAATCAACACTCCTACCTTTCTGTTTCAGCTGCAGGGCCTTTCCTAGCTTGTTTTTGGCTGCTATATCTTTCCACTTTTCTGGACTGCCTGCGAAATGACATGTCAGAAAAGAAATAAACAAAGAAGAAAAAGAATACAGAAATATGAAGATTATTTATTCATGTATTATAAAGGTAATAAAAGAAACAGTTGACAGATGAGAAAGTGACAACTATCATCATAAACAGGCTGGTGAAGTCTAGGTTTAAGAGACATTGCATTAATTAGGTTTGATTGAAGCTCATGGTGTGCAGCTCATGAGGTACCAAAACAGGGAAGAAAACATCAATCCTGACTGAGCCTGCAACTAGTCTGCACTTCACAGCCTGCATTTGACTAGAAACAATGACTCCTCATAGCCCTATAAGGCATCTCTTAACAGCATGAGAAACAAGTTCAGAGTAGACAGCAGGAAAAAAACCTTGCAGAAACAAACAGAAAATATTATTTGAAGGTTTAAATAGATTTAAAAATTGCTTTTAAATTTAAATTTCAAAAGCAAAACAAATAATGCATGATATCAGATTTTAAAAAGGCTGTCACTATATTAATAAAAACTTGTTTTTTCAAAAATCTCATTCTATTACCTTTTAAAGTTTTTAGAAACAGATTAAACCAATTCTATTTTCTTCCTAGTCAATATAAGCAAGTTAGAAATTATTTCACACCTTCACTCCTTTCCTACACAAAGTTTGTACAGAATTCATCTGACATTTGGATAATGAGGCACTGATTACCTCAGACAATCTAAGAACTCCCTTTGATATTAAATAATAACAATGAAGAGTAATAGGAGTCTACACATATAAGAACAAAGGTAAAGCCACGTTTCATCATTATTACCCAGGACTATAAATATAATAAGTAAATCTCTGCAAGTCTTGTGTTCCAAAATTTTCTGTACTATCCGTAGTAATGCTAGTATTTACAAATTAGGATTACTACTTTAAACCTCAGAAAACCATCAATATGTATTATTTTTTCAGAGAAAAATGTGCACACAGTGTTTCAGGAGTGGTAAAAGCAGGGAGTGATGATTATTCAATCCTAGACCAGAAATGCTGACAAACTAATACATGCAAGATCTTGCAATGATAAAATCTATGTCATATATCAGGCTATATAAATTACTGTGGGCAAAACAGACAAAAATAACATTTAAAATAGCATGTTTTCTTTTTAAAACTTTGTGGTTATAAAGAGTAATCCAGTGCCTGCACTGGAGGAGACCTAAATAGCTGTGACACCAAACTATGCCCAAAACATAATCATAGTTGCTTTTCATTATTTTTACCCACTGCAGTATTTGATGAGCATTTTATTGTCATGCAGTAGATTCTACAAAAAACAAAACACTGCATCAAAATAAAAAATACTTTCTGCATGAGCAGAGGTCATAACCTGATGCTTTCGGGATTTTAAAAAATGTATTTTCTCACAAAAAATAGTATGTCAGATTAGAAACAGAAATCCTTTTGTCCTCAATCCATTTTATTTTTGTATATTTTCATTGTTTTTCATTTTTTTCCTTTACCAGGACAAATATAAAGTGGATACAGAGGAAAACACACATATTAAATGCTGCAGCTTTACTGAAAACCTACAGTTAGCAAAGTTTTTAAAGTTATGGCTATATCCACTGTATACAGCAGCATTACCATTCAAATTATGTCACCCTCTTCATTTTCTGTTTAGTTGGTTCTGTCTGGGGCTTATTTTTCTCTTAGTCCTTATGTTGCTTGCCTAGATTGTGACATTGCACACAATGGAGAAAGAGAGCTCACAGTGAGTGGTTTCAGTGGGATGGAAAAGCCAAGAGCAGGATGTGCTTTGCTGTGACAGGTAACACAGTGATACACAGCACTAATGAGTTGAGTACACTTATTTCTTTGCTCTCAGGGCTGTCTTGAGAGCAGCACATACTAGAAATTAGTGAAAATCAGTTTCCTTTTTGGTTCCTCCCTCTGGCTAAGATGATGCTGTATACATTTCCAATTAGCTCAACATGCTCTGACTTATTTCCTAAACATATTTCATAGGAGAAAAAAATATTATCCATGAATGATACATGCACATATGTACTAGTACGTAAAACAGGGGGAAAAAAATAAAAAGAAATGTGTGAAATTATGCAGAACACATGAAAAATATACTATAACCAATACCTCATTTACTTTGATCTATGATTTGAGTAAATAAGGATACCTCTGTGCTGCTCCAGGTTTAGCACTTAGGTGGTCTACACTGTCCTGTTTTGGAATGCAAGACTCCAGCGTCCTTGTTCTTCACAATATTTGGAAACATGGATGTGAATTTGGACGGAATGAGCAGAAACAGAGAGATGGTCACATGCAGTGAAGGTGGAGACATGCAGGCAAATATATAAACAAAAAGCATTAAGTCACTATGTACTGAAAAAAACTGTATTTCTCATTTTCCTACTCCAAACACTATAAAATTTTAGATGTAAGATCAACAGTCTAAGGTGTAAAGATGTATAGAATGAAAGCCACAACTGTATTTTTAAAAACTATTATGCTCTACATGCTGAATGGCAGCACTGTTACTTAATTTAATTTAAGGTGCAGTTATCCTTCTTGAGAATATATAAACATATAAAAAACCTCTTTGCTTAAGAAGATGCATATTTTGTCATAATATTGTGAAATTCTCCTGAAAATACAAGTAAATTTCCTAATTTCATGCATTTTGATGAAACCTTCATGTTCCATTGCCACACAGTCTGCTACAATAACAATTTTCAGTAATTCAAGAGCGAAGTAGAATAACTGACTCACATTTTTTAAAATAAAAAGTATATAGGAATATCTCTGAATTTCTATGGAATTTTAATTTCTGCAGAAGCTGCAGAATTTCTTCACAGCTTTCAATCTGGAAAAAATATTATTATCTTGTTGGTTTATTATTAGTTTTTAATGAAATATATGACAAGATCCACGAATGGAATTTTTTTTTTCAAATATCAAATTTGAATTTTAATGAGAAAACTCAGCAAAATTTGTGGTCCACTGATAACCTAAGTTTTGCAATATATCAGCATCTATACCCAGTAGGGTCAGGAATGGCTAAAATTTCTCCCTAGGATCATACAGCTTCCAACTGTCACACCAAATCATTGAACAATATATATCATATTTAGGCAAACACTACATATTGTTTTATATACAGACAAGCTATTTATAGTTTATGTTCCAAAATTCTATGTGCCTCAGTATATTTAACTGTGTCAACAAATCTACACACAGAAATTCGATAATATGCCTACAGAAAGTAAAAATTATTACTTCTGAAATGAAAACATAACATTGTTATACAATTCAGTGTCCAGTATTTTTAAATTATTTCTTACTGTCTTGTACAGGAGCCCTTAGTGGTTTGCAGTGAGTGTTACTTTACGTAGCCTTGAAGCCACCAGGAATGTCATGTTCAACACTTCCTGACTTTTACTGAAGTTTTCTTAAAGGCTGGATCTGCATGGCACCTGCAAGTACCAGGAGGGCACTTGCTCTGCAGCTGGCTTCAGGTGACTCTGGGACAAGCATTCTTACACATGCATGCATGACTGAGAGAAGCCACTTCTCTTAAATGAAAATATATGAGAATTCCTTTTTTTAAAGGCTTATTTTATCCAGTCTTGGTTATAATGCTCATATCAATCTGAAAAAAAATTTCACCTATCATTAAATACTCAGCTGTCATTCACCTTGTTTTTATCATCACCTAAACTTCACAGATCTCTAGATACCCATCTGTCAACACTGTAGACACTAGACATTTAGACTTCCTAATTTCTAATAAAAAACCAAAAAACTTTCAAGGAATTATGCTATCAAATCCAATAGAAAAACTATCCTTCAAAATATCTTCTAGAAATAAATGATACCAAACATTTCTGAATTTTTAACACTGAAATAATACATAACTGGTGTCTTCTCATCAATGTATCAAGGAGACACTTCCTGATATGGCAAGTGAGCAAATTCCAGAAGAACAATCTTGCCAAAAATTGTATCAAAACTTATGTTAATAACCATTAGAAACAAATACAATGTTGATAAAAATTAATTTGTCAAAATTAGAAATAATGCATAAGTCATAGATTTAAGAAATGTATTCAGAAATAGATCTTGATTCCACTCTATATGCATATTGGACCCATTTGCAACATAAATCTGTAAGGTACTCAAATGAAGAGTAAGATGAAGTATGTCAAAGTCAATTAATCTGTGAAATATAATTCAAAAGCTGTGATAAGCAGTAAGTTTGTTATCCCTGCTGATCCATCAGTCATTCCCTTACAGCCACTACACTTCAGTTGTCAAACTGATACAAGCATATCTTGAAAAAACTTCAATTATTGAACTGAGTAGTATTGGCCCACTGCAGTAACTACGTGAATTAATCAGAACAAAAGTAAACTCAGAGTAGAGAACAAAGGTAAAGCACCTTTGATTCCTTCACTGATGTTCTCTCTACAGACATGCAAAAACCTCAATGTTCTCAGAACTTCTCCTAATACCAGAAAAAATCCTGGCACTCATAGGCTGCAAACACTCATCAGCATTGAGGTTAGCTTTAATTCCTTCTGTGCTCATCAGTGCCTGACTGCTCATCACTGCGTTTTGGTGACCAGATTGCATGCAAGACTTACAAACACAAGTAGGCATTGATTTCATGTAGAAAATCAGACTCCTGTTTATCCATCTCAAAAACCTTGCCATTACAGATTCCATATCCTACAGATCTTTCACTGTAAAATGTTTGCTAGTGGGCATTAGATGATCCCATCCTTTCTCCACAAAATTTCAGCTGATGTAAAAAGGCTTACTATTTGGCATCGAGAATGGAAGTATTTAGAGGAAAACCTTATTTCACTGATTTTTTCAAGTCTGATACCCTGAAGTCAAAGGCAATCTTTCAATTGACTCAAAAAAATGAGAACCAAAATTACTTAAAAATGCCTAAAAGACACAAATTACATTTCTATACCCTTAGTAGCTGTCCCATCAAAGGGATGTGTTGGCAAAATTTCTGGAAATGCAGTATCTGTAAGGGAGGAGAGCTTTGAAATGACGTTTCACTACTTTAACTCTGTAATTTATAATGCTGTTTAACTCCAATTAAAAAAAGAAAATACTACCCAGACACAGTTACACTCTTCCCACCTGGTCTGAGTGGAATATTTCCAGTATCAAGTAAACAAGATAAATCACAGTAAAAATGTCAGTACTGTGGGTAGACTTTACCAGAAGGTCAGGACTGGCACCACTGGTATTTCAGTTTTACAGTTTTAAATGCAAGTTCATAAGTTCATGTAAAGATTATTTACATTAATCTGTATTTACATTAATCTGTGTCCTGTCAGTTACTGTAATACAAAATACTGAAAGAAAAATTTTGAAATTGCACTTAAATATAAATTACAACGTCTGCTTAAAATATCTATCTGGAAATAAAATAACAAAGAAAAAATTACTGCTGCCAAAGCAATGGGATACCAAAACTCCTGTGATTAGAAAGCTTGTGAGAAGTAAAAAACAAAGGTGCTTCTATTAATCATAGATGATATTCAGCATAAAAATTTATTTAGAGCCCTGATGTTCTTAATCAAAACCTACCTTATTAGGAAAACCTGCTCCATGGAGGCCATCCTGATTTGGACAGAATTTACAAACAGCGCCAATTTTTACACACATCAACTAGAAAGTGTTAACAAGACCTCCAACATATCAGCCTGTGGGGTTTTTTCCCACTAGGAACAGTTTGTTGAAAAAAGGAAAACCAAAACCAATGAAAACAAACATACACACAAGAATATGCTCTACAACAAGTATTTATCACATTATAAAGCACCACAGAGAAAGCACCAGCACCATTTACAGAAGCAGGTAAAGACAGACTAAAGAACATTAACACAGATGATGTTCTGTTGTACCAGACATCATATTTTGTGCCTTGTGACTATTCAGACAAACAGAAAACTTGAAAAGATGTTCATTCTTCTGTGCTTTATAACAGTTCAACAAAATGCAGAGATGATACCTAAACTGCTGTTTTATTTGGGCTTCTGGAGGTTGCAAGTCTCCACACAAATGCACACTTCTAAATTTCAGTGTACTCCTCTGAGAGTGCAAGATGCAGTAAGGCATTTTTCAGCTGGGAGGAGCTGACTAGTACCTGTCATCCTCCGGAGATGCATGCTGGATATGAATCCTGGGACTAGTAGGTCGTCTCCTCTCTAGGGAGGGGGACCATCTACCCCTGTTTGCCCGTCCAATAAAACAGGAAAAAAATACGATATTTAGTTTGTGGCAAAATTAAATATATGGGATTTGGGACTGGAAAAATACCCCAAAAAAGTAATGAAAGTGAGTATTTTAATTATTTTTTCTAACAGCTATCTAATAATCAAGTATACTTAAGGCTGCTTAATGCAAAAATATCACATCTGAAATGAAGAGAAGGTACGCCCAAATATGCAGAATTTAGACCAATATAAATCTTCTATATGGTGTACCATTAAGTTTTCAAATAGTCTCAAATGCTTGACTACCTAAAAGCCTGTCATTTTTGTAGGAAGCTGCAATTCCAAATTCAAAAATACTTTTAAAGACCATATGATAGTCATTATCTTGGTATTTTGCTAATCTCTCCTACCTATTTGCATGGAAAAATGTAATCTCAGTAAAAATGTAGGACTATTAATTATGATAAAAAACTCTAGGGCATAAAGTCACACTTTTCTGGAATGCAGTGAAAGAATGCAGGTAAAACTAAGCTACACACATTTGTGTACAAGTACTGGAGTTATTTTTTATCATTTCAAAAGATACTGCAAGTGTGTGCAGCCAGCTTCCTCTTCTATTCATTTCTCTTTATCCCTGCAGTACATGCAAGGACATTATGTAACACAACTAATGTCAACAAAAAGGACCTGAATTGAGAATGAAAACTGGTGTATTATGAGATTTTTTTTCTTGAAAATCTCATTTAATTCAGAATTATAAATACTATAATATAGACCGATGCTTATTTTTTGGGATGTCATGTATTTGTAATGCAACAATTGAATGCATAACGATTTACAAACCAAAACAAACTGATTTATTGACAAATAGCAAAATGTTTGCATCAACTCAGCACAAGTATCTAATATTTCCCTTTCTGAGGCATTCTTCCAGCCCATGTAATAAGGAAAAGGGTTTGATTCATGGAACATGCAAATAACAAAGGTTTCAGGGACATGAGCATTATCTGAACAGTTAGGTAGGTCTTTCAAGAGCAAATAGGTTGTTAGTAGTTAGCTTCTTTTCCTCTCCAAAGCAAGAGTTAAAGAAAATGTTAATGCATCAGTGCACTCAGTCAAAGCCCTTAATATGCTGATATCCACTACAGATATTAAAGAGCATTTGAAAGAATTAACTAGGTAATTCAGTAGGAATTTTCAGAACATGGTCCTTTCATTGAATGCTGAATGACTGTGAGCCACAGTACAACACCAACACGTAACTGCCTACTTCTTTACATGCTTAGAAAGAACCAGAAAGACAGTGTGGCACAGACCTAATGCAAACAGTTATTTCACTGTACATCATTTTAAATGGAAATGGGAGTATTTGACATAACTGTTAAGGCCATGCAATATAAAAATCAACACAAAATCAGGACAAGCTTTAATTGGATCAACCTCCCTGGTATCTGTTTATGATTAGGTAACAGGTAACTGCTGATCTTCGTCTCTTGTTTAGTTAGTAGCGGCCAGCTATGGCAAACATCCTGTTTTGATTCCCACTGCAGTGAAGCACCTCAGAACAAATCTAACACAGCTGTGGGGCTGCATTTTGCAGGTTTTCTGACCCTTGTACATGACCTAATCCCTGGGCTGTGCTCCTCAGTTTTATTTGCTCAGACCTCCACTAAGTGATGTCTCAGGCCAAAAGCCAATACTAGAAGTACAAATCAGTGCAACTGTTCTTGTGCTAACACACATATAAGTGCTTGCAACAGCAGAAATTTAGAGGGTAAATAATAGCCACACTACATGTTATTAACTATCACTGACTGCAATCTTAAATCAAACTGGGGAACATGCTAATATGATGAGAAACCATTCCTAAATCAGTTCAGAGTCTGCCCTTGAACCTCATGTCTAGGTGTTTTCCTGAGCAGAGCCTGGGTGTTGAAAAGAAACTTCTCCATTCTAAAGAAATAGCACCCAATTTAGAAGGAAAGAAGCAGAAATTTTGAGATGCAGTGAAAAGGATAAAAATGAAAAAACCCAAAGCATAATGAAGCAGTAGCAGGAAAAACACTTTCAATGGCAATAGAGAACATTTTATAAACTTAAAGATGCCTTGCAGATCATCAAAGGAACTTCAACCACAGAAACTCTTTGGAAAAAAAACCACCAAATTAACAAAACAGTTTGGAATAAATAGAGGGTAGATGGTGGGAAGAGGAAAAAAAAACGGCAGGCATGGTGCAACTGCATAGAGGTATTAGTAGGGGATTGATATTTTTGAATGTCCTAGACTATACTGCAAAAAGAGAAGCAAATGAAGAATTAAACTCTGTACAAAATCAGTACATTTAACAAAAAATTTTAGCATGCCTGTGTCAAGGCAAGGTCAGTTTGCCAATCAAGTTTTATGGACTTGGTCAAATGATGGAACTTACAGGAGGAGAAAAGTTCTATCCTCACTGGTTTTTTTTGGTTCTGCTATACTGAAACTAACTAGACTTTCATATCACAAATTCATATATAGAGCTTAAAGTAGTTTTCTACTGGTATAAGCAAGTCAATAGAGTGACTTTTACTGGCAAAGCAATGTCTTAAAAACCAGTAACTACTGTGACCATTCCAAATGACATGAATGACATTGTATAAAATTCAAGGATCAAAACTGTTTCCATCAAATCAGTGACAGAGACAAATAGGGCTCCACTGTCCATCTGTTATAACACTACCATTTTGTTAAAATGTGGTTTACTTTAGCTCTTGTTCTCAAATATAACCTAATTCATACCCTCTGAGTCAAAAGGTGAGGGGGAATAAGTAGAATTATCCATAGATAAGTATATTCCTAATTTTGTTAAATATACAAAGCTGTATTTAGAAGGCTGTATTTAGAGGCATAAAATTCTAGACTTTTAAATAATACCTGCAATGCTGTCATTCTGGGAGGGGAGAAGAAACAACATGGAAACAACTAACAACACCTTCAACATAAGTCTCTAAAATATACTGATAAAGGGCTGTAGATTGGACTTCACAAAACCTTAGAATGCTTCTCTTTGATGGACCAATTCTAGACCTGACAAGTGTCTCGTCTCCTCTAAGTCTCCAGTAATGAAACAACCTTTTCCATATTGTCTATTACATTGTAATTTTTATTGTGTTTAGTGTTTCATTATAATTTCTTTCAAAAGAGATTTTCTACCGCTTAAGGTGAACTTGTCTTACTGTATTTTAAATCTTTTGTTCGTATCTTGTCCAGCACAGAACCAAAATGCTTTCTACAGATCCTGAACTTAATTCTGCATTCTTCAGACTAAAGACTCCTCTCTCATCACATGCAACTGAGGACTAACTTCATGTTCAAGTCCACATTCAAGAGAGGAGAATTAAACCATCTAAAATCAAAACAAAAATATTAATTCGGTGGGGTTTATATATTAAATATAACATCCTCCTCCAAAATTTGGGCTGCATAAGAAAATCTTCTATATCACAAGAAAGGAAAAAAAAATCATCTGCCAAAGCCACACATACCTTATTATTTTCAATGCAATTATCAAGAAAAAATTGAATATCAATTTCCTTAACAAGAACTTTTCTGCTCTATGAAGGATACCAAGTCAAAACCTCCTATTTAGGACTGCTAAAAGCTAAGAAAAACTTTCACAGTGATAAGCAATTTTTTTTCTGGATCAGACCCGCTGATGATTAGGCAAAACCACGTTTAGTAGCAACAGAGGCCACTAATACAGACTAAACACTTTATAGTCATCCTTCTGCTCACGCAAAATGATGCAGATTCTGCACAGTGCCCAGTGGACAGAGGTGGACATGAATTCCAAAGGCATAGTAGAACTACTTCACATCAGGACAGATATAGTTTTGAGTATAAAATTTTTACTAGACAGTTTATAATTACTAGTTAGTGTTTCATTGAATATTCAACTTGATGGGTGGCATCTTGAAATAAGTACAGAACACACTGCTCTGGTTTATATGCAATTACATTAAGTAACTGCTTGTATATGAAGCCAGTTGTATGTATGTACACACCCAGTAATAAATGTGATGTTACAATATTTTTTAAAAATATCTAGAAAAATATCTGCATTTCATTCTGAGTGCCTCTATATCAGCTGGTTTTTTAATTGTTTTTTTAACAACCATGTTCATATTATCTATAATGTCTTGAGCTCAGACTTAAAAAGGAATAAACTACTGTAGATCCATCAGGGATACCTCAGCAGAACATTATTCCCTTCTCTCCAACCAGAGCATAACTTAAGAAAAAGCACAGTTCCAACCAAGGAGCAGCAGGAAGTGGGGAGAAAGGAAAGGGAAATTATAAACAAAAAACTCAGGCAAAACCCTATCTTAAAGAGGAAAGTGCTTTCTTAGTGCCTTTTTCATGCATCCTGCCCCACAATAAAGAAAATAACATAACTGTTAAAACCACCACACTACATATTAACTAAAAAAAGCACTATTAACTTCCATACTAGTTAAACATGTACTGGACAGACTAAAATGTAATTCTGTCCTATTCCTACACAAAGGGAGCTTAATATTGCCCTTAGTCAGCCTAAGATCTCACTGTAAAGTGGTATAATTCCTAGCCAAAAACATGGGTAGTGATGAAAAGTTCTCTTGTGGCATCACCCTTTTTAACACCAGTTGTATTTGATTCACTTAAAATTTTGAATCAAGCTATTGTAATTGTAGAAGTACAGAAAGCATCCATAACATGCCTGCACAATATATGTGACACAATATTATTTGATTTAAATTGTAAACATGTCTTAAGACTTATGTGAACCTTACTATAATATCAGAGCAAAAAAACCTTAATGCAGTTATCCACCTTACAAAAGCAGATGCAGCAGATTAAAGAAAGCAATGATGTTATGCTGTTCTGTAAGAAATATATCAGTATTGATACAGTTCTGGTTTGAAATGTGAAAGTTTTGTTGTATTTTCTAATTTATGCCACTGCTTTATTAGCAGTCCACAGAACAAGCAAGAAACAGATGTAATGCTTTTTAGCAAATGATGATGAAAAATCACAACCAAGTGGTAGTTTCAAAATACTTAACACTGCAATGCTATTATCAGCATACTGAGGACTTTTTTAAACAATGAACATCAGCTTGAACTAAAACAAAGGAAGCAGCCGGAAGCGGTCATAAACTCCAACACACAATTTACATGACATACATGAATACAGGAGCAAAAATGTCTACAAATACCAAAGCAGACAAGAAATGTACAAGAACGTGGAATAGTCATATGAAGAAAAACAAAACTTATAAAGATCACCAGCACAGATGACAAGAAATTCATAAGTTTTTATTTTATACCTTTCTCGTTCTGGTGAATGCAAACTAGTATCTGGTCTCAAGCAGTTGGTACTAGCACTCCTAGCCCTGTCAAGGGAGGGCTGCAGTTCACTAGTGCCAGTGCATTGCATCCAATGGTAGAAGAGAAAGAAAAAGAAAACAAAGAAAGGAATACAATGTTAGATATTAACTCATAAAATAATGCTCTCTTTACAGAAAATGTAGAATCACAATGATTTAATTAAGGAAAACGTAAAAGGGTTGACTGGATGATAGTGTCAAGATTTGTTTAGAAAATAAAAGCAAACAAAAGGCTGCGAGAATTTTTTTGCAAATATCATTGAAATGTTTAAAACTGAATGAGACAGAACAGCATCCACTTGTAAGAAAAGTGGAATGAGAAATACCAAACAATAAAGTTATATCCTTATTAACAGCAATAAGTTTTAAGCCAACATAAAATAATGTGATCCACTATATGTCATGTGAAATCCCTTTACAGTGAAGCTCCTTTATTCTGCAAAATCCATATTAGATACCAAACAAGTGGGGGGATTAACCCTCAGTGTCTTACCTAACCAGTAGATCATCTCCAAATTTCGATATTCGTAAATTAAGGCAATCATGAAGGAGTGAAATATCCTGTCTAATCACGGGTTTGGTCTTAGCACATGCAGGAAGAGTTGAGCTTTGTAAATTAAAATTATTTAAACAAAATGAAAATAAATTTAACACGTAACAGAAATCTCATACATAAACAAAAGAATGTAATAGAGAAAAAACATGCAACATATAATTTTAACAGTGAAGACAAGTCCAACTATTACAAAGTAGTTTGGTTTACGGTTTTTTTTGTTACATAGGTGTTAATTTAAATACTAGATGAAGTTATTTTAGGACTTTATCCCTTATCTCTCAGTCACAAAAATGTATGAAACATTTTTTATTTTTTCTTTAACAAGGGAAGTCTATTTATTTTTTTAAAAAGAAGCTAATTACTTAAAGGGGACTCTAAACACTTCTTACCTGTATAGGTTCCAATGAGTACCATTTTCTAGTAAAGGCATCTTGGGTGGTAATGTTTTATAGTGCCTAACAGAACTTCTGGAATGTGGTGGGTCAGAAAAGAACAAAGGACAACAGAAAAAAATGCCAGAAATAAAAAGACAGGTAAAGGCAAGCCAAGACTGACCAGAACATAAAATAAATGCATAATATTCTACTATATTGTATACCTGTAGGAGTAGATATCTCATCTATGTTTTTCTGAAGTACTATGACAGCTATCTGGGGGGAAAAATTTTGTATTAACCCTTTTCTTAATAAAGTGCAAGAACTTGTGCCAATGCTAGTACAGCTCAGATGTTTTCTTGAAATGGAAGTAATATATATTCCATTTATAGATACTTTAAATTAAAATATGCAGACTGTTTTAAGTTTATATTAAATTACTCTTTATTTCTCTCAGTGATGCCTTACTTAGACCTGCAGAAATTTTTCTCTCAGTGATGCCTTACTTAGACCTGCAGAAATTTTTACCTCTTCAGTAGCTTCAGTAGTTGTCACTTGACAACTGTCTAATATCATCATAGATTTTAGAGAAGGAAATGTTTATCAGCCAGCTCCTCCTATTGAACAAAAGAGAAATTTAAAGGCAGACAGCGGCTGCTGAATGGGAATTATGGCCATTTAATGGCTAAGGGTCAGTAACAACCTTCTAACAATTTTCCATATACCCTACTAGGGTACAACTATGGAACTACTAGGAGAAGAACCAGCAGGCTTGAGGATTTTGCAGCAGTCTGTCCTGATAGGACATTTCATTCCTGTTAACCCTTGGACCAAAGCACAGCAGTATCAGTGTTAGAAACCTGGCTGTGTCACAGACAGATGAATCAACTCTCTGCGTGGAAACATCAGTGATTGTAAAACCCTAAAGGATTTAACAGAGGAGCTCTGACCCTTCTTTTATGGGTTTAGTGGTCACCACTTGCGAATTCTCCATCAGAGGTCACTGTAACATTGCACAGGAGGAAAAAAGGAATGGCTGTCATCAGGCCAATCCTAGCACACGGGCAGATATTACCAATCAAAGTAGGGGTGATCTAAGACATGGAATGTGGCAACCCATAATCTATAGCATAGGTACACACCTTTCCACCATTTCTATTAGTTAATAATTGCATGCAGAGCAACAGGATGGATAGCTAGGATTAGTATTCCAAACTGGTGCTTTAAACTCACCATATATCTTAACTCTGTAGCTTGGACTACCTAATTTCTTTCATTTAACACTAAACCATTAACATTTCTTTCCCATTTTAAGCTGAAGCTGTTTCAAGGACTAATTAAACCATTGTTCAGCAAGCTGCCTAGAAAACAAGGATAAAGCCTTATAAAATTTCTAACATGAATAAATGTCAGGTCACTAGAAGTAAGAAAGGATAGAAGATGGTATAGAACAAATTTTTGCTTAAACTGTTTTCAAAACTATTCTTTCAAGAATTTATATTGCCAGTTTTGTGGTATTATTTGGAATTGGGGTGTATAAGCCTCAGAGTTAAATTTAAAAGAATCCATCTATTGTCATCTATCGCTTTTATATTAATTGTCAATACATTATTATAAGTACCATCCTGTTTTAAAGTGTACCACTACTATTACTTTTAAAGTGTGATTTTTTGGGTTTTTGATCACAAAAATACTGTAACAATAAATGGAATAAAGAAAAAGGCAAGGAAGTGCTGTAGGCTCTGAATTCAGTGTAGCTATTACCTAACTCTATCGCTGTCCTTGCAAAAAGGACACAACTTGAGAAAAGTTGTGCACAACTTTTTGCTGTGACCAGACTGGTTTGGTAGATTTGTAAAACTATTGGAAAGCTAATGGTTGGGCAAAGACATAAAATAGCAAGGAGTTAAATAAACTAATAAATTCTAAAATTAAAATCTTGATGAAAAAGTCTTTTTAGCTGAAGTACAAGAATGAGAATATTTCTACTGATAATATTTCTACTGATAACAAAAACTTAGTTTAAGAGTTTCACTGATGCAGATTTTTTTGAAAGCTCACATATTAATTTAGTTTTATACTACTCTGCTTTACAACAAAACCCTATCACAGCATCTTCAATACTGCTTCAAATTTGATGATGAAAATTAAAGCAAGCCGAGACATTTTAAACAATAAACAGTACTTTGTAGGAGAAAATCCTACATTAAATGAATGAATAATAGCACTAGACAACATAGTTTAACATTTGGTGATTTTAAACATTTAGCACTGGCACAAAACTCTCATCAACACCCAGATCCTGAAGGGACAAAGCATAACCACCTGGTTGAGTTAGTTAAATGGTTAACTACATAAACTTCAAGCTACATTTTTACTTATGGTAAATGAAAGATGTTCTACACAATGCCATGGATCTTTAACATGGTTAACAGATGGTGAAAAAAACGGTGAGGGAGCAGACTTGGATTTTTTAGATAAAGATATTTCAGTCCTGTTTAGTTTCACAACTCTGGAAAGTGGTAAGACAGGGAGCTCCTAGCTTTGAAACAAGAGATTAAAGGAGACTGAAGATGGGCTCAAACTACAAAGTTTATATGTGGATCCAATTCATAGAACAACTTTTAGCTGCAAAAACAAGTGATACAAAACCTTTCAAATCTGGGACTTCCAGTAAGCCCTTGTACATCAGTATTTATTCATCTGCAAGTGACTAAATCAGCATGAGATCAGGTGTCACAACAAGCAAAGACTGTTTAATTGTGCATGGCTGTTATATAAACATAAAAATGCAAATAAAAGAAAACAAAACCAACTAAAAAACCAATGTCTGAAATTATTACAATGCTCATGCATTGGGAGATCAGGACTTTTGTGACTAGACAGAGAATCTACCACAAAATACAACTGCAAAACCAAAGTTTCTTCAACTCCTTTAGTCTGTACTACTGAGGTTGAAAAACAGATACACACATCTGAATCTAAATTAAAACAAACAAAAAAGAACAACTGACATCTGGATCACAATGTACTTGGAGGTTCTGCATGTACTGGGACTAAATACCACCATGGAGAAAACGCTGGGCACAGAAAGTGGGCAGAACTAAGCAGATGTGTTTGTGATTCCCACACTCCTGTATTTACCTGATGGTGTGTAGGCACTCTGCACTTCTTCCTCGCTTTGCTCTGGGCAGCATAAGAAGCTCACTGCACAGACAGGATGGGTGGTGAGTGAAACAGATATAGTTATGAAGCATCAGATGACATGGGTCATGCCAATGATAAGCAAATGAAAACATCAAAAAAATGAGAAGCATTCACCCAGATAGATAGTCTGATGAGACTGCATGTCTCAAAATATATGAGTCAAAAAATGCATGTAATAACTTCATTTTTAACAAGTTCATTTTAGTGTGGCACCTCCTTCTGTGATATTTTTATTTTAAATTCAGAATTACTTTTTCAGAGCTCTTCATGATGAAACAAATAATATAAAATGGCTACAGTTTTCTAATAACCTCCTGTCTCATGAAGTAATTAATGGAGAACTGCTTTAGGAAAAAAAAGAAAGATGTCTGTTGTTTGCTTTGTGTTGGGTTTTGTGGCTTCCTAAGCTACAAAATCATACAGGTAAAAGCAGTGAAGGTTTGATAATGATTTAATGCAGGTTGGTTTATGGGAAGAATAACCAGTCACCCTTTAGAGAAAATCAAAAATATATGTTCATTTGAAATATTGTGTTTGGCCAAACAGAAATTCTGACTCATAGCTCTTAAAAGGTTTTGATAATGATAATCCTAAAGAAACAAATAAAAAAAACTAATCAGCCATCAGACTTTTTGTTTCTTATTCTCTCAAATTGAGGAAAATCAGCCATCTATTCTATTTTATTATACTGTAAGCAAACACATACTATAGCCAGCAAGATGGTAAAATTAATGCATATTTATGCCTATGGTAAATATGACTATGATATGAAATATCCTTTGAATAAGCCTGTACTTTTATGCACTTCAACACAATCAGAAAGAGCAAGCTCCAAAACTCCTATCATTGTAAATATGAAATTAAAGGTAAGCTTCATGGAAACATGCTAATTTTAAAAGAAGCAGGGAATCCCATGAAGTACTATGGCAAAAAAAAAAAAGAGAGAAAATATTACAAGACAGATAAAGTAGCAGTTGTTCAATGTGTTTCACACTTCATGTCATTATAAAGTGATGCATTTCATTGATACACTATAGGCATTATTTACCTAAAATTCTAAACAGGGCAGACTGAAATAATGGCTTGTGAGTCATGTAAGATTTAATTACATCTGGAGCTGCTAGCTTGATGCAACAATATGAACTAGAGTTGAACTGAAAGTTTAAATTTTCTTTCTAATCCAAATTTCTATTCATAAACTCAGACAGAATTTATATGCATCTTTGCAAATTACAAACTATGGATTTTAGGAATGCAGTTGCTATTTTCTTTAGAGTGGCAAAGTAGATGCAAAGTCCACATTAAATCATAGGGTACTTTGTTAATATTTACCTTTCCTAAGCCAAAGAGTATCTATTGCAATTGGCCCAAAGCAAACACTGATAAAAAAGTCATCCTGAAAAGTGATATTAAATAACAAATTGACCATGAAATTTTCTAGCTAAAAAAAAGTAAAAGAATCCATCAAGAAGATTACCAATATTGTGAGAATATGCAGTTCTCTGATAAATTAACTCTGTTTTGGGAAACATTTAAAGTAGAGATTACTATTCTCAAACAAATGTCTTCTATACTCATAATTAAGAGATTTTACTTAGGAATAAAAGAAACACAAAAAAAAGTGCCATGCTTTTGAAAATTGGACAATGGTTTCCTAATAAAAGGCTTTTCCTAACAGTTTATATATATTCATATATATATATGCGTATGTATATATGTATATAAATATATATAACACTGCTGAAGTGGACAAATAAGTTCCACTGGAAACTTATTGCAACAGATGCTTCTGTAAGAGTGGTAGTACCTATTTTTACAAAGACCTATTTTATGATTCAATATTGATTTTGAACCATTAACAGATAATTGAGAAAATTTTTGAAACTCATCAGCAGCTGTAATCTCTGGCATGCAATTATTGGGTAGTTCCTCAGCTTTCAAGCCGAGCTTACATTAGATATCTATGTGAAAGTACTTGTTTAGGTGAAGGGTTCAGTAAATGCACAACACATAATATCTACACTACTCTTGATACCAATTCATAATATTTAATGAAGTTGGGTTTTTTAATTCTTGGATGTAACAGAGGATCTTTCTTAACAAAACCTGGTTCGGATCTTTCATATGATGCTATTTTTTTGTCCTGAAAGCTGGCAAAACCAGCCAGAACTAAACAGACTCCACAACTGATGAAATCTGGAGGAAAAGATGAAAAGGAAAATGGGGAAAAGGAGACCACTGCAGACAAGATTATTATTCAAGAACACAAGTACATGGACCCATCTTTAAATCCTGCAAATAAGCCACGTACATCCTTCATGTCTGACCTTTAAACTTCCAAAAAGTTTTGTGAACACTGAAAAGAACTAAAGACTCTGAACAAATCCAGCAGCCCATTGCTCATCCCCAAGAAAGGGTCAGGGTAAACTTAGCTCCTCTCCAACCATAATCCATGGATATATCACCAGTTATGTCCAGGTTTGAGGCTTTACTAAAAGAGAAATTTCTAGACAGCTAACTGTCTATATTTATACTGACAAAAGCTACTTTTTAAAGCCTTTTTCTCTTCAAATCTGATTAATAACAAATCAATTCAATAAATATCTTCAGAAATCTTTTGAATATATCACTGCCTGAAAAAAATTATAACAGAAAAAACTGCAACAAGTGGACATTACTTGAATTAGCCTAACTATAAATCTGACTACTATACTTAAAAACAATTTTAATTTACCTCTGAAAGAAAATTCAGCACAAAAATCCAACTTAGTCAATTTTGTACACACTTCTTGCCTATTTGAATTTTTAAATGTATATTACTCAATAGTTCCCACACCTATGTAACCATACTACAAAGGTAAAACAGGCAAGATCATATACAAAACTGAACTAGCTGAACTGCAAGAACCATCTGTTATTGAGTCTTTGTGTTGCTTCAAATCTGGCCAAAGATTCTCAGAGATTTTCATGGTTTAATGTTTACGTCTTTTCATGTCACTACAAAATGTATGTTCCGTATGGAATTTACTGGATAGGGAAAGATTCAGTTACACTTAGTTCTAAAAGTAGTTACTTACTGCCAAGACAAAAAAATCAAAGACATTACTACAACAATTGATCCTATCTGAATGGTAAGTTTGCTACTAAAGTCTGGCTATATGATTTTTTTAAAGTAAACAACATCCCACAAAGATTGATAATCTATGTGACTGTCATCATTATTTTTCACAACTGCTGAGATGAAATATCTTTCTAAGCTTTTTTTGGAGGTATAAACTAAAAAGAAATTCTAATTTCTTCAATTTTATCAGAATACAGACACCTGAAAACAGTGCCAACGAGGGGAGGCCAAGCGTTCTTTGAGCGTAGCCACTCCATGACAGGGAGAGATGTGTTTGTGTCACACATCTAAGACTGGAGATTTTTGCACCCTACAACTAGCACTGCAACTATCTTTACTATGCCTGGGTAATGTACAAAGTACACCAGAATGTTACATAAGATGCTGGGAGATTGTACCCATAGGTGTCCAAAATTTATAAGCATATGAATTCAAACTAGCATGCCTCCAACTCCCAGTTAGGCAGAATTAATGTCTGGCATTTTGCTGGTAAATTTACCAGCACAACTGGTAAATTCTGGTATTACAGGAAGGCCTAGAGCATACATGAAGATGCATGGCTTTCTAGCAAAAATCTCTGGGCTTCATTTGGGAAAAAGCAGTAGAATATCTAGGAAAGACAGACAAGAACCATTTGTCTAGATACCTGCAATTACTGTCAACTGAGTACACAGTTTTACCAAAAAAAAAGGGTATAGACAATTTAACAGATCTAGATCTATCACTTAGGATGAACTCTCTCCCTTCCCCACTGCTATTAGCCACCTTTCTAATGAAAACTTGAAAATTAGGCAAACTGACAACATTTCTAAACTTTTGTCCATGTTCAGGCTGACAATGTACCTTTCTTGATCAGACAAATACTGACTATCCATCTCTCTGGATCTGTAATCAACTGGAGTTCTGGAGGCATCATGGTGTCTAGTTGGAGAACGTGATCTTCTCATCTGATGAATTTCATCTAAACTCCTGAAAAGCAGAAGTATATATGATAATCTTGTTTTCTCATGAATAACAATGGATCACAGTACAAGTTGTTTGAAGGAATTCTTTAATCATAAATTATTAATCCATGATTTCTGAAAGAATGCCATTAAAATTATGCAATTTATACATGCCACTATTATCCTACAAATAATCTTAAGTAGCTTCATACAAGACTCTGCCACTGACTGAAAAAGTTTCCAAACCTATGTATTAGTTATGGTACACAGATGATGAATCACAGAGAAAGTATGAGTAAAAAGAGGAAAGTCTTACAAAGTTATGATTCATCCCGTGAGTGCTCTTGAGTGAATAATGAAAGCATATATAAAGTTCAAATACTGCACTAATAAATTAAGATAGAAAAACCAAGCTTTAAAATTGTGAAAAATTCCTGAACAAGAGAAAAGTTAATAATGACACAAACAATAATACAAACATGAAAGCACGTTGAGTTTCACTGGAGATGCCTACCTCTGTAATGGCACATTTGGTAAACGTGAACGGGGCCTGCCCTGATCATCACCACGGTGAGGAGACACGGAACGTGAACGATGATGTGTTGTTGTTCTCTGCTGCTCTGGCACAGTTAGCGTTGTGGATTTACTTTCTCTAGTACTAGACCTGTAACCTACTGGCAAGAGGGTAACAAAAGGCAATTAGAGACTAAAGGTCTGGTTTTAGAAAGAATTCAGATGACTAGACTTCCAGGAGCACGTATCCAAATGCTTACACAACTTTCAGGTCATCACTCAGCTGCTGTACATCCCGATGTATCATGCAGGATAAATCACTAGCATTACCTTTAAATGTCTACATGTACAGAGACTGAAAAAAATGAGACTTCTTGATGTACTGGAGGATGTGAAGCAGTTTTCTTACTTGGGGAAGAATATTCTGGGTATTTTATGTATATAAAAAAATATTTGAAAGGAACCTGAACAGCGCAGGTTTACCTCATCTAAAAATGGTTAAAAGTAGTTACTTACTGCCAGGAAAAGAAAATCAAAGACATTACTATGACAATTGATCTTATCTGAATGGTAAGTTTGCTATTATAGTCTAGCTATATGATTTTTTTAAAGTAAACAACATCCCATAAAGATTGATAATCTATGTGACTGTCAATGCATAAAACAGCATAGACTCACACAGGGCTGCTCATATATAAAGCAGCTTTCTGCCTCTTATTTCAGTTAGAGATATTCTCCTACTGAACTTGGCCAAAGCCACCTACTTAAACTAGGATTTAGAGTATATTGTACTGAATATTGGGTGTTGCATACTGTGCAGAATACTTTTTTCCAAATATTGTGATTAAGCAGAAAAATTTCTCACAGTATTTTTGAATAGGATTAAAAAAAAACCCAGTGGAATGTTAGCACATCTTTAATATTTCAACATTGTTGTGACTTTTTCTATGTAGCACACTCTTTGCTTTGTTATACATTTTGACTCCCATCCTAAAACAGACAATGAAGCTTAGCATGATAACAGCTTTCAAAAGGTACCTGTTAATTTTCCAAAAGAACCTAAGGAGATCCGCTCAGACTTCACTTGCTCATTTCTAGACATTTAAATGAGATTGCAAGAATCCCTTGACAGAAAATCCCTTAATGATACAGAAAGTCATCCCTTAAAACATCCTTTAATCACTTTACAAATTCTTGCTTAGTTATCCAAATAATAATTTTTCTTCTATGAATTTGTCTAGAATTAAAGTCACTCTAATGTGTGATTTTGTTCAGCTAAAAAAACCAGCTTCTATCAGAAATCCTTTTTTCATGCAGGAAAAGACAATGATTTTGTCACCCAATTGTCAATTGGAGAAATTTAATAAATTAAATAAATGGCACTTTTTATGGATCTCACTACAGGGTTTCAACTTTGGGGTTTTTTCATATTTTATATAATTTGTATAATTTTTCTAGTTCTTCTCTGGTCTTCTACAAAATTACAAACAGTCTCTCTTTTAAAAGTGTGCCCTGTATGCAGAGTCTGCATGAGGTTTGATCATGCATTCAATGACATTTAATAACCTCTTTAGCTGCAGGTTTGAACCCTGACCACAAACATCAAAGCAGCATTCACACTTTTTTCCCAAAATGTGTAAGAGTTTACCAATGCACCCTAATGGCCTCTAAAAATTGACAACATGCATGAAACTATCTCCTGGGGTTTGTCAACCTTTTAACAAAGCAGGACTCCAATGTTCTGCAGGTTTTAGTATGTTGTGATGCTGGAGTACCTTACCTGCCAAAAAAGTGTTTCAGAGTTCTGCATTGAAATTACAAAGAAACATGAGATCTCCCTGATTTCAGGACAAGGATTGGGTGCAAATTGTGAAGCAAAAGGGGGACTCCCCCAGGACTTCAATGGAGATTCACAAACCAGGATTGCTGCAGAAATTGTCTAGGTCTTTTGTGAGAGGAAGAAACTATATAACAAAAGGTGGACGTGTTCCCTTTTCCTGGATAACTAAATCTAAGCTGTATTTGCAAAAAGATAATTAATTTTCCAAATAAGCTTGTGTTAGAAAAAAATCCTGTCATCTCTATCAGTAGGAAGAGCAGTTTACATATATTAAACACTAAAACCAAAGAAATCCTAAACGTCTTTTCAATCTTTAGGCAATTCTACTAAAACACATACAACTTGAGTTTTAAAAATGAAATATAAATTTAAATTTAAAATATATTTCTAGTCTCCCTAAAAAACTGCACATAGGATTCTCCTGTAGAAGTCTAATATAGAAAGATGATTTTATGTTATATACTTTGCACAGCCAAGCTATCTCAGGAACAACACCTGAAATTTATGCAGTGTGTGCACACAAAGCTTACAGAACAGAGACAGTAATTCATACTTATCCCGAGTATTAATTCAAGAATTGTCAAACTGGTCACATCACACCCATACCTTCAGTGACCATGACAGTGACAGCAACGGTAACATTTCCTCATATCCTCAAATACCAAGGCTCTGTGCTCTTCAGGGTGAGCAGAGAAAAATTTTGCATGGACCAGCATGATAGCAGCAACCAAGCTGATGGTAATTTATGCAGAAGTTTCTCAGTTGCTTTGGGAAACTGTCAGGTGTGACAGGAAATGAATGCAGGATGGATGATGAAAATGGACCTAGCAAATGTTTGATACCAGAATTATATTTTCTTAAAGACAATACAGACAAGGAAAATATAGTGTATTGATGTCACTCTGCTGCTACAGGAGGAAGGCAAATACAGTTATACAGGTTACATGTGACAGAAAAATCAACTGCACTGAAGAGTTACTCACAGAATAAACAATGCAGCTTGTTAAAAATACCACTGGGGATATTGCCAACTGTATATCAGGGCTTTTTTTGTTTTGTTTTTAATTAAGGAAGTTACTGAAGGCTTGGTTAAATAGATTGGTCTGGAAACATGTTTAGATTTTATTAAAACTTCCACTGACCCTTATGGAGTACTGGGCTGGCCAGTACAATACAGACACAGAGTGACTGGTGTAAGAACAGCTCAGGATCACAAACTTACTTCAGAGACTTGAGCATCTCTCATATATGCAGAGGTTGAGAGACTTAAAACAATATTTTCTTCGTGTAAACTGATGTCAGCATACCACAAAAACCCTGTCAAAAACGTTTTTGTTAAACCTGAGCTTCAAATTACTTTCAGCTGTTGATATAAACTCTTATGAACATATCTAAGAGCTGATTAAAAAAGGAGATGTATGTCACTGCAAGGTACTACTAAAAAATGAGGATGGTCTAATTACATGAAAGATAAGATTCATTAATTAGTGATATAACAAGGGAAAAATACTTTTCTTAAAATATTTTGGAATTCATTAAATTACTACTATTTTTGATGTAACAATCTTCCACTGACGAGAAGTTATTCTTTGCAGCTGCTGAAACTTCTAGGAAAATAGTTTTCTTTGTTATTACTAAATTCTAATGTTACATTTGCCTTAGCAATTGGTAAAACATTTGAAATTATAGTTTTATGAATTTTCAAGGTCAGTTAAATTAGCAAAACTATTTTCCTTCATGTCTTTATCTTGCATGGAGATTAAGTGAAATTTTGTGGTTTTACATTTTGTAGTTATGTGTTTATTTATTAGAAAATGAGCAATAACCTTTTTGAAAATCTTGAGATTTTAAGGGGGCTAAATAACTTCCTTTTTTTCTCTCAATACTTCAGGAAAAAAAAAAGAAAATTTATAACTTTCAGAAAGATTCTG
This sequence comes from Geospiza fortis, assembly GCF_000277835.1. NCBI lineage: Eukaryota > Metazoa > Chordata > Aves > Passeriformes > Thraupidae > Geospiza > Geospiza fortis. The sequence continues at coordinate 409,734 of NW_005054328.1, read as the reverse complement.
CCTGACTAACCTGATCTCCTACTATGACAAGATCACTGTCTTATTGGATGGGGGAAAGGCTGTGGATGTTGTTTACTTTAAATTATTAAAATCTTGTACACTGTTTCCCCAGGATTCTCCTGGAGAAGCTGGCAGTCTACAGCTTGGACAAGTCTTCAAAGGGAAATATTTTCTTATGTGTCAAGTGTTGTAAACTCAATTTTGATGTTCTTACTTCCCTTGAGAAGGATATCTTAAAACTAGACTAATCTGGTTGAAGCCAATAAAGGCTATTTCAAAATGGGGCATCACCATATTACATTAAAGGGAAATATGGATATTTTCTCTTCCTTCCCACATGCATGCTGTGCAAGAGAATGTGTGAGAAATCTGAACCAGACTAGAGCTGGGCTGCACTCTGGTGAGAACCACGGTACTGAAGGGCAGGAGGAGGGCAGGGGTAAAGGCCATGCAGAACAACATGGAACTTGCATGGAGCTTAGTTTTAACAAAGGAGTTTATTTTATGGAGAAGACACTGCAGTACTCATTCTGTGCAAATGAAGGGAGCAGCCCAAAGGCTTAACAATTTAGCAATGAGGCAAGTTAAGAAGGTTGGACAGGAGGGCAGAAATGAATATACATGAACTTGATCTCCAGTGACATTTGTGAATCTGTGCCTAAGGTTCTCAAACAATTCCACAGACATTGGGACTGGAAACCTTTTCCAGGTCTTTTTGCAAAACACATTTTCATACACTGTCTAGGCTTTCACAGATTTGTGGCAGATGACTCAAATTTTCTTTGTCCCTGTTTCTAAAGTCTAACTCCTTTTAAAGAACTCAGGTTGTATATGTAAACAAATCCCACACACTTATATGCATATCCACTTCCCATAGGAATCATGAACAGATGAACTCCACTTAGAAATGCCAAACAAATGTGCCAATTAAACTCAAATGGACAAACTTGTGCTTGGTCAAGTGAGCTAGCAGAATGTTTCTGATTGGGTGGACTTCAGAAGGAGCTTCCTACTATGCCCTTCAATTTTTAACTTGGAGACTCTTAGATAATTGAAAATCCAGTTTTAAAAATTAAATCCTGCCATTTTCTACAGTGATCGCTGAGAAAGTTTGGATCTGTGCATTCCTCAAAAGGCACACCTGAGCACAAAATCCAAAGAAATGTCAATAAGACTCAGTTACTCAAATGCTGGCCCAGTAAATAAATTCCAATATATGCAGCTGGACCATTTTGAATGCTTCCTGACAGGTGGAAAATTATTTATTTCAACTGGATGCATGAAAGGACTGGCAGTGGAAAAAAAGCCCCAGTTCTTAATAAAATTTACTGAAACTTTAAACCTAAGTCTACAAAGACATACCAGTATCTACATTTTCAACTACCACCCCTCAAAACAACAACAACAACAACAACAACAACAACAAAAAAGCCAAGAGAAATATTTAGAGCCTTTTATTTATATTTAATTTTAAATGCTCACTCTCTCTGCTGATGCAAAAATATCAAATATCATAATTAGGCATACATAAATGAATTTCTCTCTTAGGGACTGAGGTGCAAAGTATATAAAATAAGAAAAGAACCCTATCAACATCAAAGGAAGGATAATTTGTCTCAGCTAAGATCAAGATGATACAGCATTTATAAGATACGTGGTTTATTTGCACAGTTATATCGTGGATAAATAAACTGTGAGATTATTTTAAACACACCACGATTTAATTCAGTGGTTTTCATCAGGAAGATCCACAGAAAAACTGATTTAGTGCTGGCAATGACATAGTGACTCTTCAGTTAGCTTGGAACAATTGGGAAACATTTATCTGACTTGTGGCAACAGTGAATGAGAACTAGAAGAATGTGGTATCCTCAAGATAATCCTCAAGATTTTCAGTAAGTAAGAATGCTGAACTAAAAGTCAAACCATGACAGTCTCTACAAGTAAATATTTATGAACATTTAGGGTAATGATAGTTGATGAAAGCTTATGAAAACTATAAAAAATATAGCCATGCTGCATGCATCTTAATCTATAGCCATGCATTATCAATAAAGTCCATGGAAGACTGCATAAAATCTAAGTTTAAAGCAAAAAGCAAAATAATTTTAAAAATGCTTTCAATAAAAACTGAAATTTTAACTGTTTTAAAATGTGGGAGTCTTTTACATCTAGTTTGCATTTTAAATAATGCTTGGAGCATTACACAGTAAGAAATTAATCAATTTGAACAAACCAGTGGGCCCCATATGAAGAGCGATATGCAAAATAAATATAAATGAATGAATAGTAGAATCTTTTCATTTACCAGGTATGGGACAGGTACCATGGAATAATCAGGAAAACTGTTTTTTCCCACAATGCACTCTCTAAAACCAGTATCCTCAATATTCCAAAATATCATAAAGAAACAAAAATCCAAACAAGCAAAAAAGAAGAAGAAAAAGAAAGCAGGACCATGCTGTTCATCCACGCACCTGGAGGAACAACTCCAATACCATCATCAACATCAAAATCTGAGATGTCACTATCACTGATTGGCCGAGATCCTGCACAACAGTAAGGTAAACAAATACCTGAACATCTGGTCATGTTATAATATGTAAAAACACAATAATGAAACCAAAAAGATGATTTTAAGTCAAAACAATACAGAAGGAGAACTCAACTGCAGTGATTAACTGATGCTTCAGAAGATAGCTGAGCCAATTTAACACCTTACAGCTGCTGCAGCCTCCTTTCCCTTTCTCTTCCCCTCAAGTCCCCAGTAATCCTCCACTAGGATAGATTATCTCTGTAAGCCTCCAAAAGCAAAACTCAAGTAAAGGAAAAAAAACCACTTTTGTGCTACTTCAGTGAATATGCTGAATCAGCTTGCTGAACAGGAAAGGAGATGAGGCAACATATGGTGACAGAGAGGAACAGGAAACAGCACTGCCAGCTTTTAGAAGAGCTCAAATATCTCATAAAAACTATCTTTCATTTGCTTTCTCTATACATATCCTGATTTTGGGCATCTATGCAGCAATTACAGCAGTAACACACATTTATAGTTCATTCCTGAATGTACGCCGATTTTCTATGCATAGTCTGGAGTGAATGACTTCCATGTTTTAGAAAAATCAGAAAAATAGCTTGGAAATGCATTTAAAAATAATCCCCTACATCTTTCATATTTCTAAGTAAATCTTAGTTTAAATGAACAGAGAAATGACAATATCTCCTTTGAAGTATCTCCTTTTAACGTGCCTTATACAAACCTGAAATCAGACTCATGAAAACAACTGTACCTCCCAAATACATGAATAAAATTTCTCTTTTCTGCAAAAGTACACTTTAATGAGCATATTGGAAATTGAGACTAACTTTAGGATGAAAAGTGGTCTTAAACCTTGTAAGTCTTTAAGGACTTTGTTTTAAAAAATGAAATGCTTTTAATTTTTTTAATTATCCAATAATTATAAACTTCATCTTTCTATTTAAAAAGAAGCTCTTAAAAGAAAAAACTTTGAACAATTTTTTTTTTGCTAATGAAAGCCAAATCAATTCCAGCAGGTTTCACACACTTGAAAATTATACGTCAAAGTTGTAAGGTTGACATGTCATAATGTCATAATTTAAATTGCCTTCCTGACACACATTTTCATTACTTTTAAAGACTATGAAATAGTATCTTTTTTATTTTATTTGGAATTTAAGTACCATTACACCATATCCAGCACTTCTAATTTAAAATTTGAGAGACCTTAATGGAATTTGGACCTACTTTGTAATTTTTTGCTAGTGCTCTCTCCACCATGAACATGTCTTCTTGGCATGAATGGTGATGGCTGAGGCAGAGGTAGTGAAGATTCATCATGTGTCTGTAGCTTATACCAATGTGGTTCATCATCTAAAAGTGCTGTCTCCAGCTCTATAAGAATCTAGCAGAAAAATCATCAGGTTTCAATTTTACTTTGAAGGCACACAGAGAAACACACACACAAAATACATATGCAAATATACTCAAAACCAAACAATGAACTCAGAAGAAATGTGATTGTATGCATCACCTCTCCAAGAAATTCACTCTCTTCTTCTTGTACTCTTGGCTGATCCCATACTGTGATTTCAAGCATTCGTTCTCTAAAATCTCTACGATGTACATGTGAGTAGAGAAAAGTTTGATTCCATTTTGGCTCTAGACTTTTCTTTACTGTTTTGGTCCTTCTTTTACTTTTATCACTGAAACATAAATGTTTTTCTTAAATTATTCATAGTGATAAATCAGAAAATACCATATACTCATCAGCATGTAACTGTTTTCATTTTCTCTTAGGCAATAATGCCTAAATGAAGAAAGCATTTTCTAGATCACATTCTTAAAAAAGACTACAAAGTTAAATTGATACTGACTTGCATGATTCAAGTGTAATTTTTTGTTATTTATAACCTAGCTATAAAAAGTTGTAAAAAGTAGTTCTTCATAAGTATTCATTAAAAGTTGATTCAATACATGGTAAATTAAAACATAATTTTATGAACTGGAATACCGTTACCTTCTGTCTGGAAGAAAATACATTTTTACATAGGGATTTCTGGGGCGTCCATCTACTCTTGGTGGCAAATCTGTTGCCTGTAGAACATTCACTATTAACTGGTGTCCCACTTTGTCATACCAGAGTTTAACCTACAGGAATCAATTTACCAGAAAACATTACTGAAAATGGAGAAGAAACAGGATTTTCAGATTGCATCAAAAATAAACACAAGGTAAAAGTAACTGCTGGGTTTTTTTCCCCCAGAGACAATGAGATATATTTAACATCCCTTAATATTTAATTAGGTTAGATGGAAAAGATGATGGTACATACCAAGACTTATCACAGCTGAATAAAATTACAGTGCCTGATTATACTTCCATTGTTTATTGTACTCATTGCATAATCTTAGAACTGTAAGTGCACTTAAACCAGCATGTCTTAGCTCTGCACCTTAAAAGCTACATTAAAGAGAAAGCTCTGCCTGCATCTAATCTCAAGGTATAGCTGATATCTATCTAGTCAGATTTGTGACCTTTTCAAAAGTGTTTATGGAAACAATAATATAGAGCTACATAATTTCTTAAGAGAATCATAATGATAGGAATTTTTAAGCCTGGTGAATATTCCTGAATTAATAAGATCAATATAAAAAAATAAAAGAATGTAGAAAACAAAGTTTAGGTACTGACAGTATATTCGATAAGCAGGACTTCAATTGGTATTACAAGAAAGTTCCAGGATGTATCTAAATTAAAATGCATTACTGAATAGAGAAATGCTTAACAAATATACAGGTCTTTAACTGCTCCCATAAAGAAAACAATGATACTATTCTTGAATCTGCAGAGTACTGGACATGTACAGCAAAGTCACTATTTTCAGTGCAGAAGCTACAAAACGACAAGTTTCAAGGCACTTTTATGGGCTCTTCTCAATGTAAATTCCTGCACTCCTTGGTGTATTAAGACAACAATTTCTTATGTCTGCTATGATTACAGTCAGGTCTTTTAGTGCATCCAGAGGCTATCAAAAAACTTTTGAAAAACGTTAATCTTTACCAACACTGAACACTTCTCTTGGCCTCCCAACAGGCCTTGGGAATGTGCAGGGCTGAAGGACCAGCACTTCACAGATTTCCATTAAAAACTCAAGAAAAACAAAATATGCTCACAGAAAGCTGCCCTGGTAGGACCTGAGGTGCATCCCGTAGGGCTCCAGGACTAGTCGGAGATATAACAGAAATAGAAGGCCTTTCCATCTTCTGAGATTCAAAAGAACTTGAACCTAAAACCACATGAGAAACACATGAACTTTCCATTCAAAATTTGGATACCTTATGAACTGCTTTTTCTTTGAATTGAATAAAATTGATGTAGAAAATAGAGTGAAAAGACTGTTTCTTTACCCATACATCCAGGATTAAACCTGTCATTTTTCAGTTTATTAAAAAAAAACATATAATAAGAGTGTTCCTCATACATCTTTGAGCAACCATAGCAAGTGTTTTAAATAAAATACTGTTCTCTGACTGAATTACACATCTCCCTCCCCAGACAAAATACTCTGATTCTATGATCTTAAGTCTTTGATGAATACACCACATCTGTTGTACGGATTATATTCCCAGTAGCCTCTGAAATTTTAATAGGAAGACATGCAGGACATGAATCTGGCATGGAGGATATTTCAGCAACTGCTGGACATCCTCAGTTCTCCCCTAGTGAAATACAGCTCTTACTAATTATATGAACTTGTGACAAGTGATCACACCTTCCCTGTCCCAGGGAAGGTTTCTAGTTGCATCTCAGAAAAGGCTCAGATGGGAAAAGACTGGGAGCCATGGCCCTCAAATACTCTGGCTGAAAACATTCAAATGGAATAGTTAAAAAGAATACCAGTCTTTTGAAGTATGAACAAAAAGTTCACATAACCAAGGTTTTCTAGTTAAAAAAAGAAAAGAGAAACAAGAGCTCTGGACTTTGCTTGGGGCAGGAGGTGAAATCGTGACACCATTTGTACCTCATACCTGTTTTCTTTCTTATGTTAGGAGATGTAAATTATTATTTTGGTAGTAACAACACAAGATACATAATTAAAAAATATAATTCTGCTAGCATTTGAAATCTGGATATGCTTAATAAAATCCATATTGCTTCAAATTTAACACAAAAGGCCAAAACCCATTGAATTTTGTCATGCAAAAACCTCAGAGCCAATGCAATTTCCACCTATCATCTTTCAGAAATGTCATAGCTGAAATAGTTTTGCTGGGTAAAAGATCATGCTTAAAGAAAAGAACAAGGTGTGTACTCACTAGACTCTAATGGGGGGTGGGAAGTCTCGGGAATCCGTGGAATATCACTAGAATGTGAACACATAGCAATTAGAAACAGAGACAACCTTTGGCTGTGACAAATACACTGCTGGGACAGCGTTTTAATGATATGGATTTGTTTCTAACAGGTTACAAGGAAAGAAAGAGGAAATATTTGAAGGCATACTTTCTACTATCATTCATGAAAATCACACTAACAAAAACCACGTTCAGGTTAAGGAATAGCAGATACAACAATATGAGCACCACAATGTTGACATTGTGTATGGATTACAAGATACTTTTACAACTGCAACAATAAAGAAAGAGAAATTTTAGGAAGAGAAAAATATACAGTACATAGATATACTTCCTTTGCCAAAAGGAAGTACAGCTATGGTTGTTCAACTATTTTTTGGAGGAACAAAAATCAAAAAGACAAAGATTAACTCACTAGTAATTTTTATACAAACGTCTCAAGGAGTTCAGAGAATGAAACTGATGAAAATGTCTTACAATAATAAAAAAGGAAAACAAAGATCATTAGCAATGTTAAATGAACAAGTGAATAATGCATTTCTCCAAAGGATAAAAGAAAATGAAACTGTATTACAACTGGGTGTGGACATTTTTCAACACATACATATCCAACACACATACAGATATAGGTAAGATAAAATGATTAGGTCCACACACATCTATCAGCATTTTCGCATCTATTAAATTTATTCTTCCATCAAAATCTGGAAGATGCTAGTTCCTGGCTCTTTCTATTCTCAGAAAATTGAAAATACATTACAAGAGCAATAATCATCTAGTATTGCACAAATCTTAGCAAAGCAGCAGAGCAGGGAAATGGAAACAAAACTCTTCAGTGAATTACTTGAATGTATTTTCATCCACACAGACTAATCCAAAATTGGAACTGCAATAACATTTCTGAAGAACATTTACAAGATTTTAAGTCTATAGTTGAGAATTTTAAAGGTATTCAGGCAGTCTGCTCAGTGAAACACAGAAATCTTTCTGACTTGGAACTCAATAAAACTAAGACTTCTAGGTTTATAAAAGTCACTTATGAAAAAGAAACAGACATTGGTATCAGAAAAAGAATGCAACAGTGCCCAATCACTGAGCCTTAAAGTCCCTTTTCATGTCCTGCAGTTTAAACTTGTGGTGCCTGTGGTTTAAAATAGACTATTTCAGCTCTGCATTAATGTCTCAAATCAGCTTAAACTTCACATCACTAAACAAGAATGTGCTTCTCCTTGTCTGACTTCATGAGTCAAGAATAATGTGGCTTCCTCAAACTCATGGAATTATAGCTGAATTAGTCATTTTTGACATGGCACAGTATTACTCTACAAACATATAAAAAGATTAACAACCTGTTGCACAGCAGGGCTGCTCGGCACTCTTCTTCCTCTTAACATTTTCTCTTTTTCAGGTCAGACTTTCCAGAGCATTTCTCATCAGTCTGAAGTATTTACTTACCATAATCAAACAGATTTTTCTGTTCAATACAATGTTAAATTTGCAATATTTTCTTGTGCTAGAATATGAACACTCTCATCTGCAGTATAGCACTGTTAGTAATACCATCACTTTTAGGATGTCTAAACAAAGGTTCACATGTACAAGCCACAGTGCCAAGTTCTAGAGTCCTGGTGTGACTAAAGAAAGACACTAAAACTAATTCTGTTTGGATTTTTTTTCCTTGTATTGTCAACAGTACAGTAGGAAAAAAAGGCTAAAAATAAATTTCAAATATCAATTGCATATTAATAAAAACTTAATAACTGATTCCTATTTCTGCTAAGGCACTGTCACACTATTACAATCAATACAGAAAAAATTAATAATAAATCAACATGAGAAACAGATGCACACAGTTTAAAAGAGGATTAAATGTTGGCATTTTAATTAGAGAATGAGCATTCTAAAAGGAAACTATAATCTAAAACTTTTCATGTAAGAAAACTAGTCTTATCTAGCCTGCTTTTAATTTTGCACTGCAGAAAATATTCTGATATATGATTTACAAAAAAGCTCTTTAGAAGAAATAGTAGCTTATTACTTAAAATATTCAAAACTAGACCAGTCAAAAAAAAATGAAGTGAAAAGTTGCACAACTGCTTATCTAATACAGTAACAAAATTTTACTCCCCTTTTGGAGCAATATGAACTTGAGAAAAGTGGTAGGCAGCTCTTTACCTCCAGTAAAGAGGTGCCAACTTCAAAATTTGTCTTTCTATCCCTACCTTGTGTGGTCTTACACGATATTATATATTATTATCTTAAGTCTGATTCTTTCATGCCTCAATGACTATGTAAATTAAACAAAACTGTACCTTAGGTTGAAACTACTCTGTGCAGATACATGGTTTGTGAGAATCACTACTTTGCACAGGAACAGCTATAATTTCTCTGAGGGATATAGTCAAGAGGTTGCTCACTGAAGAAGAACCAAGTTCAAACATGGTTGTAACCCACACTTTTTAGGTTGTTCTAGGAACAGGTGTATCATATTCTACACCCCAGAGAGCTTCTAAAGGGTTTCTGAGTACCTCCCCCAGGGCTCATCCTGCTATTCCCAAAACCATTCCCTGCCATCAGAACCTGTAGATCAATCTGCAGTTTGCACTAATTGGGCAGCTCTCTGGAGTTCAGCACTGCCTGGCGCATGATGGAGGTTCAACCTCCTTGCCAGGACCTAGAACACAGTAACCAACCCTGTACAGAGGAACTGAATCATATCACAGAAACAACAGTTTTGGCAGCATTATCTGTGGAAATCTATGCAAAGATAGCTAGCATCTGACAAAGAAAACAGAGACAAATGAAAAAACATTTGTTTTACCTGCACTATCCCATAGAGCCCACAAGAGACGGGGAGCTTAGTTACCATGCCATGCTTCTTCTCCACAAAGTATACTGCCAGAGGATTTTCTGTACTGTCCTATGTTAACCACCTCTCACATTGTATGCATATTCATAGATAATTCTTCCCCTTATATTGAGATAGCCAACCCATTAATTCTACTTTTTATAGGTTTCTTATCTACCTTGTGTTGCAGCCATTAGAATTAGTGTCAATTAGTTTCTATGGAGTTTCCACAGTACAATTGTGGTTATACTATTTATTGTTGTTATGCCTTTAGCTGCTAATAGTGTTATGTGCTTCACATTTTTCTCTAATAAACATCCTACAATTATCCATTACTTAAAATTACATTTGCTGGCAGACAGAGAAATCCAAATTTACAAGACTGAACAAATTGTTTAGACCGCAGTTTTGTAACTGGCAGTCTAATTTGTGGGCAGTCTAATTTGTGGACTTACAGTCCTTCCATTATTCACTTAAGGCAAACTGTGTCATATTTGGGCTTTTTAGACCTAATATGCTAGGCATTTTTAAATCAAGACCATTAAAAGTGCTGGTACATTATTTGCATTATTAATACTGAGAGATGAAAACATTTAAATTATGTAGATGAAATACCATTTTCAGGCCTTTCGGGAACTTATTCCCTCACAGGAATTTTCTGCTGTAATGGATTATCACTTAATGCTGTATCAAGCAACTTCAATTTTGCTTAGTCAGCACCTAAAAGTACCCACCAAACTTTGGCATACTTGATGTGTTGGATGGGATGAAATAAAAATCCCTGTCATGAATTTGAAACCATCACACAGTTTGGAAAACAAGACAAAGCCAAGCTAGGGACAAAATCAAAGCAATCTGTAAATCAAGCAAATCATTTTCCATTATGCAAGACAATTTACATAGATCATAATTATTACGAAAAAAAGAAAAAAAGGGAAAAACGAAAATCCTGCGCAGCATGCTCTTTCTTTTAATAACTACTATTAGGATTTTCTCTGTTCTAAAATGTCTGAAATTTTTGGTTATTTTCAGATGACAGACAGGTAAATCCTAATCTGACATAAAACAACTGGACTTTGACCCATTACTGCAGGATAGAAAGGATCTGTCTTTAAATTTTAAAATTCCGTGCTCTAGGGATATTTATTTGTTCTCATAAAGACCCCAAAAAACAACCCGACCCTCAAGCAAAAGAAAAAAACATTAAAAATCTATAGAGACGTAACTCTACAAGAAATATGTTGTTCTATTATGAAAAAAAAACTTCATGCCAAGAATCCATTTATCTCAAAACAAAAGCAAAATCTAATGTGATCTATTTCTGACTACATATTGAAAAAATATGTATGGGTCATCCAAAGGAAAACTTTACATTTTATTGGTACTATTTCTGGGTGCACTATTCTAACACAAAATCCACTGTTCAGATTCAGGAACATTCTTTAACTTTGAACAAAGTTCAAAAAAAGGGTATTTCTTCAGTTTTTCTTTAGGAATGTGGCACTGGAATGCAGTCACCTTGTACTTAATTTCTCTAAACGAATAGATTTATCAAATTTGTAAACTAAAAGAATGTATTTGGTTTATTACCGAAGTTATCTTAGAAGTTTAAGAGCACACATCTGCAATATTGACAGAAATAAATATGTTTAAAGTCCATTGTTTAAAATGCTAACCTAGCTCTTTCCTTTTACATCAGTTCTACAGTTGTACAAATCCATTTCTATGTTTTCTTCAATTGAGATGTGGAATTCAAGTCATGTCCAGTATCAACATATTTCTTTTTTTGCTGATTTAAATATAAAAACTAGACTTCCTAAAATCTCCTTAAGGCATGTCCTTTTTAATAACAAAGCTGTACAAATGAATTTGCAGCTTTCTTTCAAGAATACCTCCTAGTTTATCTCAAAAAATGTAAAATAAGGCTTCTATTTCCCCAGAGTCTTCAGCTGGATGGTAATTATAGCATTTAACAGCCACTATTATTGAATCAGACTTTCATTTTCCATTAGAAGGTCAAACTGATAGGTGGAATTACCTATTAATGTCAATTTTTAAGTACTTTTAATAGAGATTGCCATGAAGAAGACAAAATTTATTTGCAAAATATAGCTACACTCACATGGCACAGACAGAATCAATAATCAAAACATAAAAGGATATTTTAGTTAGAAAGAAAATGCATAGTTTTTTGTTTCTAAAACTGAAAAAGTATCATATTTGAGACAAGTAAAAATTATAATTAAGATGAAAATAGCAAATTCAAAACAATCTCTTCTTATTGTAAATCACGTGACTCTGTTTTGCAAGGTAAATGTGAATTTACAATAAATTATTAATATTCAATTTTGTAAGACCTAGCTCAAAACATTCCCGATATCACTAAAACTACAATCACTAATGCAGGGCCAATCCCCCCAGTTTTATCAATTTGAATAGATATTATTTTTCTTCTAAAGTGTATCCAGGAAACTGAGATTAGAAGAATTGTTGTCACAAAACTCCGAACCTGGGTTCATAATAAAAAAATAGAAATTATAAACATAACACTTTTATGCTAATTTTTGATTGAATCTTTTACTTCCATGTTTGACTTCGCCAACAAATGTTCAAGGGTGAATATAGTCTTTTTAATTAGGAGTTTTCTGTTTCCTTTTTTAGTTTTTTAAAGAAGGTCTGTTTAAAATCCTGCTGGTATTGGCTTAGTAGAGTCCTGCAATACTTCCCTCCACTCATGAAGACCTTTATAAATTATTCTGATCCAGTAGGCTGAAAGCCTGAAAACTGAAAGTTTGTCATGCACAGGTGTACCTAATCCACCAATTTTCCTTTGCCACTTGGCAAAGGTCTTTATAGTACTTTGACCACACAGAAGACAATATTTATGTTTATATGTCACTGCAAAGGCACAAGACTGTAGATGGTAGTGAAGAAAACAGACTATACAGAATGTCAACAACACAAGGAAAATTGTATTCCATTACTAAGCAATAAAAATAATTAACTCACAAATAATCCCTTTAAGATTCCTATTAACAGAACTAATAACTATGCTAAAGAAGTAAGTCTTTAGACTTACCCAATAGGCCTTGAAACAATGATTTCAACTTGAGGTTCTGATTTTGATTCTAAAATAATGTTGTAAACTTCTTCATTTGTAGCTCCAGGCAAGGGTTTACCATTCCATTCTAGAACTTCATCTCCTTGAATTTAAAGAGAAGTGTATCTCAATTGCATATTCTTTTACAAAGAATGAAATCTATATTTTCAAGTAACATTAAAATAATTTAAAATAACGAAAGAGCTGTACTGAAACCTTCAGACACTCTCCTGCCAAGTGCTTTTTAGCTGGTTGGCTCCCAGCGCTTATTCTTGGACAAGAATGTTCTGTTCCTCATGAAAGACTTCATATTTGCAATTATTAAATTTATGAAGTTTTTATAATTACTTAAATTTTTATCAACTACCCAAATTTTGGATGCTTTTTATAAGGAAAAAAACTGGTTTTTCCAACTGCAAGGACTCATCCATGCCTTTTTTGTGTGCTCTGGTCCCATGCAATAGGATGAACAGACTTACACTCACTGGAAATGTGCAAAACAATATATTTTTTCAAGGAAATCATTTTGCCTCTAAAACTAGTTTTAGAAATTAAAAATAGCTTCCATTAAAAAAAAAACAACAACAACAAAAAAAAACCAACCTAGACCAGAAGTAGAAAATCAGGATTTCAACCCAAATGGTTTAAGATTAGTGGAGATAAATTTATTTCCTGTAATTATAATGTGCATTTAAAATCTATAAAAACTGCTGATGTGGTAAGAAAGAAAAAAATAAAAATGCCAAAAAAGTAGAATATTGTTAGAGACTCATCATCCTTTCTAGTTCTTTATTACTCTCTGCTTCACACAACTATCCTGAAGCCATCCACATTGGCACTGGAGCTTCTGGGCTCTTAAGACACTACTTAGGTACTTTGGTTTGCTGAGACAACATTTGGAAAGTAGTTGCTTAGAGCTATAGTAAAAATACAAACCATTAAGAAGTGACTATGAAAACCAAATGTTATGCATAATTCTCACTTCATTTAGAAGTTTGAAAAGTGCCATTAGCACAGCCATTTATTTGTAAGTGCAATAGATACATCTAATAGAAACGAAATATTTTAGGACCATTTCTTTGTCTTCTTTTCCATTTTCATTTGTAATAGTTAACGCTGCAAAGAACACTAATAAAATCCACTGTGTATGCAGTGTGTCATCCTTCAGTGATCTGAATTTTGTTTGCCACAATCAGCTTAAAAAAAATGTCTGCATTGCTTCTGTGGAGTGTAATAAGCAGCTCCTGAGCTAGCAAACAAAAATAGTATCACTCAGTCCTCTTACCAGCATTCCTCAGGAGTGTCTTTTGTTTTTCTCATACATCCAACCAATTGGTATTCATAACAAATTAGAATGTAGGCAACCATGGCATTTCATAATAATGTTACAGTATTGTTCTGTATTTTAAATAAATTACCATAACACATGATAAATGTTTGTATAAATTAAAGGTTGCATGCAATAGGCCATTACTAAAAGACAGTGTATTTTATATGCAACTGATTGATTTACCTGCTCTGAGATGCCCCACCACATCAGCCAAGCTACCTTTCTTCACTTTGGTAATGAAGGCACCGAGTCGTCCTAATTCTGTCATTTTTCCTCCAACAACCTAGTTAATCACAAATTTGTGAGTCCCCAAGCTACCAACCAGATGTCACATAATGCACAAACATTTAGACTAATCAGTTTTCACATTATTTTTTATATTTCACCTGAAATGTTCATAGGCAAACCTATTGTCAATTTGGGTTTTAGAGAGGCTTAAAGACAAGAAGATGTAAAGCTGACACAGGATGAATAAAATTTCTATTCCTTTTACTGTATTTGACTAATCAATCTTATGCAGTTTGCTAAATACCTACATTTGTTGCAGAAAGAACACTTCTTAATAAATAACCAGTTAAATGCACGTTTTACAAATAATTGTCCATCATGTACTCAAATTTAAATTGCAAGTGCACATCATTTCAAATGTATGAAATCCCAAAATTGGTACATCAATTGAAAACTTAGCAAATACACTACTATTACATATGGGCAACAAGTTCACAAGAATGTTGATGATGCTAAAACATAGGCACTGTCATCCAAGAACATGACAGGACAAACCAACAACTTCTGGCTTTTGTAGAACAGAAGAGAAACTGAAACTGAAAAGATCTGGTTTTGAAGATGACTACAGGATACAGAGATCGTGAACATCAGAAGAAAACCAAGTGCCCTGAAGAGGACAGATTTTAAATAAAACACAAAGAAAATGTAGTCTTGCTGATTTGAAATACAAGCTATCTTTTTAACTACCTTTCTCCAGTCAGTTCAGGGGTTTGGTTGTATTTTTTTTCATCAGGAATATCCCAGAGGAGTTTTATAATAAAATGACACAGCAGAATGTTGGTTTATTAGGTATTAGCTCCCCATGTTGCAATCACAATAACTAGCAGGAGCTTTAAAACCAAAAAAGTATCCAGAAGCCCATCTGCCAACAATATTGTCATGATAGTGTGTGACATTTATTAGTGAGGGCCTTAGTTCATATTATGTACAACTGAAACTCAGAAAAACCAAAGAGAAACTCTACATTCTACAACTCTACAATCTGTATTTCCTACTTGGCCCGACCTTTTTTTCTCACATAATCAAACAGAATCGTTTGCTGGCAGCAAAGATGATCTTTGTGCTATAGACTACTAAATATTTTAGTAGAGTAAAGCTATTTCCATCTTTTGTATTACCATACCACACCATCACACTTCAAGGTGGGACTATTTCAGATCTTGGATTCTTTCTGCTGTTCTCAGTGGAGAGGGAAGGACGCCCAAAATAAATTCTATCAGCCCCCTTTGTTGCTCCATAGATTTAAAAATATACACAGAGAGAGAAATGCTTGAACTGCTACTAGCTTCAGAAACAGAACTCAAAAAAGTGTTCTGTCAATTTAGGCCCATGAACCTAAAAGTCTGCTAAAAATGTAAATTAGGGATTTAAATCAATTGGACAGCATTGCCAATATCTCAATTTTGGGGTCCTAAATTAACTGGAATTAAATTTAATATAACCTCTAGTATGATCTAAGAGGATTTTTGTGTAAATATTTGGTTTCTTTCTACAAAATTTCTGTTTTCAAATGGCTGTGTGGCTTTTAAACACTGATCTTGTAAGCATTTGCATCCAGATGACATTTATGTATGTGGATTATAAAATTAATTACTTGACTGAATTGCAAAGAGCAGAGCTAGAAAAGGCAGGACTCCATTAATGCATTGCCATGTGTAGTTATTTATCTTGCAGACAGGAAGCTGAATAAACATACCCTTTTTAATCAAAATGGTTCAGCCCCTTTGTCATGGACAACTGAAGACTGTATAGAGGGAGTAAATGTATTTATATTCATAATTTATCTGTATAACTTTCAAAATTTAGGAAAAGAGAGGAATAAATTTTTTTTTCAAAAGACCATATGATTGGAGAGTCCTCTGATTTAACGTGTTACAACTGTATGTCTAAGATAGTGGAACTTCTTTTCATTTAGCACATAAATCATGTAATACTTACTTTCAGCCCCAGTAATGCACCTGATTCTTTAGGCATGGTTGTTCTCTTGTTAAGAATAACACGCCCAATTAAGCGATCTCCCTCTTTGGAAGGCTGCCACGTTACGGGATGCTGTTAAAAAACAAGCAATTAAATTGAATTGGAATTAAAAAAGTGTGAACATCCTCCAGTATTTAGATGCACATGTATAAACCAATAAAATTACTGTATCATCATGTTACAGTTGACACAAACATCCTTCAGATGTGTTACATAATGCAGCTGAGTTTTCTATGAGTATATCTGTTGGACTCTGGCTACATTAAACATTTATGCTTCTTGTAAGAAAATGTCTGCATTAAGTCTACAGATAGAACTATAATTCAGTTCAAACTTCAATACAATTAAACATTTCAAACACATCTCAGATAATAAAATTAATTTTTTCTTTTTAAATTACACAGCTCTGAAAAGCGCATGTCAAAATTCTGCTCTTTAGAATAACACACGTTATGCAGGTCTACCAAATAAGGGTTCATTATATAATAAAATCAAAATTATGCTTTCCAACTCCAAGTCTTAAAAAAAAATCACTAATCTTTCCCAGAGTAGCATCACATTCACAACTGATTTTTTTTTTTTGTGTTCATAGTGAAATTAAGTGCCATGTCTATTAAAGGGATTAAAGTCAGGTTAAAATTCAGGCAATTTTACAAATATGCATTTCAATACAACTTTCTGATTTCCATTTCCTTGGTAGTCTTAAACAAATTTTCACATGATTTGTGTAGAATATTTTTTTACAGTCAAATATCTATGCTGAACTGAAATAATTAGCAAACATTTTAACTTATACTTATGAATCCCTATTTTTCTATTTCTTACCGAACTAATAGGGGACGTCTCTCTGCTGTGCCACGTGGCAGGATCCAGCCAGTAATAATCCAAGTCACCTGGAAGAATATGAATAGAAAGAAATGTGTAATCTCTCAAACAGAGAAAGATGTATGAATTATTACTTCTGCATGCATGAATTTTAAAGTGCAATTGTTTGATGAAGCAAATACAAAGCTTTTTTTAGTATTCAAATCAATATATCAAATTGAAAACAATATAGTGTATTAATATTAAATAATGCGTTTATTTGGACCTCTGCTTTTTCATTAATTGCACCTTAGAATTGGTTGTGCACACTGCCTTTTTACCTTTGCTTAGTCCAAGAACGGACCCCAAAGCATCACATTTACAGCCCTCCTCCTCCCCACCATCTCCATAATAAACACACAGGACTACAGCTAATGATGACACGAGAGGGAATACTCTACAAAATGGGCTCTTAGCTATAGTTAAGGACAGAACAGCCAACCACGCTCTAGAATCTGCAGAGGTCAATGTTGTGACAACAGGTACTGTACAGATGGAGAGGCACAGGAGCAGGAAATAGAGAGCCAGAGGGAACAGCCGCACAAATACAGCAAATAGTACCAACAGCAGGTACGAGGCTGCAATCTTCTCTTTCACTTGGGACAAACTTATATGCTGTGTAACTCAAGAAAAAGACCATGAATTACAGTGGTCTGGAAGGCATCAGCCCATCAGGACAAAGAGGGCACTTTTGGCAACATATCTTCAATATCTTACTTTTATAAAACAGATCTCTGTAACACTGTTGTTAGATGCCTGTGTTCTAGTAAGAGCAGTGATCTAACAGAAGTCCAAACAAAGCATGCAAGGGAGAAGAAAATACCTTTACATGCAGAGATTTTTTTATTCTTTGTCTACAAATACTTAGATGCCAATTATGAACTACAAGTTGCAACATTCTCTATAACTCATACTACCTTTAATAGCTTATCATCTGCATGATCATATGCCCAAGTTTATTTTTAAACAGCATATTACTATCATATGCATAACTGCATGAGGCAGTTTGTGGTTTCATTAGCTCTGCAGTTCTGCAGGTTTGGAAAACACATTAAATCGCATTGAAGATATTTCAGTTTTATTTTTAGGATTCTTCCTTGTGCCTTTATAAACTTCAAAATTACAAGAACAACAAACCTACAAACTACACTGATACCTGCAGTGCTGGCAGTAAGCTCAAAACTACAGTACAGAGCTCCCCAAGTTTCAGTAATACACTCAACAGTAATACCAAAAATCAACAGTCTCCTGTGTGGGTTGAGCTGCCACATGCCAAACACAACACACTTTGTCTTCTTGTTTTAGAGTTACTTGCTTAGCAATAGAGAATGTTCAGGAGGGAATAAATGCCAGCTCCAACATGTAGATGAATGTATCCAAGTCCCCAAACACATTTCTTCTCACCCTCATTGTTCCCTGCTTTATTTTCCTCTCTTCCTAGATTCAGCTTCTTGCTCTTAGTTTCCTTGCTGGTCTTCCTCCTGGTTACTGCAGATCCACGACCACTTAATTCATACACCTAGCATCCTTCTCCACCAAGTTCCTACTGTAACAAGAACCTCTCATACATCTTCTGCCTTGTCTAACCTGCTGATTTTCCTGTTCTCACCATCTACCTACCCTTTGCTGCCTTTTCTTCCCTGCACATTTTTTTCTGCTGTCCGTCTGCTTCTAGCTTTAGTGTCCTTTCTTAAGGTTCTGCATTTTAATCCCTCTTTAACTTCAAATCCTTTGATGCTAAGTTACATTCCTGCACCCTCCTTCCCACATCTAAACTTTAGGTGTCTGTCCCTTTCTCCACTTCTGTCTGCAGAAGCTGGCCCCCATGCCAATTCTCTCACTCTCTGCTCTCAAAAGCTGAGAGCAGGATCTGCACTGCAAATGCTGCTCTACTGAGCTGGAACATGAAAGATATGCTCAGAAGCTATAAAGGTAGCTATCAAATCAAACATCTTGACTGAATGTCACTGAAAGTAGTAAGTCTACCATTTGGTGAATACTTTAAAAGCTGCAAGAATCACTCAATTTTAAGATTTCCATTAAAATTCAGTATGATACAGACCACTGGCACACAAACGTCTGGGGCAATTTACAACTATAAAAAAGATTATACAATGGAAAATGTCAGTTAATCTAATCATAAACACTCATCAAATAGAACATAAAAGTTAAGACACAAATGAAAAAAGGCCCCAAATGGGCATTAAAAATATTTTATGCCAGCAACACTGATACTAGAGACATCTGCAGTTCAGTACTCTGTTATATCTTTGAAAATAATTTCTCCTTGGTCATCCTATGCCATTGCTGCTTCTTTGCCTATTTATGCCATGTTTGCACTGCCATACTCCAGAACTCACTCTTTGTTTAATTGCACAAAATACCTTCACTGCACATTAGAGAGTTCCAGGAATAGGCAAATAACATGCAAAAACTAACTAAAAAGCATAGCTTCAAAATTTCAGGTTTTCTCCAAAAAAACCCCACCAAAACCGAAAACAAAAATCCCTACACACAGAGAACACTCCCCATTGGTAAAAGTCATTAAAAAGTCCTAGTAAAACAAGAAAAACTTAAGACATTAAAGAGAGGAAAAAACTACTTTTATAAGGAGCAAATAATAGCTTTACAGGCTTAAATTGCTTTTAAATACTTTTGAAACCATTCTTTAAAAACACGAACAACTTAAAAATAATAAGCCCCCATGAAAATACACATATACTATATCATTATTTTTTTACATTACTGATGTATTTCTAAAACACATTATTAAAATTGCATTTCTAGTTTTAATGTTTGATTTCCTTAAGACCAATTGAGTAAAGCAGGGTATTTGTAAATATTTGTAAAACCTTATTTCCTAAGGGAATAATTCAAAAGCTGAATCCTAACAGCAAGCAAATGCTTTTCCTATTAACACGCTGCCGCTCAATTACTTTACTCTTGGACGCACACGGATGCAATAATAATTTACAAGATACAAATGTGTTGAGCTTTTTCCACAAGTCTTTTGCAGCCTTCCATCAAAATTCAAGATGGGGAGTAAAACTCCTAAAAATTCTCATTGTTTTTACATCTGCAATATGTGCGCTTTCAAAATAAAGGGAAAGCTAACTCATACCACCAAAAATCCATTTTCTCAAAAATACTTAGTCTTCAGCAGCACTCTCCATACCAAAAGCTAATGCTGGGGTCCTGTGATTTCAAGTGAGATCCCGAAAAGCTGAGAAGTTCTGGAAAAAACAGCCTTGTCCCTCTCACAAAGCCAAAACAAGCACAAAATATGAGAGGACCTATTATTGTGTATGAACAGTCATGCTGATTTCCAAAGAGTCTTGAATACAGGGCATAAAATATTCCAAGATGTTTTCCCAAATCCACCCAGACCATATTCAGAGACTACTGATAATCAGCAAAGAATGTGCTTCAGCGATTTACTCAAATCCCTATGTGCTGGATTTGCAGGAGTTACTTAAGACAAGAAGCAGAATCTAATTATAAGAGTCAGTCAACCCATGTTAGGCATTTAATTAACCATTAGCAGCAAGTATCTGCAAATTAATACAGCAGTTCCATCAGATAACTAAGAAACTTAAACAAATTTTTTTCAGAGGCTAAATCTAAAATTACTCTGCAAACTGAATAGACAGACTGTGTCTCCCCAATCCATAGAATCACAGAATGGCTTCGGTTGGAAAAGATCTTAAAGATCATTTAGATCATTCCAACCACACCTTCCACTAGACCAGGTTGCTCCTAGCCCCATCCAACCCATCTTTGAATACTGCCAGGGTAGGGGCATCCACAGCTTCTCTGGGCAACCTGTTCCAGCACCTCACCACATTCACGGTCAAGATGTTATCTAAACATGCTCTTTTTCAGTTTGAAGCCATTCTCCTGTATCCCATCACTACAATCGCTTGTGAAAAGTCCTTCTGCAGTTTGTTGTAGTCTTCCTTTAGGTAGTGAAGAGCTACTAGAAGGTCTTGCCAGAGCCTCCTTTTCACAATGAACAACCCCAACTCTCTCAGCCTGTCTTCACAGGAGACATGCTTCTGGCTCTGATCATCTTCACAGCCTTCTCTGGGCTCACTCCAGCAGGTCCATGTCCTGCATATGTCAGGAGCCCATATCTGACTGCAGCAGTCCATGTGATATCTCACCACAGTGGAGCAGAGGGACAGAATCACCTCCCTCAACCTCCTGGCCATGATGCTTTTAAGGCAGTCCAGGATGTATTTGGCTTTCCAGGCTACAAGCTGCCAGCTCACATTGAGCTTTTCATTCACCAACATCTCCCAAGTCCTTCTCCTCAGGGCTGCTCTCAATCCATTCTCCACCCAGTCTGTACTTGGGGTCCATGGACCTAATCCACCTCTCTCCAGTTTAGAGGCAAGGATGCCATATATGAGACAGTGTCAAATTCCGTGCACAAGTGCAGGCACTCTTCCTTCATGCTGTAACCTCATTGTAGAAGGCAACTAAATTGGTCACGCACTATTTACCTTTAGTGAAGCCCTGTTGGCTGCCACCAATCACCTCCTTATTTTCCAGTTTCCTTAGCACAGTTTCCAGGATGATCTGCTCTGTGACCTTGCTGGGCACAAAGGTCAGGCCAGCCTGTAGTTCCCAACAGGTGGGAACATCGCTACAGATGTTGGGTTTTTTCTCTTTTTAAAAATGAGGGTTATGTTTCCACTTTTCCAGGCAGTGGGAACCTCACCAGACTGCCACAACGTCACAAATAGGATGGATAGTGGCTTAACCATTTCATCTACCAGTTTCTTCAGGAGTGGCAGATGCATCTCATCAGGTCCCATGGACTTTTCCACCTGCATGTCCCTCAGAGGGTGTCAAACCTGATCTGCTGCAGCGGGCACTTTCTCAATCTCCCAGTTCCTGCCTTTGCCTGTGGCAGCCTGGGCAGTGTGGCTGGAGCACTTCTCAGTGAAGACTGAGGGAAAATGTAATTCAGTACCTCAGACTTCTCTATATTCCAATCAGGCCTTCTTTTTCCTTCTGGAGAGAGCCCACATATTCTCTAGTCTTCCTTTTATTGCTAACTATAGCCACTTTCCTTGTTGCCCTTGATGTCCCCAGACAGATTTAATTCTATCAGGGCTTTAGCTTTCCTAACCTGATCCCAGGCTGCTTGGACAATCCCTCTGGTGAGCTGCTGTTACAGACGTGGTACATCCTATTGTTAAGCAGGAAAATACCACTACACCCAGGAAAAACACATGGTATGGTTTTATCAAAAAAATAATTCAGCGTATAACAACATATGCTAAAATCGTTCTAGTTCAAGCTGCTAACTAAGCCCATAAAGAGAATATGTGAGTGCCCTGCCTTGGCAAACAGCCCTCACACACATGTGGCAAGCAGAGAATTCATAAGCTACCCACTACCTGTTTACATAGAAATACAGAAAGCTTCACAAAAATGCTCATTATCTCTTAGTCTCAAACCAACCCACTTCAGATGTCTACAGTTAAGAACTTAAATCCTTGCAGGACAAGATCTGTGTTTTACCATCTACACAGTTCAAGGACAGGTTGGCTCATGCACTTTGTGGGAAGAATGCACCACAAGGCTGTGAAACTTAGGATTTTCTTTTCTTTTTTATTTCTTTTGCAAATATAATTGCACTGGACTTTAGTTCCCTGGCAATGTCCCAAGCACTGGATATTAACATGCTGTAAGATTCCAAAGTTAAAATAAAGACTAGTACACTTTAGAAGTGACAATTTTTATATACAATCCTCCTATTTCATAGAGATACAAATGTGGCACATAGTTCTCAAAACTAGAACTAGACTCTTAAATTGGCCCATCAATTCAGTATTTATTCAGGTATTTTCATTTAATGATGAGATATAAAATTACTTTTCTGTATCTTAATTAAATTTCAGAGCAATAAAAAAAAAACATTGGAAAAGGGTCTACACAGCTTTATCAAGCTCTAGTCTTTCAGATTTAGATAACTGACAACCTGGGCTTATTCAATACAAACTGAAAATAAATGTTTATTCCTTACTTTTGCATTTAGAAGATAAG
>NW_005054328.1:363365-386384 GCF_000277835.1 Geospiza fortis | reverse complement strand
TCTTTCTCATACAAATTAAGCACTTTTTTATTTTGAAACAAAATCCTTAGTTTAGAAATCCTTTTTTAAAGTGGTAGTACATTGTGAACAAAGTGATGCTGATTGATATTTTCAAACAATAAATACAGAAATAATTAGGCAAGGAAGTAGTGAACTTAGGAAATGTTATGTAGATAGTTAAGGGCACTTAAATTAAGCTAAAATCTAGTGAAAAGGAGAATCCATTTGATTTCTCCCCTAGTTACCATGGCAAAGTCGATCCTTTACAAGAGTTTGTAAATTCATAATTATTTTTTATTTTGTAAAGGAATTATTTGCCCATTGCTGATTATGAAAAAGTTTTTTAATGTGTTCTTTTTTTGTCTGTGCATAAAGGAAAATTTTCTGTGATCTGTTTAAAATGAGTTTCTTATCCAGATATTTATTTAACAAAGAATTTTTATGTCATAGATTGTGATTTGCTTTTAACTAGGTGTACAGGTTAGACATGTACTTTTTTATAAGGAAGTACTGCACTTGTTCATTGATGAACGAAGGTTGCTCAAAAGACAGATTTGCAAAAGACCTTCCAACACAAACACAACTGGGCCCATTTCTGTGTTTCACAAAATGCACTTCCTACCTGAATTATTTCAGCTTTATAAATTACTGAAAGCAAGGGTTACTAATATTGCCAACGGAAGCTGAAAACCAAAAATCACAACCTACCTAGTAGCAAACAAACTACTAGAGGAGTTTTGAATGTTTCCAAAATTTTTAACATGGACACAAGGGACATAAGGAAGCTGCTCTGTTTCCTGAATGTCCAGGGAATCTTCTCATGAACTCCCTGAGCCAACATTTAGTAACTTCACTCAAACACCCAAAGTCTTCAAAAGTTCATCAACCCCTTCCCAGCTAGATTCTTATTTTTATCTCAGAGACCATCTAAACTGCTATTCTGAGGCTATGTGAGTCTTATTGAAATCATGTGAGTCCAAGAACGTGTATGATTCACAGAGGGATGGTTCTTAAAAGCATATTCTGTAGGGCCATGACAAAGTGTGACAGACTTAGAGATGTCAAACATGAAGAAAGATGCATGAACTTCCATTAATATGAAAGTTATTTTACAAGGTTCATTAAAAATATTTTCTTGAGGATACAAGAAAAATGTATCAGGAACATAAAATCAACAGGCAAACATTTTGATTTTAATATTGTGGCATTTAAAGATTTAAGGAAAATTTTGCTGTCTAATTGTTGTCTCTGATTTTGCTGACTGGGATTGCTCTCTTGAGTGAAATCTAATTTTGCAGATGGATGGAAGGAGATGTCCTTATGGAAATTTAGAGCTTCTCTGAATAAATTTATTATTTATATTTCATTCCAATTCAATATTGACACTAACGTATGTCAACATTTTCACCGAGTTCCTGTTTCATATAATTAACAATTTCAGTTTTGATATGATTTCTTGATAATATTTTTGATATTATATTTTGTTTAATTATTTCTGTATAATGAAATCTGAAAAATGTATAGCAAGTCATCTCAGAAAGTCACATGGTCTCATGATTTTGGATATATATGTACACATAGCTACTTAGTACACTGAAGGCCTGACAAGTTCTTAATATTTTTTCTGCTGTTCTTCAAATGCACTTCAAATGAACATGCTGTTCTTCAGCATAACACAATTATTTTCCCCTGTGGGCTGGTTTAGATTTTTTTCCCTATCTCCTGTGCACATTAAACCAATTGAGTAGTGTTGATTGCAGAAAAAGGTAGTATTTCCATTTCAGTCTCCTGTGGTATTTTTTGTCTGAGAGTTTTAATAATCTTAAGTTTTTTATTTTAGAATTTGTTTAAAAATGTCAAAAATTGATTTATTAACAAATTATCATTTAAAATCAAAGCTGAAAATACACTCTTCTCAAACCCCAGGCTGTTTCTATACTCCCAATAGCTAGAAATTTTAACAAAGATGAAGAAAACAGAAAAGAAAATGGCTGAAAGGTTGTTAAGCTGCAGCCCAAATATTAGAAGCACTGTGGGTGTTTTTGGTTTAGTTTTTTGTTGATTTGGGGTTTTTTGTTGGTTTGTTGGGTTTTTTTTTCTTTTTTTTTCTTGTGTTGTTGCTATTGTTTCTGTTTGTTTTGGGTTTTTTAACTATCATTCATGAGTATCCTCA
Organism: Geospiza fortis; assembly: GCF_000277835.1. NCBI lineage: Eukaryota > Metazoa > Chordata > Aves > Passeriformes > Thraupidae > Geospiza > Geospiza fortis. The sequence continues at coordinate 384,211 of NW_005054328.1, read as the reverse complement.
GTTATGTTGCATTAGAAGATAATAATTTTGTTTCTCCAGTTCAGAGGGGAATACCGCAGGGAGAATCTTTGGAGGGCACTCTGAGAGATCACTGACACTTGCAAAACAATGAGCAAAGGATCTCTGGGGCATTGCTTCCCACCAGTAGAGAGGAAATAGTTATGAATGTGTCTATGAATAAATTCATTATCTTCAAAAAGAGACCAAAGATGAGCAGAAAAAAAGCCAAAAACCTTCCTATAAAAAAAAACGAAAACAAAACTAATGAAATCCTATTGCCAAATAACCAAAGCAAAACATTCCACACTTAGAGAAAATTAGGAATCAACCACAACAGCAAAAGGAGTCCAGCAATCATGGAAGCATCTAAAAAATAATATCAACATTAAAAGTAGAACCAGGCCAATTCAATGCAGTGAAAGACTGACCAACTAAAGCATAAATATTCCACTTCCTGGAAGAATGAATGGAAAGTTCCCTGTGAGTGTGTACCTTAGAGTGATCGAGTGCCAGGAAGCACACAAGACGTAATTAGAAACACAAAATACAATGCAAACAGCCATGTATGCAAAAACAACAGAGATAATTCTGCAACTATTTAGTCCCTACTACTTAGTATTTAGGACCAAGTAGTTGCCAATCTAGAATACCATGTAAAGAACCTGCTACTATTTGGGTCTATCAGCAGATGCCAAATACATTCATTTGAGCAGGAGTTTTGTTTATGAGCATGTCATGTTAAGAGCCACACCAGAAAAAGTGTCTAGCATAGGCTGAAAACCTACTTAGAAAATAATATTCTAAATATATTCTAACCATATTTGGCTAAAACTGATAACAAATACCCCCTTAAGTATTCATTAAGCAGGTCTGTAGTGTTTGTCTGGAACACAGTAGTAGTCAACACTCACACTACTGTTCCATGTAATAAAACAGAAACATATTAGAATTGTAAGTGACTTGACCCCAAGGACAAAGGAATGGCTTTTATAGTAGGCCAGAACCAGACTTCAAAGCTATCCTGACAAACAAGAAAAAAAACCAATCTGGAAATAGAGGATCAGGCTCAGTGCAGCCAAGGAAATAGCTCCACACTCAGAGCAGGATAAACAAGTGTGGAAACAGGGAGAATCGACCAGTTGAGAACTAGCAGTGCAGAAGAGGATGAGGTGGGTATAACTGATCTCAATGGTAACAGGAGAGGATGGCACACAAGCCTGGCTGCTGTTGGAAAAGCAATATCCTTGCCTTTTGGGAGTTACAGGGTCGGCCAGAGACCAAGACTCCAGGCCATTCCTACTTTTGCTACAAAAAAGCCTCCAAAGGTCAGACTGATGAGGAACTGAAGGTTTTGTTGTTCATTTCAGGGACTTTGGTTTGTGTTATTGTCCATCATGATTTGTCTTTTGGGCAGCCTTGTACTTAACCAATACCTTGACATAACAGCTGACCTTGATGACAGCTCATTCTCTCAGGTTCTGTCCTTGCAGAACACAGATCAGTTTTCAGAGAGGAATATTTAGGATAATGATACTGAAGTATCATTATGGGGGAGAGATGATACAAATTGAATGGACAGAGAGCTATAGATAGCCTGGTTTAATAATCCATTATAACTCTATAGTCAGGGGGTGTGGGGCTCAGGGTGATTTTGAAGCATCTTTGAGATCTCTCAGGTTCATGCTATTCCAAAGGCTGGAGACATGCTGCTGATTGCCCACTGCCCACAGCACATCCTTGAATCACCACAACACAGCGTGTCACTGCTCTGTATTTCTCAATTCCAATCCTATTTCACCCTCTTCACCTACTTTTGCCAAGATGTGCAAGAGACCTCTGGAATGCAGTTTAAAGCCATCTACACAGTGAACAGCTTGAAGAAGAAACAGGGATTTAGCTTCTTTATGTACCTACAAACAACTTGCTAAGTGTGAGAGAGTGCAAGGCTTTGACCTTAGCCAAAGGTGTTCTAAGTCTTATTCTTTAAACTCCATGAAGACCAAAGGCTGACCATTGTCCCCCCAACCTCAGCATTCTGTCTTCCTGACACTCCTGCTGCTGCTTCTGTTCCATCTCTGTTTTGACTGCTATTAAATCACATTCTCTCCAATGCATCCCTCAATATTCTGCCCTCAGTAAACTCTAATTCTCCTCTGTTGAAATGACATAGATTTCTAACATATATATCTTAAAATAGAGTATCTAAAGTATTATTTTCAAGAGCATAAAACCTCTTTCATAACTTATTCTATCACACATCTTTAGGATTAATTCTTCTAGTGAAAAAACTGCTTTCCAAATTCAATTTTTTTAGACAGTGTTATCAACTAGTTAGATATAGGATTTTAAAGGTATTTGTTATTCTCAACACGTTGCATAATCCCCAAGGAACTTGCAGTGGTGAATCCTTCCTCTCACTTTCCCCTGTGACCCTTCAGCAATTTAGCTGAGGACCTTGTTTCAAATACAGAAGGGAAAAGCTGATGTCCTTCCCTGAGCAGAAAGTGCAATGCATCAATATGATCATGCAAAAATAATGTACAAAATAACCAGAACTGTACATTTATTATAACCCATATATTATTATAACCATAACTGCATCTTATGATAAACAAAAACATTTTTATTCTATGTACATGAGTTTGATGATTTTTCCCCCTAAATAATATGCAAAAAAAAGTAACAGAATCACATTCCATTCTGAACTTTTTAAAGCTCCTAAGAAAAGAATAATTCAGGAGATTGAGGACTTGTCAATAGTCTTCTGCCATAAAGAAATAAAACACAGGAATTTTCATTTGTTTCCTGAAGTAAATTTCTAAATTCTTTATTCTTGACTTCTACAAAATGCAGAACTCATAATGCAATAGGAATATTATGATTACTTTTCAGAAACTCATTTCTATTTTGATGTGCACTTTCCAAATACAGATTTTTGTTTAAAAGCTCATTCCATATAGCATCACTACTGTCAAATTATATTTATCACATGAGCTTTCAAAACATAAACATAACTGAAACACAGACTTAAAAGCAAAATGGGTCTTTATTCCCTCTTTAACTTGAACCTGTTACAATTAACACTTTAACATTCCAAGGATACAACATCTCCACTAAAACTGCACAGTTAAATCAATCTGTTCATAAAAGGATATAACTTTGTTTAAAAATATGAAACATAAAAATATAATTAAAACCTCAGCTCCTTATTTACCTGTCTCTGAATGCAACGTATGGAGCAGAAACTGAAGAAACCCAGCAAACATAGCAGCTTCAGCAAGAGAATGTTTAAAGCACAGCTGGCATCTAGTAGGTTGCTGAATCCAGCCTGCAACTGTAGCAGAACCGTAATGCCAGCAAAAATCCACTTCACTGTGAAGGAGACGATCTAAAAGAAGTCATGAGGTCCTTGCGTCCTGATTCTAAGCCAAATTATTCTGCAGTGTCAAGCACTGAACACCAGTGACACCAGACAGGGCTAACGAGAGCTCTTGTCAGCAAAACAAATCTCTGCAGTGTAGAGCAAGCATCGATTACTGCATTAGCTCCCTGCAATGACAGGGACTTGCAGCCTTTGGGAAGAGTTCATGGCTTTAGGAATCCAGAATCAACGAGCCTCAGGAAACAAGATGGGGGGGGAAAAGCTCCTTCCTCTCTGGATAGAACAGGAAAGAAGTTTCTTAGGGCTTTTAAGCCAACAGTAAGCTCAGGCACCTAAGTAATCAATACCACTGCTGCAGTTATTATTTATATTCAGCAGTGGTGCACTGAACAAGTTTAATCAACTGCATAGATGAAGCAATTGTGTTTAGGAAATGTGGCTTTTAAAATTTATGTAAAACATCCCAAGCTGCAGATTTACTTCTAGCACACTGAAAACACAAACGGCCCTTGAGGAAAACTTACCACTTTTTACAAATTAATAGGGTAATTTAATTCTTTTCATATGTAAGAGATGCGTGCATGGAAACATAATTTTATATAAGAAAAATGTACTCCAAATAAAAACCCCCAGGAAATAACATTTTGTATTCTAAATTACATGTTCAAGATAAAACAGAAAAGCAGAACTTGTATTTGCAAAAGCCAGATGATTAGAGAATTATAGCCAATAGAATTTACTAAAGTATTAAATCTACTGTAATTGTATCCAAATGATACAACAATAAAACCAATTCTGTGGCACAGATAGCCTTCCTCTGTACAAACAGATGGTTTTCTGCAGTCTATCTACATACTGCAGGATTTCCAAAACACAATGCAGGACATCCAAAATACAAAAAACCTACTGTTTAGAAACTAAAATGTGAGAAAGCAAACAAATAGAAGCTTAAATGGGATAAAATATAAATTGTAAAGCTAATGAGAGCTTACAGCTCTTTCATACTTAACAATACATGGATCTATTAGTAATAATGAAAATAAACTTTTAATCAAGTTGTTTCCCTGTGATTCTGGATCAAACCCAAGGTACTGAACGCTCTCTTTCACAATCCCACATGTCAGTCAGCCCTGGCCACTGCTGACTTTAAGTGTCCCCTGTAGCTCTGTATCAGCAGGAGGAACATTGAACTGTCCAACTCTGCTTTAGCCACAGACATACCCTTGTTAGGAGATGGTTTGTTTGGAGGAGAACTGTGTCCAGTCTTTATATATTTCAAGAGACGGTGACCATCTGCTACTGACCAAGGAACACATACCCAGCTTTCTCCTAAAGCCAGAAACATTTCTTGCAAAAGAAACAAAAGACTGAGTATGCCAAATGTCTGATGCTTCCACAGCCCATCCAGTGACCCTTCTGCATTCCTCCCTGAAGGATGAGCTCCTCTTCTACCAGGGCAGGCATTGAGGGCTTGCCTCACTTTCGGAACACAGCATACCTGGGTCCTGAACACACACATCACCTCACCTGCATGCACTAAACAAGGCAGGGGATTTTGTCATAACAAAAATCAACAGATGAAAAATTCTTGCTTGTTACAACCTCAGAATTTGTAAATGAGACTGTACTGTATGGGGCTTGTTTTCTGACTTATTTCAAGTTTTCCTGTCATTCCCATGGCACACATGTGTCTGTGAAAAAAATAATGAACTGTTTTCCCAAACACATTTGGAAAGGTTGTCTGTGCCTCATGGTGTTATTAAAGCTCTCACTGTCTCCCACTCCCCTGTGTGATAACTCCTCCCTGCTCCTCCAGCAGGCAGTTCTCTTTGCCCATTTTCCCCACTGCTGTCCCTAGCTCTGCCCAAGCCCTGCCTAAATAGCCCAGCCTAAGACCTTCAGATGGCAGAGGTGTCTGCAAATATTTGCTGAAAAAAAGGGAAGAGAGGAGCAACAGAACAATGTTCTGAGGTCAGAAAGGGCATTTTGCAGAATAGAACAGTTCCACCAACTCCATTTTGCTCATCCCTAAGGGTGGATTTCATTCCTCCCAGACACATCGAGCCTCTCTGGCTGTCCCAAAGCTCATCTGACAGCTTAAGAATAAAGTGCTGATAGTTGGTCTATTTACTTTCACATCCATTAATAGTATCAAAGCATAGGAAACTAACTGTACTGAACATCATTCCATTTTCCTAGTAAAAATACATAATTAAGTTATAACACACTTTCAAACTTTGCACAGGATAGCATTGCCTTTGTAATCTCTGCAAGTTTTTTGCCCTTGCAAATGATTTTATTGCCACGATCTTCTGAAGCATGTTACACTAGGCATCTGATAGTTAGATATTGACCACGATATTTTAGCCCTTCATAGTCTTCCTGCTAATAGCTGGTATAGACCTTAACCTGTGTACAATACTCCTGCAGTTATAAAAATTTCTGAGACCATTAGAAAAGCATGAGATAGAACAATCTCACACAACTCTTACCATTATTCAAGTTTTAAGAGAACAAATTCCAAGCATTAAACCTACTGCTCAGCTTTATGCCTCGGTGAAAATGCAGCTGTCCTCTAAACCAAAAGTTTTACATCCATTTTTTGGAAAGAGGAAAGTCAGAGAATGGTCCCAAGCCTAATTGTGTAGCACAAAAAGAGCAATTCAAGTAAAGATACCCCTATGCTGTAACTTGGAATTTAAATTAGAAAGTCAGAGAAGCAACAAAAAATATCTGTGTTGCAGTCTCCAGACCTCAAAGCCAAGTTACACTGGGGAAGATATTCTAATACAACTGCAGGAGACTTAGATACAATATTAGGTATTGTATGCGACATTTTGCACTGTAGCCCTGTCTGATCTGCTTCAAAAGGTCCTGGCTATTGTGGGAGATGAACAGGGACTAGACAAGCCACATTCCACACCTCTACAAGCAGGGAAAGAAAAGGACCTGGGAAACTACATACTGAGATGGTTATGGAACAAATCCTTCTGGAACGCACTCCCAAGCCCATGAAGGCCAAGAAGGTGGCTGGCAACCACCTGCACAGCTTTACCAAGGGCAAATCTTGCCTGACCAGTACACCTTCTGGATCTGCAGGCAAGGGGACAGCAGCAGATATTGTTTAATGCAACTGTAGCAAAGCTTCCAACCAAGTCTCTCACAATATCCTTCCAGCCAAATCAGGGAGCTATGGATTGACTGGTGAACTGTGAAGTGGAAAACTAACCTCACCATTTGACTCAAGTGATGGACTAAAGACTGGAGTTTGACTGGTGGTAAATTGCTAGACACATAAAAAAGGACCAGAACAAAGATGCATGGGGAAGAAAAAAGGCTTTCCTTTGCTCTGCTAGCAGCACTCCAGACCGCCCAAGCTCTACAGAGATCACAGAAAACTCAAAGTGGTACTTGGCTTTGCATCCAGAATTAAACTCATTAAAAAAACCATACTTGCTTCTGATAGGCTTAAGTGCAGTGTTTAGCTAAGACTAAGCTTATTAAAACACTTGCAGCATAAGTACATCTTCTCTTCAGTAAAGTATTGCCCAGTGAAGAGACTGAATGTTTTTCAGTCTCTTTTTCAGATTCTTTGGCAAAATACTTACAACTTTGCAAAGAAAATGTTGGACCATTTACCAGAGAAAGACTTCTGTACATAAATATACAAATTCATAAATTCGCACAATTCTGAAGAAGGGGTTATGGACTGACATAGGACCAATTGTGAATTTTTTTATAACTACTGAAAAAAACAAGAGGTTAAGAACCTCTGGTGAAACAGACATATAGCTCCTTAAAGGAATGTCCGCCTTTAAACACACATAAAACTTGTTAGAGCTCATCAAAGTTCCTCTTCTTTCAGGCATGAGCATATTCTGATGACATTTCTAGCAAAGTAACAAAAAACTTAAAAAGCACCAAAGGAGAAATTAGGTTGTCAAATCAACAGAGTAATATGCTGAAGCCAGTAAGTTTGGTCTTTCATTTAGCTTGAGCTAAATCAATGTCATGCCATTGTTGCTCCACAGCTTTCAATTCAAACCTTGATCCAAGCTAATCAATTCAAAGTGAAAGTGAAGTAATTTGGCATCCATCTGAATAACACCATGTAAAAGCACACACTGGGAGCAGGCCATGGTGTGCCTCCACTGGCATCCCAGAATAAGGGCTTGACCACATTGTTTCTGGAGGTCCTCTGGGGGAGTTTTACAGAACATCACCCACCATTTTGCAGCAGACTGGAAGACATAAGAGCATTTCTGCATAACCAAGTGATAGGAACCCCTTCAAGCACGCAGGTCTGAAAGAGTCAGTAAGGAAACACCCTGCTATTTAGGGCTTTTGCAACCAGCATTCCAAGTTCTCTGTCAATGGTTTAGTACTGTGCTGCCAGTGATGTTTCATCTCCTCCTCCACCCAGGATTGACTCAATTGCTCTTGACTCCGCTGAGGAAGATGATCATGACAGTGAAACTGGAAAGAGACAAAATGAACCCCCACCCTAGAAAACCTAGGCTGGGCCTTCAATCCCATAGGTGCAGTGGCTGAGATCTTTGCTATCCAACCTTCGTGATTCAGTAATTTTGCAATGCATTTATCTTAGTTTCCTTAACTACTCACAAAAGTCAACAACTCCTTAGCTAGATCGTTTTGATAACTGACCTTGACTGAGGAGAATCTACTGACAGTCAAGAGAGAGCATCAGTGCAAATCTAACAGTGCAGCCACTGTCAGATTTACAGATTTCTGGACTTCTTCTGACATCCAAGGATGATGAATTGACCTCTGTATGTACGGAGATTTTGTGGAGTATTTTTGTTCATGACAAGGGCAGTAAGTAACATATTAACTTAAAATATCCATAAAAGATCTGCTGGATAGCATTTTTTTTAGAGCCAAAGGTCATTTTAAACAAACCCCAATTCAAGCAATTTGCTCAGCTATCCAATTGCTAACCAAGGCCGGATGTTTTCAGTTAAATGGGGACAAATGTGCAGGCACTGACTTTACAATTTACTGATGAATGGCATCAAAATATTATTTTTGTTCCCAGCTAAACTACTGTTTCTGGTTGTTGTGTTACTGTCTCTACCCACACCCCACAGCACAGTGGATGTGGAAGACCCATATGCCAAGTCCCTTCCCTGGCTGATGCCGGGTAAGCTGGTTTGGAGGGTTGCTATGCCAGCACCACATTTGACAGCCATGCTCACGTACAGGCTTGAGCTGACAAAACCAAATTGCTGCAATCCATTCAGCCTGTAGGAAGAGGCTGCAGGCATCCACCTGCACTTGAGTTTTCTTGCCAAAAGAGAAGTAAAATGCATTCCGTCCAAACCCAGACTACAGCAAAAATAGGAGAACCTACCTAAGGTGACAATGTCATTACAGCTTAATTAATTCAGCTACATAACCTTACAAAAATTCCTTAAAACAACTTTTTTTCCCTCCCTTCAAAAACTCTCCACCCCCATTACAAAGTAAAAAACCAAAAGATTACAAGTGTCCTGAACTAATTCCTGTACAGGCTGTGATTGAAAGTTTATACAGCCAGAGGTGATAGACATTTGTGTGTTACTATTTTATTCTGTTTCTGTACTTCAGGATAATTTTAACAACTTAACTCACATTCTTTCCTTTTCTTTTTCCTACTACCTAAATGGATGTAGACATGGTTTAATTTCTGAATCCTTCTACAATTCAGATTCCTCCTATAGCTTTTAATTCTAGAAAATATCAGGTTTGAACCTAGAAATTAAAGCAGCATATGTATTGACCATTCCAAAAGGAACCTCTATTAAGCAGCATTTTCTATTACTTTAAAATATGATATACCATCCAGAAAAAAAAAATAATAATTGCTAAAACCACACATCTAAATGCAGGGTTTAACAGTGACCATGCTGTTTAAGCATTGTCAGAAAACTCATTCCTAATCCTTATAAAAATTTTCTAGGGCAAAATAAGATTATGTCCACAATAGCACAGATAACTGATGTTATGATGGCAACATGCCTAAAATTCATATCAATATTTGTTGTTGCAGCTTTTTTTTTTAGAGAAACTATGCTGATACATTAGATTTTTTAGAGTATATTTGAAGAGAAGTCAAAATGTAAAGGGTACCTTTGTTTAAGAAAAAAACCAACTGCCCACTGGAAAAATTAAATGCCTTCCTATGTGTTTCAGTTACTTGTAGGAATAGTCATTCCCTAAGACCTTCTTAGCAGTGATCTTTAAAACTTGGTAACAAGAACAGATTAACCAACTTGTTTTATAACTGATTTCACAGCAACCTTTCTGTGGAAAAGAGCCAGAAGCAGCACAACTGGATTTATTCCCAAATAGTCAGATCCAATTCCATTCATAGGGGACTATTCTGCCCTTCCCTAGACATTATCTGCTTAAAGAGAGTGACAAGTCCCTTGCTGGCAAATCAGCAATGCCTCTCCCATGGGAGATAGCTGAACCTACACCTTGGTGTTATTGTACTGCAAAGGTTCCATATTGCTAGAGTTTTGTGCCTCCGTGAAGCTTCTCATAGGCAGCTCCTCTAGGCACTGACTCTTCCTTGTCCTCACAGTAGCCAACTGACTCCAGTTCCCCTCAACCAGTCCACTCTTTTATAACACTCTTCTTATTGGCTACAGCTGCAGCCTGTTAAAGTCAGGCCTGTTCCAAATTTCTAGTAATTGGCTCAGCTGCAACTCCTTAAGGGGTAAGATTACTTTCTATACTACCTTTATTTTCTTATATTCTATCCCCCTACAACACCTGGGTACACTGATAAGGTTCAGTGTGTCACACAAAAATTGGCAGAAACAACAAACACCAGAAATTTTTGAGAACCTACATTTATTTAAGATTGTATTTCTGAATCCTTTTATAAGGTCCTATTTTATCTGTAAATACAAGTCACTTTTATACTATATTTTAAGTAAAATCTGAGCCTGCAGATAATACAAAATTCCTAGACATATTTTGATATAAACTGACACAAATTCGCTGTGGTAGTGCTCTGGAGCACAACAGGCAAGAGCTGGCATGACACTGCTGAATGACCCAGGACGGGCAGAGTTGAAAGAAACGTGGCTATCACTAGCCCTGAGCTCATGACACTGGTTAGGATTCACTGCCTGAGCAGAAGTTTTTGCTCACCTTGTAATTCAGCAGCATACTGAGAACAGTCTGAAGTGGGTTAAAGAGTCACCTGGGGAGCACTGCTTTGCCCAGCATGAGCTTCCTGCTCTGCAAAGCTGTGTGTCACTCCTACCCAAAGCTGACAGGATACCAGTGCCTGATGCAATTCCCACCTCAGAGCTGGGAGCAGGGCTGAGGCCCTCCAAGAACTGTATCCAGCTGCTTCAGAATGACATTTCCTCTCTTGTGACACCCGCTGACAATCTTTAATGCAGAACATTCTGACTTTCAAAGACATGACAGAGGCAAAGGATAAAACAAAAAATCTGCAGGATTTTATATTCACACATAGCTGTATATCCCCACCTCTGAGATAATGTCCTGTTAATTACATATCATGATCCTTGAAGTACTTAATGGAACAGACTCACTGGAGTGCTTTCTAATAGCACACATACATTCTATTTCATATAAATATATATATTCACAAACTTGTACATCTCCCAGAAAAATCTTGTCTTAGTAATGCCATGAAACTACAGTAAAACAAAGAATATGGAAACATTCCTTCTTATACATTATTGTTATTTTCCTTTTGTTCCTGAAGCCACTTGACAGTAGCATTCCCGAAGCAGACAATGTGGTCTCCCTACACAAGTGTTTCTTATGCATTAGAAAATCAGTTTGGAAGGATATTTAGGGTATGTAGGAAGGGGATATGCAGCTCCACCAAGATTTCTTAAGCACAAACATAGAGAGACATGTAAACGTGTAACTCTGAACCTCCCAAATTTTGAAAATCTGGCTTGTGATCCTCAAACAAGAGTACCTTTTCCTTGTCATGCTTTGTGGTTTTCCCCTGAGGATAGGACTCAATTCAAGAAATGAGTAACTGCTTCCACAGAGCTATTCATGTCAGTGTCATTTCCATATGCAGGATACTTCCCATACATCATTTGTAACACTAAAGCTATAGGACAATATAAATCTGCCTATGGAAAAAAATGCACATACAGATAAGATCTAAAAAAGGTTTTCAAATTACTTGTTCAAGTAGTAAAGTGTGCCTGTATTTCCAGATTCTCTCTATGCTGAGAGAGAAACTGTCTTGCACAGAGGCTGACAAAAAGAGTGAGATTTGACTGCTCCATCTGGTGGCTCATTAAGCACAATTTTAATGGTTTAAGAACATGTGGCCTTATAGTTCAAAAAGGGCCACCTCTGGAGTTTTTGTTTTCTCTGAGCAATAGGGCAAAATAAATTCTTAGAACCTAATTATTTTAATAGCATAGCATTAAAATGTAGAAATATTTACCTACTTTTAGAACACAACCATAATAAACTTTGATATAATTTTATTTTATATTTTTCTATTATTTCTATTTATTAGATGATTTATGCTATTTAGTTATTAAACATTATGAAAATCAGCAAAGTTTTACAAACTGTTCTTTTGAATTTATAGCAAGTTACATTTATATTTGAGTTTACATTTTCAGTGAAAAGGTACCTATGTTTTCACTAAAACAACAAAATTAATAACAAGCCAACCATTAAAACATATACACTACTGACTTGTTACTACATTAAGTAAATTTCAAAGCTCACATCTTATTCAGCAAGTGACTTCTACTTGCAAATGACAACTTCTAAGCTGATCTAGAGCACCCACAGAATTTTAGAGGCAAAAAGAAGTGTGTGCCCTTAAGTCTACACAATTAGAATAGCTAACTAGCATTGAGACTCGTATTGCAAAGCAAAGAATTACAAAATTGAGGACTAGGTTACAAATACTGGAACTTTAAATTCTAGAAATTATTGTGTATATGTTGCTGTATGTCTGAAAGCATTTTGTCTTGAATTACACATGCCTGAGAGGAAATCAAGGAATATAAAATAGAAGGAGAGTGATTTTTATACAGGCATATAATGGTAGGACAAAGATAAATAGTTTCCAACTAGAAGAGATTTAGATTAGATGTTAAACAGAAATTCTTTACTCAGTGGGTGCTGAGGCACTGGAGCAGGTTGCCCAGAGAAGCTGTGGACGCCCCATCCCTTGAGATTCAAGGGCAGGTCGGATGGGATACTGAGCAACCTGGTCTAGTGGGTGGATCCCTGCCCATGGCAGATGATCTTTAAGGTCCCTTCCAACCCAAGCCATTCTATGAATAGAACCATTTTACTTATTCCTTTACCACACATAGTTCCCCCAACTAATATCATATATATTAAGCTAGGACTTGATATGGAATCAAAACCTCTGTGTAATGGAATTTAAATACATCCTTAAATTCTCTGCAGATCTGCACTGAAAATTGTAAAATAATCCCATGCTAATTATGGTCCTAATGAATCATACAAGGCACATTTCTCAACTTGCTCAATGGAGCAAGTTAGACTTGGTCCAGTTTGCACATAATGTACACAAAGACACGGGTGACAAAGTAAAGAATGATGATATTTTCTTTTTTAAAATAGAAAATGTCGTGTTTACAGAGAGGAAGAAAATGTAGAAAGAAATTATTCTAAATATAATGTTTTATTAGAAGTTCCCTCATGGCTTAAAAGAATGTGTAATAAAATATTTAATATTAAGGGTCTAAAACACTTCTGATGTGAGCATGCATTTACTGCATAGCATCACAGTATTTCCAAGACATCCACTCTCTTACAAAAAAGGGTTGAAGTTGCTTAACAATTAGAAATCTCTCCATAAACAATTTTAGCAGTCAGTCAGTCAAGGGTATGTGCTGAGGAACTCATGCATAAGAGACAGGTATTTTCAAGACATTGGACATGTACAAATGCAGAGATTTAAAGTGCTGGAATATCTAAAAAAGTAACAAATCTCAACATCTACAGCAGCTGGGTATCTACAGAAGGAGTGGTGAACTGACTAACAGCACGTTGGACCAGCTGTCTACTGTGTGCCTTAGCCAACCAATAATCGTGTTTCATATTACACTTTGCACATGTTGCGCTTGCAGACTTTCTGTTCTCACAGCAAACTTACTCAGGAAAGACAAAAACACCTATCAAACTGAAAACTGAACTGCAAAACTTCCTCCCCCTCCTTGGGTATCTTCAAGTTGGGTGGTGAAAGAACTCCCTTTAAACTAAAACCTTAGAAGAGTCTTTTTTTTTTGACCAGAAAACAAACATGATAAGTTGTCAGAATTATTATTTAAAGATCTTAAAAACTGTGGGGTGAGGATGTAGAAAATGAAAAGAGCAGAAAGGTCCAATGCACACAAATATCACTCTGTTGTATCTTTTAGAGGTGGCCCCATCAGTAAAACAAACAAATGAACAAAGTCGAAACAAAACTCCACAACCACATTCTTAAATGGCCCACAAAACCAAAATAACCAAAAACAAACTGAAAAGACACCAACCCAAAGGATGAAAAAGGCTATATGGTCTAAAAAAATGAAAGAGTTTCACAATATTTATAAGCACAGAAATATACATAGTATACACACATGTATACATACTTTAATACCTGACAAGAAAACCAAACAGGCAAATAAAATTACCCTTTTAATTTAGCTGATTAGCAGCAAGTAAATACGTAGTGAAAACAGGCATCTAGGCTCATGGAGGAAACCTGCACCTATCTATGAGAGATTGCAAGCATGTCAGAGGACACTAGAAAGTAACCTGAATTCTGCTGGTTGCTGATAAATGGACCAAAAAGGTACTTAGCAATAATATGTCCTTGCACTAAATAAGCATTCTAATTTATTATCATCAAGGCAAGTTGGAGTCTCAATCACGTACTGAAATCTTGTAAAAATAATCAATGTACAATCATAAAAAGAAAATCTGGACTCCACTGAACTTACTATTTAAATGCAAGGCAATAAACCAGCAGATAATTAAATAAGGAACAAGTGACTACAACTTATACCATTGTGTTAGCCAGCGCCAAATGGGTTGTCATTCATAGTGTGCCTTTAGAGTAATCCCTGGAACAGCTGTGCCCTGGCCCAGCTAGCACTCTCTGTTTACTACTAGGCAGGACACAGGCCAAGAACAAACCCTAACAGGCATCTTCCATACACTCCTCTCTTGAGGAGCTCGAGAATGCACCACAATTCATTACTGGGCCAAAAAAGTCAAAGAATGGCTCTTTCATTTGCTAGTCAGAAAATATCACCAGTGAGATGGGAATATTTGAAAACATAGCACATGTTGTGCTCAGCATCACAGGAGAAATGGAGATAGGAATCAGCTTAAGAGATTACAAAAATAGATCAGGAGTCCCTGATTATGAAGCTCACATGTTGTACAGGAGAAAGAAGGAACAAAGAAATCATCAGAAGAATACAAAAAACACATGAGCAAATATGGGAAAACAGTTTTCAGAGGGACATTCAAAATGGACAAGAACAGGATGAAACCAGGCATTTTTATTCACAGGAAACACAGGCATCTCATAATTATTAACCTTCTTTCTGAAACAATCAAGTTTTTCCTAGAGCTGTTTATCAGTATACTGATTTTAGAAAACTCATATAGACCAGTCTATCTACTGAAATAAATGCTTAAAGAAAGAAACTGGAATGGTTCCTGTGTATTACAGTAATGAAGTGTGTTATTGTACACTAAAAAATATATGGAAAGGCATCAAAAAAATATTAGCACAAAGTACTAACCAATAAGACTCAGTACCTCACAGTACCTATGTTTGAATTCAATAGGATGATCAAAAGTTGTACAGGAGAAAGAAGGAACAAAGATATCATCAGAAGAATACAAAAAACACACTTAGTGAATACACTAAGAAAAGGACACAGAATCAACATCTTCAGAAAATAACAGAATCAGATACTTGTTTGTTCCTAGTTAACTCTGTAATTAACCAAAATTAAAACCAATAACAGCACACATATTATTCTAGAAGCCAGTAATTAATTTACCTTTTTCTTTCATAGGCTTTCATTTTGCACCCAAAGTGGGACAGATTTCCCATACAAGTGGAAAAATGCAAACGTTTGGATTTCAGTTCCAAGACCACAACTCATTCTTCAATTCATAGCACAGACCATTCAGTTATGCAGTTTTACCAAACTCAGTTTGGTTCATCTTTCACATTTCACCTTTTTCTCTAAGTTCTCAGATCAAAAGAGTAACAGTAAATGCTGAGTTCACATAACTTTTAGGGTATACAAAAAATACAGGCATAAAAAAAATACTGAATGGCAGAAGTGTAGGAAAGAATCAACCTCTGACTATAACACCATGCCATGTGTCAAGTTACTGAGTTTGAAGTCCAGTAACTTCATAGCAGTACTTTGAAAAGTACTGCTCAGCAGCTAAAATTAGGGCAAGCTTTTCAAAGGCTTTTTCATCCTCCTCTTTGACCCTTAAAATGCTCCATGACCCAAAGCTCATGCTCACATTCTCATGCCTGCTACCTGCAATGGCTTCTGTATGGAAAAAACTGACTGCTGAATGTTCTTGAGAACTGATCTTTCATGGAGAAGCCCATAGAGCCCCTGGGTTTCTCTACAAGTTCAAACACTCTCACAGCTCCTGAAAGTAAAGGTGTCCTGACGTCAAACATTAAGTGATTTTGAACATAAGGCT
Organism: Geospiza fortis; assembly: GCF_000277835.1. Classification (NCBI taxonomy): domain Eukaryota; kingdom Metazoa; phylum Chordata; class Aves; order Passeriformes; family Thraupidae; genus Geospiza; species Geospiza fortis. The sequence goes on along the minus strand of NW_005054328.1, from coordinate 368,091 downwards.
CCAAGCCAACCATGCTCCAGTATCTGCCCTCCTGTAATGAAAATAATCATCTTACTACTGGAAAACTTCCTATCATGACAAATTTGTAGCTTTTTCATGAATTAGATGTGCAGAAGAAAAGTAAGCGGCAAAGAACAAACAACTAATAAAATCATGAACTTGTGAAAAATCTAGCAACCCAGAAGACAGGCCATATTAATGGCAACGAAACATAAGGTCTTGCCAACTGAGATAGATATGAAAGAAATCTAGACTTCATGGTTTGTGATATCATCTTGATAAGTCAAAAGGTGCATTTCTTTTTTCCTTTTCCAAAATCAGATCATTATGGAATTTTTTACTGGAAATGGCTCACAGGCTGACAAAAAAAGAACAAGGTACAGATAGGAGTACTGTGAATTTAGCCCCAGATGTTCCCAGCTTAGCTCAGATCCTGCCACAGGAACAGCAGCACTACTGCTAACATAGAGCAATCTCAGTGCAGGCTCTGAAGAAAATTATTTTTCTTTTCAGGAATTCTCCATTTCAACTGAGTAAGAAGTTATGATTACAGTTTTTCTTAACTTTGCTTATTTACCCTTAGGGTTAACATGGTTTCTGGCAGCAAGCTTCAACCTTCCTAGCAGTAACTCAGCCTTCCAGGGGAAGAGTGGAGCACTCACTCAACCTCTCTCCCTTTAGCTACTTATTTCTGCTTTCTTTTTTCACTCCCACTTCCCTACACTATTCAACCACAATCCATCCCACCTTTCCTGATTTATCATGTTTTATAGACATTGGTGATACTTTCCTCTTTCATCTGAACTTCCTCCAGCACAACCTTCTTAAGGTAAACTAGAAAAACTGTATTAGGATTTTAGAAGAAGATTCAGCCACATATCTTCCATGACATCCTCATGTATATAGTTACGTATTTCTCTGAAATGCAGGATATCTTGGAAACTATTTAACTTTTTTCCCCCACTCATGTTCAGCTCATCTCACTTGTATATTCATGTACTTTAAGTAATTTCATATATACAAACCAGATTTTTTACTGCCCAACTCTAATTCAACAAGCATTTATTTACAGCTCCACAAGCACTGTAAATAATTTCAGCTGCTCAAAAGCACTGAATACTGATAGCATTGAATAATGTTAGCAATGAACAAAACTCTGAAACAAGAGTCATTTTAAATTATATTTCCATTACAATGTGAATCAGATGTAGGTATAAATTACTGCACAAGGACTAGAAGATAAATTTGAACTAATGCTTAAAAACCAGCAATCTTCCTAGGAAGGGAATTTTATTTTACACTAAGTTAAATCTCAGCCGTACTTTTAAACAAATTCTGCTCCAGTTTTAAAACTCCATGCCCAACTCTCCAAAAAAACAGATGTTAAAACATGCTAGCAGATGTTACAGTACAATTTGACTTGCCTACACTCCAGACTGAAAACATCTCAGTCAAAAAGTTTAACTAAAAACATTTCAAACCAGCCTCTTCTTCTCTACAGCCCTTTCCTGATGTTTTCTTTCTGTTCCTTTATAGGCCCCACTGCACGTCTGTGGTTTCTCTCTCAGCCCCCAAGCCACCTTTCGTGTCAACAATGCTTACAGGGCTTGGAACGAATCCTTGGGGCAAGGATATAATTTATTCTCTCCTTCTCCTGGGAGCACCCGCAAGCACAAGTACCCAAAGGGACCCTCAAAACACCAGAAAAGGATGGAGGAAGGGGCCAGATCCTTTTCTCTTGGAGCTGAGCCAGCACTGACATATTTGTCAGCAAACCACAGCATCCCTTTCTGCTCCTGACCTCCAGATCCTCTCCTCCTGCTCACAACCTCACACCTGGGAATAAACCAAGAAAACAGCAAGATCCCTGCCCATTACATTTTCTAACCAGAAATCAATTCACTAGAATGAAATTAAATTAAATTGGGTCACCCTGTTTCTCACAGTACCATGAGAAAGGCATTATGAATGAAACAATCATGTCTTCTCTGAAAGAAAGCAGAAAGCCATTTCAGGAGTTTGTTTTTCAAGGAAGGCGCCAATTCTATCATGCTCTCCTCACTCCCAAATAAATCCAGTAGCAAGTATACAGAGTGATTTTTACTTAGGTTTTCAACATTTTACTACCAATTTGTGAGTATTAGTTGTAATTTCAAGCCTAAAGTGTGTGAACAAAATACATATGTAGGCAAATATGAACAATAAGTATGCAAAATGTAAAATAATTAGCACATTTATTTACATAAAAGTACTAGAGCAGTACCTCCTCCACATTGCTCCAGTTTCCAACAATATCTTATCTTACAGTTTCAAAGGTTCTGACAAATTCTGAACTACCTCTTGTATCCATCAATGGGTATAATAACTTTTATACAACTTCATCTGGACACAAATCTACTAGTTTTACACAAATTCTTATTTTTCAACTTCAAAGAAAATACGTTTCCTCAAACTTATGCCAAATACAATTTGTGTTCTTCACTGGATGGCAGTAGGCAGAAACTGTTACTTTTAAAGTGAGGTCTGGATTTAATTTTTAATAGTCTGGTTTATGTTATTCTAGCTTGTCTTTGAAGAAAGTATGAATGCAATTTATGCCTTCTACAAGGATTGCTTTCACCTTGCCAGGACTTCACCAGAAATGCAGTCCACCTAGTGTTCAACTGTTAGAGATTTCAGAAAAAGGAGTTCTACAGCCTCTATTAATGATAGAATGAAAATTATTATCAGCATTCTGTAGTTTCCTGTAAAGGGTGTAGATAATTTAATAAGAATTTGAGATGACACTCATCTTTTTTTTTTTTTTGACACTATAAAGAGCCCTTTCTTTAGATTTACTCCAACATGGAAACAATTTGACACAAATCTTTGGATCCTCCATCAAAGAAGTAAAATCCCAGTGGATTTCAAAACACATTTACTCTTTGGAAAGAAATCTCCTAGTGCTTGTGCATAATTTTTTGAATAATTTTGAAGACATACATATTAAATTATAAAAGTAAATAGCAGGGGATGCACTAGCTAGATTAGGTTGCTTTTCTGAAGGCTTTTTGGGCTCAGAAGATAGGGTAATGCAATACTAATCTGTTTCTAGGAAATGCAAATGTTAAAAAATAACACTTGCACGGTATCTGCATTATATGACATTTTTGGCTATTGATTTTCAATACAGTCTTATCCATCCTACCTGTATTGTGTCTTTCTCTGGGGCATCATTTGCCTTTAAACATCCCTGTAAGTTGTTTCTCACAGAAACTTCTATTTTATTTGTTCAACATAGAACTGAAAATAGTACATCTTTATTACTAAGTTGCAGATCATTTCATATTGGCACTCACCAAATGCAAACATTACTTTTAACATCTGGGGGTTTTTTTATAGGGCCATTCAAAGTTTCTAGCTTCATCTATATTACTTTGGCACCAGGTTTCTGACTGAGCTGACATTTAGATAAGAGAGGATGGATTCCAGACCCTCCTGGGTTTATAATGTAAAGCACTATAACTTTGAACCTGTGCAGTATCTCTCCCAAGTTACAAGCAAAGAACTGAAGAAATTCTGGTGAAATTTGGTTTGTAACAGTGCTATTAAATTGCAAAGAATGGGATTATGACCAGGGTTATAACAGCAGCATTTTAAAATTATTTACATATATATACATCTTTAAAACGAAATCCTTTTACTGCAGCTTTTTTTTTAGAGTACTGGGGAATTTCTAAAATATTTTCTTATGTAATAAAATCTCCTGCCTTCCCATCGATCTTTATGAAATACTCCGGAGTATTTCAAGTACTGGTGAAAAGGTAACTATAAAAATAATTGGATACTTTATGATCAAAAAATGTTTCTGCTTTCTCATTTCTATTCACATTTCCTATCTCTTTTTTTATGGGCTATACACCCCCATCTTCGAAGGCTTTCCATTTACAATCCTTGTTAAGGAAAAGTCATATCAAAAATCAGGCAAAAAAATTAATGGCTAAATATCATAGCTATTAAATTAATAAATATACCTCTGTAATTAATGCATTGAGTACCCCTCCACATATACACACAACACACATATTTATGCTGACAATTAGATACAAAGTCCCAAGGAATGCTCAAAAATGTAAATCATGTATGTGGAGGTCAGTGATCAGACAGGTCCCTAACATACTCCAATCAATAATTTTTATCCAAATACACTGAGGTAGCACTCTGATATGATACTAACCAAGGTCTCCACTCTGTAAAGGGGGACCCTGAACATGTGTCTAGGAGGTTACCAAGAACTTGATTCAGTCACTGAGAACATAAACCTTTAGCAATATTTGAAATTCTTTGGAATTCATAACCCTAAAGGGGAAAAAAAATCTAAGCCTTTATGTTTTAAAAATACATGGGGAAATTGGTCAAAAGCTGAGATCAGTGTCATAAGCCTGAAAGCAGCTACTGAAAGATTTTACTTATGAAAGACTATTATAACACCAACTATATCAATGTAATTACATCAGTATAGTAACTTTCAGCCTGGACTTGACTTACAGAACAACCTTTCAGTTTATAAGAAAAACCTACACTGATTATGGGAAATTCCGTCCACTTCATAAGCAACCTCAAACTGATAAACATAATGAAAGATGGAAAAGAAATGCTGTATTACTGGCTTCTACTTCCAACAGATGGAGTCAGGGAAAAAAAATCCAAATGTCAGCTTAAAACATTGCCACAAAAAAAGGGAAAG
>NW_005054328.1:355290-363323 GCF_000277835.1 Geospiza fortis | reverse complement strand
AAGAGATGTGTTGTTTTAGAAAGACAGAATAGTTGACACTGAAGGGACCTCTGTGAGTCCCTAGTTCAAATACCCTTCCTCAAAAGTTGTGTCAGCAGAGCAGATTGCTCAGGGCCTTCTCCATTTGGGTTTTGAGCATGTCCAAGGATAGAGACTGTGTGATACACTCCAGTATTTGACAAAATTCAGTCAAATAAGTTAGATTTTTTTTCATGTTTGAGTGGAGTCTGGAATAAAGTTTCAGAGTATGATCACCATTCCTCCTTAAAAATGAGCAGAAAAGCAAGTGTCCATATTTTGAATGGAAAAGCTCATGCTTAGAAAGTTAAAACAAGCAATTATCCAGATGGGACAGGAGAGAAATCTGCTATCTTTGCTATGTACTCCTAGAGCTTTAGGTGATGCTAGGAGACCACAACACCAGACAAAGACAGACAGACAGATTAGCATATATGAATCACAGACATGTCAGGAAACAGTGCCAGGAACTAAAAGGCAATGCAGACAAGCCTTTGGAATTTTCAGTATGAATACCAGCAAGAAACTTTCAAGGTACAAACACAGATAGTTAAACTAAGGAGCTAAAAACCAAAGACACAAAAAGCTTTCAGCTCACTGTACTGTCAGCCAAAGACAAAGCAGGATTATAACACTGCTGCTAAATTCTGCCACAGTCTTTTCTGACAATGCTTATTTTATCTGGTCAGGGTTCCTAAATTTTATTAACTTCTTCAGCCAGAAGAAAGGCTTTGTTTAAAAGCACATAGTGTACTACAAATTACTCCTTGCTGCAGAGCGTTACCATCAATAGATGAAGACAAACTGAAATAAGAGACTTTAAACATACTTCTTAGCTCAAGAGAAAATTCATCTAGACAACAACTTTGTCAATTCTCATTTTTTTTCTACATAACACTCCCTTTGCCCCATATCTACTTGTCCATAGTAACAATGAACTCTGGCAGATTTTTGATATTTTATTAAATGTAGTAAAAATTTGCCTATCTTATGATGCTTTATAATGATCTCCTCTGATTGTTACAGAACTCACTTTTAATTTAAATCCATCCATTTTGTCTGTTCTACGTACAGACAAAAGAATGAAGTAATGACCAAAGGAGTACAGATATCATAAAGAGAGTAGACTAGAACCCTTGAATTCTGTCACTTCCAGGTGAAAGAGGGAAGAGAATGAAAAGGAAACTGAGCAGCTGATGCTACCTGTAATCACCTCATCTAAGAATGCAAAAGGAAACATTGTAAAGCACATGTAATCAGGTATAAGACACTTCTCAGTTGGCAAAAAAAAGAAAGGCAAGGGGAAAAAGTGTATGATTAAAAAGAGGAAAAGAGAGAGAAAAATACAGGTATTTTTTTTCCCCAAATCATGGCCATGTGCATAATATACAGAAAAGTCCTTACCTTTTTCACTGACACTTTCACTTTCTATCTCCACATCTTCACAGCTAGTATATTCTGGTGTTGATGCCCCTTCTTCCTCTGAGCTACTAACTGACATCTGCCTTTTCTTTCCGCCTCTTTTTGCTCTATGAGGCTTTGGAGGGGATGGCCGCACTGATTCCGACTGGTCAGAGCTAAGGGAATCATTCCTTAGCATGGTCTCCATTTTCTCCCGCTTTGCTTTTCGCATGAGAATAGCAGAGCTAGGATCAAGGCGGCTCTGTTTTATAAAGGAATCGTGGTTCTTGTATTCTACGTGTTCTATAGGAACTGGACTATGCCTGGGAGTTGGTGGGCTATGATTAGTTAATTGTTTAGAAACAGAAATTCTTACATCACCTGTTCTGTCTATAGAGTACGACCTCTGAGTTTCCACAAGAGATTTTCTGTCCTGAGTTCCCTGTAATTGTGAGCGTTTTCCTAATTTATTCTCAGGTACCTCCGCTTCCTCCATTTCTGTGTGTGGCAAAGCTACATCACTGTGTCTTCTCTCGTGTCGTGCTTTAGAAACTTTGGCATGCATGCGCATCTGCTGCTCCTCAGGGTGTGGTTTTACAGGGTATCTTGCCAGATTGGGGTCACTCTTGTAACAGGTATGATATTCATCTTCCTTCCTTTGTTTTTCATCGTCAGGCACTTTGCCTTCCTCAAGTTTCTCTGGCAAGTCTGGGTAATCCTGTGACTTGCCTTTCTCCAGCCTTCTACCTTCATGCCGCTCTTTACGCTCCCTGTCATCTGTTGGTCCTTCTTTTTGAAGTGAGGATTTTGGCACACGCTTACGCTCACTCTTTACACCTTTGCCATTCTGGTCAGAAATCAGTACTGCCTTCTTCCTACAATGAAAAGGAGTACAGTAATATGAAGAATTGAATGGAAAATAGAAATACTTGCATACAGTTATGGAAAACAATTAGAAAATACTGAATCCATTAACATGAATTAAATCTATTAATCCTTCCCTCTTAATTTTATTTTCCAATAGCAAACAACTTCCAGAGTCCACAAAAACATAAATTACGAATATTCCAATTAATGAGTAAAATAAAAAACTAATATTGACATGGATAATTTACCCACGTAAGGTGGAAGACCCAGAGTTGCCTTTGAAGTAACTGCAACATTATGACAGACTACTAGAGTATGTTCTCCATTTTTCTGGCAGCAGTCATGGGAGTTACAGACTAACCACAAAATTCACTTCAAGTGCCCTGACAGCATAGATGTAAATACCATCAAATGGAGTAGCTACCACAATAATATTACAGAAAGAAGTAATATAGTTTAGAAAAATGCAAAAGATAATATATCCAGAAATAATATTTAAACTAGTTTGATTTATCTTTGAAACTCTAAAAAGAAGTGCCCGTTTCATAAGCATGTAAAGGAAAGCAGATTGATTCCTGGAATGGTATTCCTTTCTCCAGTAATAAAAGAGGATGAGAAGTTTATTTCTCTATGCAGACATAAGTACAAAACAATAAATAATGAAGCTGCATTATTTTTTCTTCTCTTTCATATTCTGCAAGCCAATAAGCAAGCCAAATAATCATAAAATTCCCTAATGGCAGAATTTCTCTCATCATTCCAACTGCCCTTTCATTTAGCAGTTCACATATGAATCTATTGATTTTGAAGAAGGAGTAACACAGCTATACAGTGTATTTGAGACGAATGCACACTGGGACAAAGCCACTAGGACTTTGTTTTGTGGCACTGAATCTTCCCTTCCACAACTGACACATCTTTGGATTACATATCAAAGACCCTCACAAAGAACAAAGTTGGACATCATCCGCATTAAGCTCCCTTCTCTTTTCTTTTTCCCCTCATCTCCTGTTTCTCCAGAGTTTTTGGCAATTAATGAGACCTGAGCTTACTACAGATAGTCTTTAATCAGAATGCTTGGAATTAATTTGAAACTCTCAGTGACAAGTAAAGAACACTAATTTTGTATAACTGATATGAACATCTCAGTTTTGGGCAGAAAAGCAGAAATCTAAAGTGTTTTCCTGCCCTAAAAGTTACAGCTGCTCTGAGGGCCTTCCCTGTGTTGAGGGACAAAAGTAAACAGAATTATGGAAGGGCATCACTTACACAATACATATATGTAACACTAACCTGAATTTGATACAGTTAAACCCAGACAGATCTCACCCACAAAGTAATTTACTAGCTGCTGCTCATCATCCATTTGCAGCTCCAATAGCTGGGGGGAAAAAAATCATCAACCATTCTGGCCAGAATCTGGAGAATCTTCTATGGCAGACTCCTGTTTTGCTGTCACAGGCTCCGTCCTCAACTGCTCTGCCATCTGCCAGGCAGCCGCCAAAGGAACAGCAACTGCTTCATTGCATTAGCCTCTCCTGATTTGCTACTCGTCAACCCATTCATCACACGAAATGCAGCTCAGGAATTACCTCTTTAACTCATTTAAAATAGTTTCCTTCTGGTTGCTTTATTCTTGCAAACAACTTGCTCTGCATTCAAGATGGTATTATTGCTGTTCTACACAAATGTTATCTTCACACATGTAAATGAGGTCTTTCAACTGTATTATTTCTAACAATAAAATTGGAAATAATATCAATGATATCTCATATCACTGATGAAGAGATAAAACATAAGGTTATCTGAAAGAATTCCACAGGGTGTTTTCTGATTGCTTAGGTGTGGATTTTTCAGGAGAATGTTGCTTTAAAAATTCAAGCTCTTTGCTTAATAACTTTAAAATACCAGTCAAATTTAAAATTTAAAAGTAACCTACAATTCTGTATTCAAAGTATACATCAAAAGGCAATGAAGTATATGGGAATATCCATAAAATATTTTTTTTCCTCATTTTTGTTCCATAGACCAAAGTAGATAATGTATGTGCTAGCAAAAATTTATCTTTCCCTGGTGAGTAAATCAATTTAATCTTTGTTTTTACACAGCAGTAAACATACAGAAGGCCCAACTGAACTAGCATTTAGCATTGTAGGCTCTATCTAGACAGAAAGCATTACCTCTCTTTTGGAGGTTCACTCCTAGACCTTGAAGCTTGCTTTTGGTCCGGGCCCATAGCTGGCTGTGACACTTCTGCTCCTTTCCTACGGTCAGGCTGCACACTGGAAGAGGAGATTTCCTGTGATGAGGCAGCTGCTGTACTCAGGGGAGTCTGTGACCTCGATCGCTCTTGAAGCCTCGCTTTCTTTTCTCTCGGTGCGTCCGAGCTTGCGCCCGTGGCCGTATCACTCAGCGTCCCGTCCTGGCTGGGCGACGGCTGCGGCCCGCTCCCAAAAAACCACGCTCCGGATTTTGTTAGGATTTCTTGTTGCTTTCGACATAAATTGCATACCCACATAACCTAGTTGAAGACAACAAGAAAAGTCAGTGCAGCTGCCTCCCAGAGCCTGGAATGCATGCTCACTACCGCTGAGCAGGTCCGGCCTCTGGCTCTCTGAGCTAGTGAGGCTGGTGCTCATGACAGGACCCAGAACATGCTTCTCCACTGGCTAGAGCCAAGCATCCTACAGGCACATGCTATGCGAGCTTCTCCAAAATGTCTTGTCAATATACATCAGTCCTACCTGTGGCAATCCTCCCTCAGCCCAGCCCTAGTTCTCCTCTGAACAGACACCGACCACATGAGCAGTGTTTGTTGGGGGGTTGATGCAGCGGGGAGTGGGTTGGGCTTTTTCCACTGGTGTGGATCACTGCCAGGACAGACAAGCCCACCAACCTGCAAACAGGACTTGTACCTCAGGGGGCAGTGCCCTGCCCAGCTAATTCCCAACTTCTGTGGTTACAGAAAATTGACACGGTATTTTCTTGTGAATTAATTTTCTCACATTGAATAATTCCACATTATCCTGCAAATAAATTCATTATGTACTGTGAATGATTTTAGCTACACCTACTGCAACTGCTTAGAGGTGTAAAGTAAAACCTTAAGAAATCTACTAACAGAAAATTAAATACATCAATGAAAATAATGCAGAAGTACCGTATTCTGTACTACTCGCAAACCATCATCATTATCTCTTTGAGGGATAGCTGCAAATAAAAACTTAACACACACATGTCCCTGTAAATCACAATTAAGTTGCATGCCTAGACTGTGGTGCCTAGGATTTTTTTTTTTAATTGGGGGGTTTAATTCCTTACACACAGATATACAGGAGCACACACATTAAAGCAAGACTTTATGTTTCCAGGCTGTATACTGTAGAGACAGTCTTATGTACAGGAGCAACTCACCAGAGAAAAAGAAATGGTTAATCAAGACTAAAGTATGTGAAAATTTAAGAAAAAATTTAGACAAAGAAAAAAACAGTTTTCAGAAAGAAGAAAAAATAGGCAAAATGTATGAAGGATATAGAAGAGAGAGATTTTTCTCAGAAATAAAAACAGAGATGAGAGGAAGCAAAGCTGATTATTATTAAGGAAAATGGTAAAGAAAATAATTTAATATAGAAAGTATATAGAAATGGGTAAAACTGCAATGAGGCTGAGAAGAATGACAAAAGTGGGAAGGAAAAATATGCTTGAATTATTTTGTGCAAACACAGGAATGATGCAAGAGTCGCAAAATTGTGCAGTGCTTAAAATAAAAAAGAAGAGGAAAAAAACACTTAGTGGAAGAAACTTAAACAGGACAAAGTTCTGTTACTGAGCTCTTTTACTCTCTGCCCTGTGAAGGTAGTTCATGGCTTACAAGGCACGATGAAAACTTTAGGCACCTCACATATTTAAAATAATTAACATTTATTTAAATAGACTGTCTTTGTAGGTCTGAAAACTACATTAGAATTTCCAAGTGCATTCCTACACTGTTTGAACAAACCACACAAAGAAGACATCGAACTCTTTACTCTCTGTCAGGATTGCACCTTTATCAAAAGATGACTGTTATATTTCTTCTGTTTAAGAAGGATAACAAAGTATCTACTAATCCTTTAATTAAAAAGGACCCAACCTTAATTGAAAGCGACAGTCATTCCAACAGGGGCATAAACTTATATCATGATGAAAACAAATAACACTAAGTAGGATAATAGAAACAGCAACTTTGACAAAGATAAATTCTAGACCTCAAAACGCCTGGATTCCAAAATGTCTAATTTATTCCATCTAGTACACCTCAAAAACCAGCAATTCAGTTTATTAGACTACGTGTTCTAAACAGAATAGACTTTTAGTCTATCAGATTATTATTACAGGTATTCAAAAAAAAAAAACAAACAGAAAGGCTAAGAGGAAAAAAAGACACATTTTGAAATGCTTTTATGTGATCTGCCACAGCTGTTAGTTCATTAGACAGGAAAAGTCTGCATGCAAATGCGTCTGTGTATGAAATCCATGTCAATGCTATAAACCAAAATCAGTAACAAAAAATGTCATTACTTGCATTTTATCAGTTTCCAAGAAAGGTTAAAAAAGTGTTAATAAAAAAATTAATCAACTAGAGTTTGTTTAAAGGATAAGGAATACTTAAGTAAATTATGCTAATTAAATTGCATAAGTGTGTACATATGCAAGCCCAGTAACATACTTCCTTTACAACTTAATGTATTAAATAATTTTAAATATGTATAAATTATGTAATAAACTTCAAGAAAATACTGTTAATTTGCATAATCACCCTTGATACTGTAATTCATTTTATGCAAAAAATATTATGAGATAAAATCAAATAAGAATAGCTAATGCACAAAGAGACTCAGAAAAATACAGAATACTGAAAGAAGAAATACTAGACAAGTAAATACAAACCCATTTTCTTACAGCTATTTTTAAACTCTGCCTCTTGGACACAATACATACCAATCAACACAGATTACACACATAGGAAATCTGTATTATACTCACATAGAAGCTATACTACCACCCTGTTTAGGAATCTCTTCAGGAATTAAAAAATGCTACAGTCGCCTTGAGATCTATTCGGTCCAAAAGGAAAAATAATAAAAGTTCTTCTTTAAGAGAAAAATAAATCAAAAATTGAGGAGACAGAGGAGTTTCAGTGACAAAACTGTATATTGAAAAACATTTTTAGAGAAGTATGTGGAGCAAGCAATTCAGCAGCATGCAGGAATTATATCCTGATTGAATATACTGGGATGTGGTCCAAACTAATCTAAACTAAAGCAGGTCTGTGTAATAACTTATCTTAACAATCCACAGATGTTAGGCAACCAAACAAATGCTCTGATGAAGGATTACAGTTCTCTAATGTGGCTTCTGGACCTCCACGCGATGCATCAGTAAAATGAAGAGCGTAAGACAATTTTACTCTGGCCTGTCACTTCAAAAATAGTTTCTGTTTACTCTCCTCTAGACAGTGAGCTCTGATGAAGTGCTACAGTAAGCCATTCAAGACATCCAGAGTCTGGTTTTTGTTTCTGGGTTTGTTTCTGGTTTATTGCATCCTTGCACATGTCAATGCAATTTCACACGTGAAGCTGTTAAAGAGAACCAGTACAAGGGGGTTCTTCATTCAGAGGGTTCATATGCATGGCTCTGGAAAAAGGTGCATTTTCACAGCATAGCAAAGGGTTCTGGGCTTTACTGCTACATAACAAAAAAGACCA
>NW_005054328.1:348003-355250 GCF_000277835.1 Geospiza fortis | reverse complement strand
GATTCATGTGGAAACTTGACAGGCTGCGTGAAAACATGCTAGAAGGATCCCATGCTTGCCTTCATGTGGAATACAGAGTATTTCATTCACAGAAAAAATATTCCTCAAACTTACTCTTACAGGTACTGCTGAATGTGATCCACAATGAGGAGGAACAGAATTCCTGTACTAACACAACATGAAATTCCAACTTGAAAGAGCCCATAGTAAGTAATATATATATATATATCACTATACACACAGAAAAAGCATTTTCAGTTACAAAAATAAGAATAATTCTACATTATTAAATATTTCAAATCTGCATTTTAGAATGCAGAAAAAAGGCTTTATTTCAAAATCAAATTTGGAAACTCCCAAACATGCACTGGGAGGCTAAAGTCACATTGTGGGGAGCACAAAAGTTATACTGAATTTATGTGACACATGCCAGGCAAAACTCAGACTGAGGTCAGAGCAAGTTCCCCAAATCTTTCACCCAACCCCAGATTCTGAGGAGGGTCCATAAGGAGCACACTCCTTTATGCTTCCTGAGTTTAGAAATTGAAATCACACAGTTAGGATGACTCCCATGCATCCTGCTTCATCCCTATGCAGCAAATTAGGTAACAAGTGTGCTAACAGAGCAGGCCACGAGCTATTCCTTACTGAACCTTCACACTACATTAATTATTTCCCTTCTGAAGGGTGTACACACAACATTTTTTCAGGTTGTTGATTTAATGTACATTCCTCCTACGCACTTTTGGAAGACACTAGTTATTTCAGACAGATCTAATAAGGCAGACCCTCTTCACTGCCTGAGGCACCATTAACTTCAGCAGGGCTCTGCCACCACCCTGTGTCATCTCTTGAAAGCCAAAGAGAAGAAACTATAACAATTACCTCCTACAAAATTTTCATTCACAAAATTAAGTTAGATTATGCATCACTTAATGTTTCTGAGATAATATAAAAACATGCAGCAAACCATGAAATTATTATACAGCATTGCATTTATCTCTCCTGCTATATCAAAATGATTTCTGTAATAAAATCCTAGCTAAAATGCTATGACCACTTCGCTCCATTAAAATATAAATAAATAAAGTTGAAAATATGCCTGAATACTTACATTAGTCCAAAATCTTAATAAATAAACAACTCTACCTTTCTAATGAATGTGTGCTCGTAAGTCCAAGTTTACACTAAATATATTTTTCAAAATGTACAGACAGCTGGGTGCATCCAATAGCTTCTGCTCAGCAAAAGGGAAGGTCTTCTCCCCAACTCTCTCCTCTCTTCCTATCTGGGTTTGTTCTCTCCCTTTCTTTCTCACAGGAAGGTTCCCTGTGCCACATACTCACTTTTATACTGTTCCTTGACAGTCAGGTTCTCCCAGGAGCCACTTGTATTTAAAAACATTGCAGAAACTTATCTGTATTTTCTTAAACTGGTTTCATGCTCTGTCACGTCTATTTTTTTCATAGAGGGAATGATGAGTAGTAAAATCATGTGACCAGAAACAAAAGCAAATGGGGATAAGGGTATGTTTTGCCTACAGCACTGTCTCAGCATCTTCCATCAAATTACATTTTGAAATTACACCAATACTGGCACACTAGACTTGCACAGAAACACTTTTGAGCACTGAAGCCAAATGGCACGAAACAATCAGTATCTGTGCTAGGATCTCTGCTTCAAAGCAAGGTGACTCCAAACAAGGTGCTTCCTGGAGGTGCACCACAGAACACTCCAACTCCCCACCTCCCAGGAGAAGTTGATAAGAAAATGCGAAAGGCAGAAGACCAAGAGTGTGCCAAGTAGCCTTGTGTCAGTTTACTCACACTGATACTCTAAAACTTAGGAACAGTCCCAGATTACATTCAATTTATTAGTAAAGAAGCAACAGAGGAGTCTAGGTTCTGATTTTCCTAAAGTCTGGATTGAAGGGTTCAACAGGACTATGCAATTCTCTGCTGCCCACCTCTCCAATCAGGGAGAGGATCACTTTGCCCATGCTGATGTTCACCAGACATACAGGGCTCAGCCATTTCAGGACAGTGATAATAAGCCATTTTAATTTAGTCCTCTGTTCTTCTATTCCTATGGAAGCAGATTTTCTTCAGAACTTAGGTTTTCAGCTAGATATTTGTATTCCAGTTTGGCAAGAAAAGGAAGATTTTGCAGGCAGCTGATTGGGCTTTTTCCTATTTTCTGCCCACATCCTACAACAATGTGCTACCCCACTGGACAAATGCAATAAAAAATTGCACAGGCATGGAAGTTTTCAGGTCATTATATTCTTAAAAGTTACATAAAACGTGCAGCTCTATAAAATTCCTATAAATATTTCATTAGTGCAGTCTTTTTCGGGGTCACAGAATCGACATGGCAATTCAACCACAAGACACGTTCATAGGAAATGAGGCTGCTCACAGAACTACCTGTTGCCTTAAAGCCTGTGGTGCCATTCACAAGCTTGACTGAGAGCTTCCAGGAGGGATGTTTAGAAGTCTACTTTACCAGAATTTTCCACTTGCACAAGAGACTGCACCTCCTATTCTTTTTCTGCTTGCCTTTCTGTTAATTGTTACATTTTCAAATGAGATTCTATGTGTACAAATAAGGATTTGAGAAAGACGCCTAAATTGTTTCTGTCTACACTGAAATTACTGTAGGCATGCCAGGTATTTAGGTCTCCAGCCAAAGAGAGTCCACTCACTTTCATGTAGAAACAGTGAAATAAAATAAAATCCTGTGTCTAATGAAAGCCTAGTGCCTGTAGCAGTAAGTCAGCATATCCCAGCTCGCTGCCACAGGAGTTAGGTCCCATGTGCCAGCCACATGTATGTGTCTTATGTACCTAGGGCAAAAAAAGTGGCATCAGATGCCTACTTTTAGGCAACTGAGCACACAGTCCATGTACTGATCCTAATCATGTTCCTGGCCTCGGTTCCTAAATCCACAGCTAAAAACTGCCTATAGGAGGGGGAAAGGATGCAGTCGAGCAGTGATTCAAGAAGCTAACATCAAAAGGGCATTTCATGCTAGTTTTGTTGCCACTGCTGTTAGCAAAAATGTTCTAGTCATTTTAATTTTAAGATTAAAAAAAGAAAAGAAAAAACACCTTTCTTCACATGCCCTTCTGCCAAAATCTCTCAGCTACTGCTGCCAATCTTTCAGAAAGCTGCCGACAACTTTCCCAAAAATTAAACATTATCTAGAATAATCCTGCAGCAAACTGAGTGTTGGAACTCAGACACTTAGGCAACTATAAAGTAACAACATGAAATATCATTCTAAAACAACACACTGCCATGTTCCAGACACTATCCAGAAGTACTATAATGTAATGCTCTGAGAATATCTTTGGAGCTCAAGGAAGAAAGCAAAATCACTAGCGGTGAAGGCGGTAGCTGTGTCTAAAACTTCACAACAGCACATTTACATACAGTAATTTAAATATTCTTCCCCTGCAAGTTCTTTTCTAAATCTGCTACACAAAGAAGTTAGTACTAAAAAAATACCACAAAAACTGCATTGTCATAGTTACTAGCTGTGATCTTCTAAATCTAGGTCTCTTTCCTCATAGCTTAGATTCTTTTTCAACTTTATTTCTCTTGCCTGAATTTCCTTTGGTTTCTTCTGATAACACAGTAGCCACGAATTCCTAGTCACATTTTCTGTAACATCAATCTCCATTTTTCACAGACCATAAAGCTACCCTAGAAATTATTATCACACAGATAATTTTTGTGTATTCTTCTAACGTTCTTAAAAAAAAACCAAAAAGGTTTTATATATCTATTTGGACATTTGGCTGCCTTGATGAGCCACAGAAGCTGTACTCCTCTTAATCACTTCATGGTTCCCATAGTTACAGATACACATAGAACACAATTTTTTTTTTTACATTACAGAAATCTGACAAAATAAGGTAAATGGTATGAAACAGCTTTACAGTCAGGACTGACATAAAGTTTTAGTTCCTATTCATAAAACAGAGACAACTCTGTTTATCCACTTCTACAACTACAAACCACAGTAAAAATAGAGAAATGCTCAGAACCACACTGTCTTTAATCGTGGATGGGTATGTTCATAATTTCTGTGGGACTTTCATTACAGCACCATTACTTATCTTTTTATACTCTTCTTTTATATAATACATCTTTTATATATATACATATAATTATTTATAAAAAGCTCAGGGAAAGGAAAGTAAGTGGGTCAACTGGTGCAGGTCATAGGGGAATTGATACGCATGAAATAAATTTTGATTTTTTATTCCTAGACATACACCAAAAAATATTAAAAATAGCATTATGGATTCTACATCTTTGGAAATATTCAAACCCAGAAGAACACAGTCCTGGCAACCTGATCTACTTGGACCTGCTCTAGGCAAGTATTTGGACTTGATGATCTCCAGAGGCACCTTGAAACATCAAAAACTCTGTGAAACTGAAGAATAAAGCACTGATAACAGCCTTGCTGTTCTCCTGCCAGCTATGTTACATACTTTACTGCTAGAAGGCCTGCCTCTTTCTTGTTTCACTATTTTACCCAGGTTTCTGCCCTAAAGCAAACCATACATATAATCTGAAGATCTGAGTGCAGAGGCTCTGAGCTCACATGAGGGACTTTGGAAAGCCCACAGCATGTTGACCCATTTTCTTCACAGAGTATACACCATGATGTATGAACATAGTATGAACAGAGCTACTTCCTCAGCTATCCAAGAGCTTAAGGTTATTTCTACCAAAAGCTGGTGGAGTGACTGAGTGTGGAAAGCTTCCAATATGATATAGTGAGAACCAAGTTGTCTTATATTTATAGCATATATGTGTCTGTCTGTATACATATATATATATATATATATATACACACATATCTCCAGAGATTTCAGAGATTAGGTCTCTATCCTGTGTTGAAGAACTGTGTGAACAGCTGATGGCATCCCCCCTAGGTTTGAGAGGTCATCTACCTAAAACATGTATTTGAGGTTCCCAACCTGTAAAATGCCCTGTTGGGTTAATGAGAAGAACATACTGGCCTTGACTGCCACCAGGAGCATGGGGTCACCAGGAGATCTGTTCTGGGCACCTCTGCCTGCAGAGGCAATTCAGGGGAAAGAAAAATGAACACAGGAAACAAGCAATGCCTACAGCTGCTTGGACCCACAGGAAGAGACAGTGGAGCTGAGACTAACAGAGCACTAGGAAGACATGATGCAAAAACTCAGGGGCTGTGAGGAAGAGGATTATTACTGGCTGTAAATAGAGATAGAAGGCAACAGAGGATGGCTGGCAGTTAAGGAATACTCCTCATGGGAATGAGCTGAAAATACAGCAGTGACAATCATGTTAAGACAAAGATTTTTATGGATGATGTAACAAGCTGCCAAAGGAACATAAGGGAGCATGTGCAAGCACACGTGGATCTGTCAGTTATAACAAATGCCCAAAATCCTCTTTGGAAGAACAAAATGTTTGGGAGAAGAAAAAAGCATGCTTTTGACACATTGCAGGATCATCTCATTGCAGAGATCTCTGCCATGCAGCTTGACAGAAATCTTCTCTGACCACTTGGATTGATCATCTTTCCACTCACACAGAATCACGATTTATGAATGTGAACTCTGCTTAGGCAGAATTTTCCTCCGTGCCCCTCCAACTCCTATGCTGAGAAGTTCTGGCTGCTGAGTTTTCTTAGAGCTCCCACACTCCCAAGTCCACACAAAGCCAAGAATAAGTCTGTCAGAGCCTTGCAACCAGATTGTGAAATTAAGCATCTAATTTGTGAGTGATACAGTGGGAGGAGAGTGGCACCAAGCATATGCTTCCTCCTGTGCCTGGGCAGCTCCACACACAGCCCTGGCTCACCACCACTGCCTGGGACAGTCCTACTGAGGCTGAGCACAAAGATGTGAACTGGTTTCTGATCTGTTCCAAATACTTTTTTTTACATCACATACAGATAAATAGTACTAAACAGAGTCCAGATAAACCTGGAAATGTAAGCTTAAACAAAATCATTATAAACCTCCACCAGATTGATCCTGCATGTTTTAACTTTTCTTAAAAAAACAAAAGAAAGCTCTCAGTGAAAGAAAATAAATTCTCAGTGAAAGAGCAAAACTCACAAATTAATACTTGTGAAATATTTAGTTTCAGGGAAAAAAAAAGGCACCATGGTGTAAATTAATTTAGCTGGACAGAATTTTTCTGCTGGGGGAATGTTGAGCATTAGACGGTACCTTTAGTATTTGGCACAATTACTACTACCCAGCAGGGTTTTGACAAGGCACCAAATAGGATTATGCCTTATACATGTTATATCTATTCAGGTTTCACCATCTATCCTTTTTTTCACATAATAAGAAATACTTAAGCCTGACTTTCTGTTATGAATGTAAATGCTTATATCATTATAATTATGAAAAGCCTAATTATATGCTTATAATCCTTATAATTACAGAAAGCAGATTCTTCCCATCACAACAACTTCTTATATATTTAAAACTAGCACACACTTTATTTGTACAATATTCTACCTTACATGGACCAGCAACCTGAGCTCCTCAGACAAAAAAGCTACCAGAGTATCCTGAGGAAACACAACATACTGTGAGATTGCTCAACATCTGATTTGCAGTTACTCCCTTACCAAAAGGATGATACAGGTTTTTTGGCTTTTTGTTGTTTGGGTTTTTTAAAATTTCATCTTTGTTGATCCTACCTTCTGAGATGTCCATGGTCCTTTCTTTTAATTCTCCCACCTCTCGCTCCAGGTGCAGAGTCTGAGGCTAAGTTGATTAAGTCTGTGCTATCTGTGCTACCAAGCTCGAGCACAAAGGAACCTCAGTAAATCTGGGATGGAAGATTTGAGGAAGGGGAAGAGAGAATGTCAGTGTTCTACAACAAATTTGAGTGGATATTTCAGATGTATTAAAAAAAAAACAACCGGGGAAAACAATGTTTTGGTAAGGAAAAGCGTAGATTTTTAGGAAAGTAAAGACCATGGGAGACTGAGAAAGGGTTAAACAACTGTGGGTC
Source organism: Geospiza fortis (assembly GCF_000277835.1). NCBI lineage: Eukaryota > Metazoa > Chordata > Aves > Passeriformes > Thraupidae > Geospiza > Geospiza fortis. The sequence goes on along the minus strand of NW_005054328.1, from coordinate 348,210 downwards.
TGAATATGGAAGATTCAAACGATAAGGAAAAGGAAAATGGGGCAGGAAAATGCACCAGGAATTCTGTGCCAGTATAAGAATATTGCAACTTTTTAACTGATCTAAACAGCACATTGTTGACAGCAAATTTACAGACTATACCCAGTACTAATATCAGAGGTTTACTGTTCTGAACTTGCAATACTACTGGCAGGCCACACAGGGAAA
>NW_005054328.1:309908-347923 GCF_000277835.1 Geospiza fortis | reverse complement strand
GGAAAGAGGGAAGTTTCAATAGGGTAAGATGATGTAAAGCAGTGCAGAACAATACACTTAGAAAAATCAAACAGTAATGACATTTCATTATCTGATGAAGCTACTGTTACAAAAACAGGTTAAAATTTGAGATCAGAACTTTGCTAGATGAGGAGAACCATTCTGATCTTCTGCACTTACCTGTATATTCTCAGATATCTAATCAGGCTTTGTAATTCCTAAACAAATAAAAGGCATATAGTGCAGTGACAACTTAAGGTTATTTGGGGAAGAGGCAACAGTCAAGGATATTTTGCCTCTTTATTATCTGAAATAGAGGGATGCCTACTCCATGGTGGTACAAATACAGGGACCATGAACTGGACTTGTGCTCACATGCCTGTTCAACAGAAGCAAGCAATCTTTTCATCAGGTAAGGGGTTTTCTGTGTTGCACGTTTCTGTGTGTGTCAGGAGTTAAATTTAATGGCCAGTTAGATCCCTTATATAAAAGGAAGACAATCATGTCAGCAACTAAAAGAACTTTCTTATTCCCTGCTTGGTAGAAGGTAGCTTTGCCATAGAAACAGCTTCCAGAGCTGGTGAGATCCATCTACTGTTGCCAGGACTTGGATCACCTCTCCTGCATACTGATATTTGCTCAATATACAGTCATATTTGATGTAGCTGAACACTAAACACAAACATGGAGTTTGCAGGAAGCAGGAGTACCTCTGATCACATTGTATATCAAAAAATAACTTTCAGATACATCAGCCTTCTGCTGGGTTCAAAGACTGTGCCCACTTTGTGAACTGCAAAGATCATTTTCACCAAGATGTGTGATAAACATTCTATGCTCAGTTACTGTTCTCTCAGTTTTGATTTGATCCTTGCATGTTCTTGTGACTCCATCTTTTGAGCTTTTTTAATTCAGATTATATAACACTGCCAGCAGAATGATGTCAGCCAAACAAATCAACTTTAGTTATTTAAATCCAAAACAGACATAATAGAAAAAATCAGACAATTCCACCCTCATCTGCAGTCACAGGGAGAGGTTTTCAAGAATATATTATTTCAGTAGTATCTATTCTTTCTAGAATCTGAGTTTAATAAGTCCTTTGTATTTCTCTCTAGTTTATAATTAATTTTAACTTTACACTGGAATCAGGTCAGTAGACTACATATTTATAAGGTTAGTTTTATTCTGGTTGTCTCTGTAAGTTTTAGGTGATTATACTAAAACCAGTGGTTTATCCCAGCTTAAATACGACTGGTTTACTGGGGGTCAGGCTCCTCTGGCCCTGTTGTCTTTAATAACTTTCCCTTAACCACTTCAGTTCTTTAAACAAAAGAATACAGGGAAGAAGGGAAGATTTGTGAGAGAGGTGGCCAAGAAGAACAAATGTCCAAGAGGACATGGATGAAAAGATAAAAAGGTTCAAAGTAGGCTAAAGAGAAAAAATAGAAAGACAACAAGTTGAGGAAAAAAATGAGAGATGGACGTCAGGGAGAAAGTAGGACAAATATCAGAGATTATGAGGAAACTAGTGGGTTGGAAAAACAACAAAATTGGATTGTTTTGTTGTCACAGAGCAAAAGTGCATTTGGAACAGAGATGTCACATGGACAAATAAAACTTACTTCAGAGGAAACTCTACTTCCTTTTCTTGGTTTAAGGTTTTTTCCTTTGGGTTTAGTTTTTTTTCTTCAGAAAAGAAAGAAGGCATTTGGGGATTCAGGGTTGTTTTTCTTTTAAGAGAAATGCTTTTAGGTGAGCTTTACATCTCTTCAGGCATAACTAGCATAAGACATTACCAAGCCCACACACACGTGCACTATGACAAACACCTTAAAAAAAGCTGACCAGGACTCAGTGCACAGCAGAAAACAGCTCCAGATTGGTTGTGAAACACTAAAGCTCTAAATGCAAACAAAGCACATCCAGCAGCTTTTGTAATAATCATGCGGCACTGCAGTCTTTTATTTGCAAATCCTTCACTTTTTTCCTCCCTGCTTATTTTAAAGAAACAACCTATTCTGAAGTTTAACAATCAACAAGTAGAAGAGGCCTCTATTTTTCTATGCTGAGCACAAGTGATGAGAGTATTGCTTCCCTTGTAAGAATTTGCTGCTTGCAGACTATGACAGAACTGAAAGGTTTAAGATCTGCACTGAATGTCATGCTCTGCCTAAGACATATTATAGTACCAAGTCCTCTGTATGATTTTAATGGCTGTGCTTCAAATTAAAGCAGAAGTGACTCTTCAATTTCTAAATCTACATATTTTTATTTCTCTCCCTCTCTATTGTGTAATTACATCCAAGCATTTTGTTTGAAAGGGTTGCTGAGACTATGCCATGTCACTTGCTGTGCAAGCACAAGCAGCTTCTCTTTGTGAAATGTTTATGGTATTTGCTAAACTTAGACTTCCCAAAATGTTTATTGCACAGAAGCCTAAGAATCACCCTATACTACATTAATCTTGAGCAATGTTCTCTTTCCTTGCTGTTTAAAGTGTGGGAATCTAAGTTCTTTGCACTCATTTAATACAATAATATGTGACATTTAAATTGAAAAAGGAAATTACTGGGCAGCTAAAGTCAGCCATCCAGAAAACTAAGACAGAAAAAAGACTGAGACATAGATTTAAATAAACTCAAAAGATTGAGTTTATCAGTAAGATAAACTGCTAGGAAATAGTAATTACTGTTAAAATATATGCTGGAGAGGCTATATACTTAAAAGGACAGAAAAATAAAACCAAAATAGAAGCAAGAAGGAAAAGGTGATTTTCTTAGCCAAGAAACACCGTGGTAGCTACATTTATAACATAGACATGGCAAAAAATAGAGATTTTATTTCGCAATAATCATTTAAGAAAACACTAAAAATGCAGATTCCTACCAAACAAACCCAAGGCCTTAACCAACTGAAAGGGCACAGAGCACCCTGTGTCAGATGAGTTTTGAGAACAGAGTCAACTTACAAGTAATATAAAGTGTTGTACATCAGAAAGCTCTTCTAGCCATAATTTAGCACTTCTGAAAGAGGGGCTTTTAAAAGCAAATGTTAGAATAGTTAAACCCCAAATGTGATCTTTCTGGGGCTAAAATAGACAGACAGCCATGTTATGTTGATGTGAGTTTACAGTTAGCTCTGTGGTTATCATTTAACTCATTTTCATCCACATGGTGTATACAAAGTTGCTTTTGTATGATTGTAATTTATTACACAATGTATAATGTAACAGTGGAATGCTAAGTGTAGCATTATTATCTACTAAATATTTAATTATAAATTACCTTATAATGGAAATAAAGCCTGTAACACTGCCTCAAAAATTGCCAAATTGATATGGTTTCAAAATTTAATTGTAATTAGAAAAACTAACAGAAGTTGAGAAAAAAATGAGAAATGAAAGAAAGTGAATAAGGAAAATGCAACCCATGTGCCACTGATTGCATAAAGGATAGAAAAGTAAGAAAACACGTAAGTCTTCCAAAGTAACGTTCTAAAAATCTGTATCGTGCTCTGAAAACAAGCTATTGTTTCCTGCATCAAATCCAAGGATTAAACCCAGTGAGCCCACAGAAGACAGCAGTAACTGCAGGTACTTATGGCCAAGGAAGAGGAAGTGATTAAGTAGAACATGGCAAGCTGATGCCATGATATGCAGAGCTACAAAAAGAAATGGGCCTTGCCAGCCCCAGGGTGAGGGAAGGAAGAGGGGAGGAAGTACTGCAGTGCCCTGAGCAGGGATTCCCCTTCATCCTGCAGACAAGACCATGCTGGGGAAAGTTTTCCTGACAGAAGCTGCAGCCCCTGGAGAAACCACATGGAAGCAGGTATTTTTCCTGAAAGACTGTGGCCACAGAGGGAGCCATGGGCCACAGCTGGAGGAGGAGGGAGCAACAGAGGAGAACTATTATGGACTGGTGCCAGCCCATGCCTGATGCCCTATGCCACGTGGCTCGATAAAGCAGAGGAGTGGGGAGTGGAGAAGTAAAGTTGAGACTGGAGAAAGGAGAAGCAGATGGGTATTTTAGGTTTTGTCTTTGTTTCTCACAATCCAACTCTATTTTAGCTGGCAGTAAATTAAATTAACCATCCCCAAGCTGAGTCTCTTTCACCCATGGTGGTAGTTGGTGAACCAGCTCCCTGTTTCTATTTCAGCCCATGAGCTTTTCCACCTTATTTTCTCCCCTTGTCCTGTTGGAGCCTCTAGCAGCCAGACAAGGTCAATCCACCGCAGAAGCCTCTCTAAAAAGATGTACAAATGAAGAAATGTGTAAATCTTTTTTTGTGAAACAAACTGCATAGCAGTTTTTTAGAAATGACTGAAAGCCCATCTACAGCCCTTGGAATCTTGAGTTTATCCTCATAGTTTTCAATGGGAGAAAAAAATCATCTGGATGCATTTCAGCAGCAGCTCAGATAGATTTAACAGTCTTCTTAATCAAATTTAACTTTGTCATGAACTTCCTTATCAAGAGACTTAAAACTCAAGTTATTTTCTATGCAATTACAGTCACTGAAGCATTGATTTCTATTTATCAGTGGGCCTTACTAATAGAGGGCCAGATTTGTCAAGCTTTCAACTCTCTTTTCAATGGATAACTTGGAAATTGGGGCACGTCGTCTGGAGAGAACTGTACCTAGCAGTCTCAACAGAGGTTGAGACTTCACAAAGCTTTTGCTGCAGTAACTTTTGAAGGTGTACATATCTCTCTAGCATTACAACAGGAGCACAGTTTCTGAGAAACTAGGTTAGCGTGACTGCCTGCCAAACCTGCCTGAAATTTGTACGGCTTGAAGCATTGGGCTTGCTCCTTGTTTGGCTGCATGGCTAACTACACCTGCCTTTGGTATCCAATTAGCTGCCTGTCATCTTCTTTTTACAAAAAGAAGCAGGTTCTCCTAAGACAACTAGACCAATTTGGTCTTTCTCCAATCACCATCTTTGTAGGGAGAATTGTAAGGGGGCACAGTATTCCCCAATGAGTTGCAGCTGTGTTAACACCTGTGAGTAATTAAGAGCAAGGGACATAAAAGGGTGGAGTCAGCCAAAGAGTTAGAAGACTGCAAGAAGAGCTAGCAGAAGGCTGCTTAGCAGAAGGCTGCTGCAAAGACCAGGAACCTGAGAAGAGAAGAATCCCACGACCCGAGGAGAGGGTGAGGACCAGAAGAGTCCCTGGAGAAGATGGTGAGTTCCCCTGTAAGGGCTGAATAATATCAGAAGAAGATTGACCTCAGGAGAGGGTTGGAGAAGCTTTGGACATGCCAGGGCTCTGTGGCAGTCTGGCAGCAATATCCTTCATTGGATCACTGCTGGATTAGCTCCAGATGCTTCTGGCTGGGTGCTTTGGGAAAAGCCCCTGGAGGGGATGGACATGCATCAAGTGGCGTGGGTGAAGCGGAGGGTGGCAGGTGGAAGCCACAAGGAGGTCTAGACCTGATTATCTCCAATCAAGACACCTGGAAGTAGGTGAGCCACCAACAAGCAATAATGGGACATTTGAAGTCTTTGTTTATGGGGCATTTGAGGTATTTACTTTGCATTATGACCGCCTCGACAAGTAGAGATAGATGCTGGTGTAATGTAACTGGTATAATGTATTACTGTAATACATAAGTATAGCTGTATAATATATTACTGTATATGTATAAGTATTGTTGTGTAATGCATTACTGTATATGTATGAGAATTGTTGTAAATGTGTCTAATACAACAAGTGCTGTGAATTGTTGTAAACGTGTTGAATACAACACATCTTACCCTCAAGAAGGCTAAAACATTCTATCCTTGATTAAGGCTTTTTATTCCCTTAGCCGACTTGATCTTTCTAAAGCTGAGTACTGAGCTGAACTCTACCATTCTCATTATCTGAAAACTGTGCATAGCAAATTTTCAACAAGAGTTTGTCTTCTCATTGCATGGTCAGAAAGTTAAAAAAGATTTTGGTCTTCACAGGCCTATGAATTATAGTCAAAAAATGGAAAAGAATTTACCAACATGAATAAGCATATCCTAAATAAAATACTGAAAATTTAAGTGTGGTTCAGTACAATTTTCAGTAATATACAATATTTGCTTGTCAGTGACTGTAATGTAGGGGGAAAAAGCCAAATTGAACCCTCTCCAGTGGAATATATTCACAACTTTCCACATATCACGGACTGCATAAGACCATACACCCTCTTTTAAGGAGGTCAATTCATGTAGGAGACAAAAGGTTAAAAAAGAACCAGCTGGTGCATGAATTGTCAGGTTGCCTGTAGAGGAGAAAACACGTAGGTTTGCGCAGAAGATTCAGAGCGAGTGTGTAGAGTTTCATTGGAGACAAGACTAAAAATAGGCTTCTGAATGTGTCTACAGACCATTGCTGCTGTACAATTTCCTACTGTAACTGATGAAAAACTGTTGTAGGATTCAACTGCCTCAACACTGGCCTTCATTCCTACCTTCAATGCCCTACCATTTCCAAAATATGAGTGTGGAGCTGTAAGGTACAATGTGGGTATGACCTGAGAGCCAGCCTGACTGGGGCAGCTGCTGGGAGCTACAATAAAACTCTGCAGTACCTTACAGGGCACTTGGTGACTTGGGGCTCTCTCTGGCTAAACAGGAGCCACAGTTGAGAAAGATGCAGAGCTGATTTAGTCTAGTTCAGAGCAAGCAGAAGCACTCTGGGGCATGCTGATCTTCCCCCATAAGTATTATGAAAGCATAAACCCAACTCACATATAATGAGCTGGGTTCTCATAATATGAGTCCTCATCTAGAACTGGTTCCTACTCAGTCTGGCAGGAAAATGCATTGACTTAATCTCCTTTGGACACTTCACCAGTCTCCTCTTTAATAGTCTACACAAAAGACCAAGAGGTAAGCTCCTCTAATATCAGCAATAGGCTCTACTAAACACTCACTGGTTGATTAGGAAAACATCAGGGGTATGGAGTGAAGGGATATAACCTGCAACACAGGACATCCACAAGAGTATGTTTATATCTATGCTGAAAGCTTAGGGGGCAAAAAAACCCCAAACAAAAAGATAAAGTAGATTAATTCTTCCTTAGTTTAATTCCTTTGTTGCTTTTTCTGCTGCATTAAACTTTCATGGGCAAGAAGCTGTCTCTGAGGTCTCTTGACCCATCCACAAAGGCAGTAAAATGAGTCCCTGAAATAGTCTAGAAAAGCAGGCTTCTTTACAGCTAAAAGGACTGATCCAAATAATCCTGAGGGGTAAAGCTGCCAGGCTGACAAAGGTCTTAAGAGCAGTTCACTGATGAACTTTCAACTGCCCTCTCTCTGTAGAAGATATTTGGTCAGGGAAGAAAAAAGTAATTTTGCTGATGCATACACAGCAAAGGTATGAGCTTTGATCACTCACCATATGTTGCAGAGAAAAAGTTACACTACCAGTATTAAAATCCCAGCAACATACATCCCAGCAAAAATTTCTTCCAGTCATGACAATACAACCATCATTCCCATGCTCATCTATTTCCAGAGAGCCCTAGCAACATCTGCTCATCTCTATGATTAATCTGCATTTCTCAGTAATACTCAACTTTTCAGAATGCAATATCTCAAACAACTGTCCCAAAACTCACCACGACAAAGTATTTTGCTATGGGAGCCTGTTTTTTATGAACAAATTAACAAAAAATATAATAGATTATTGAGAAATTAACATCTAACTCCAAAGATTCCATAAACCTGTTGCATCTAAGTTATTTGACAGGTGTTTTAGCTGGAATACTGAAACTGCACAGTACATGATTAAATTTCAGCCTAAATAATACAGCTTTTTGGAAACCTCAATCTGGATTAAAAAATTATTGGGTTTTATCTGGTCTTTACAGAAATTCAGATTACATTTTGTCCAGATTTTCATTTAATCTCTGACCAGTCATTAAACAACTGGTAACAGATACTTTATACCATTTTATAATCACAGTTTTGGAGAGAGTTTGAATTTATCTCTGTAGGAAGGCTGATTTGCAGATGGGTCCTTATATTAAAGGAATTTGAAGAAACTCACAAAATATTACAGGAACTTTTTCTATAGATTTCCTTGCTTGAAATATACACTTCTATGTTCAATTATGCTTAATAAAACCATGTACCTTAGGTATATGGATGACAAACTATCCTACATCCTCTCCAACTGCAGCACTGGAGATGTATAAACAGAAAGTATCCATCCCTTAAGTAAAATTAAAAAATGCTCTAGAAGGCAAAATATATAAAAACATAGAAGTGTCTTTTATCTAGGACATTACATGGCTAAAAATACACTGAATTTTAATCCTGGATGAGGATTAAGTCTATTTATGATAAAAAGAGAAACAGTAAGAGAGCACAGATTACATTTAGCCCTCATAATTTCTTTGTTCTCTTGAAATTTTTTCAGCTACTTGTTGATTTCTCATAATGCATAATAGGTCAAAAATCTTACCAAATCTCTCTTTGCAGTAAGATCTCTTTCTGGCTAAAATACCCCTGGTTTTGTGGTGCCAGAATAGCCCTGGAATTCAGTTTACTAAATTTAATTCTAGTTAGCATTCCTATGTTATTTTATAACTACTAAAACCAAACAATTTTGCCTCAGCAGTGTACATAACTATGAACATTTTAAATATTAGGAGTCATACTTAGTCCTAGCCCCCACATATCACATTAAAAATCCCATCACATAGAAGAATCTTACGTGAATGAGGACTATATGATTGAAACTGAAAGACACAAATTCCAAGAAATAAAATGATCAAGTAAAGAATTCATTGGGCTTAAGGGACACACACTGGGCTGTCAAATCAGCCTGAGCTTAAATGAGCGCACTCTCACATGCCTGTAAGCTGACAGCTGGTTTTTGTGTGATCACATGGAACAAGCATATTGAGAGGCTGAACAAGGGGATTCAGTTAGTTTGCCAAAAGCTCAGGTCTTTTAGGGAAGAATGATGCATGATTAGAAGACATCTTCCTTTTTATGGGATCCTTTTACAAGACTTTTCACCGTTACCACAGCTGGGCGCAGTTTGAAATAAGGGACATGATGCTGGATTGATTATCTTCTAGCAATAAAATGTACCCAAGTACATCCAGGAAACAGATCTCTGCTGGAAAATCTGAAGGTGCATTGCTCAGATAAAACCAAGTCCCACCAGGTGCTGCCACAGGACTTCTAGTTCTGACTGAGCTCTGCTTGGACATCAGCAGTCAGCTCTGCTGGTGCACCGTATCTCCACAGGCATCCCACAGAAGAACACACTTCTTCAAGTCTCCTGAGCCTAAACACATCCCTGGACATCCGCATGTTTGCTACTCTGTTCTCCCTCAATGTTTTTGAGGGAGGGACAAAAAAAAAAAGAAAGAAAAAGAAAAGAAAAAGTATCTGTGGTCTCTAAAACTAAGTTTTCATTGGAGTATCAACTGGAAGAGATACCAAGGCTTCTTTTTTTCTGGGTGAATTAGATTAAAGTTTAGATGGTGTGAAATATTTGCCTGCCTGGTTTGTCTCTGTAAAGTGATCCCTTCTATTTAGCCCTCCACAGCAAGGAGGGCTTCCAGATAATATTTTTCTACACTTCCAGATTATTTTTTTTGCACCACAACTTCAACTGCAAATTACAAAACACAAACCCACCTCTCTTGGTTTGCCAATAGATGTCACATTGTTATGGGGCTCTCCATCCAGAAATAGATGTGTTAATTTTGGATGCATTTACCTGAAGCATTCAAAAAATAGCTCAAAATTATGACATTCAGGGTTCTGTCTGACAGATGCCTCCTTCACTGATAGGCCACCTCTCACATAAACAAATGCTGGGTGAGTATATTAACTGTCTGATTCTACACAAGTACACACATTTTATGACAGTCAACAGTTATAATGGCATTTTTGCTTAATTTCTATTTTCTCAGCACTGCACACTAGGAATTCATTTCCAGTGATCAGACCTGCCATACAGAAGCACATTGGAAAAGTGTGTTATATCCAGAGTTACCCCACTCTCATGCAGATGGACTCCCCAGGATTCCCCACTGTCCTCCACGAACATTGCAGACCGGTTTCAAAGAGCTATAAATCTACCCAATGAAATGAACTTATTCCCTAAAATGTTGATATAATAAATACATGCAGAGAAAGTAGGCATGTTCAAATGAAATTCACCTATACCAGTCACAGTCTCTGAATTAGTCACTAATTTCATCACCAAGATTATTGATTTCTTTATAAGCTGAAAAAAGATAGTTTGTACTACTACTAAAGCAGCTAAATATTATAGGAAATCACATTCGTAAAATTTAATTTTTTAAGAAAATTGAGATACTTTTTTTTTGATCTTTTTTATTAAGATAGTGAATTTGCTTATTAGTTCTGTATTCCATAGCAAAAAAAAATTATTATATGCGGTGTATAGAGATCTCTAATCTCTTCTATGATTTCTGCAGTGCCAACAAGTAACAAATTATTCCATTACAGAAATGAAAATAACAGAAATATAGTAAATACACAATACCTTGCAAAGAACATTTTTTTTGTTTAATTTGAAATGCAATAGGGTAAACTGAATTCAGAATGAACAACTGCAAATTTGATGTGGTAATGAAAATGCCAGTGGAGTTTTGGATTTTAAGACACCATAAAGGCAATAGTCCAATAGTAATAGCAGTGAGATTGGATTTGACTTGTTAGCAAGAGGTAACAATAAATTCAAAGCAATCCATATAATGAATTAAAGGACTTGAAAAAATAGGACATTGTGGAAAATTAACACAATTAAATGTGCATAATACACTGAAAGGTAGTTTGAAATAAGGGACATGATGCTGGATGCAAGAACAGTTCCAAATAGTTATAGTGATCTCACAGCTGAAACTGCAGCTTGCTATCTACAGGTTTTGCAGGGATTTAAGGCTGAGTTTGTTTTCTACTGATTGTAACATTACTGGAAACACACTGAAGTAAAGAAGAACTGGAGGACTCATAAACAGATTCCTGGAGTGACTATGCTTTGAAAATTATCATCTACACAGACCAAGCTAAACAGACATCCTACCTGTAGCTAACCAACCCTATTCCCAAAAATCTGGAAAAATACATAAACTTTAAATATTTACTGTATAATCCTTAAATATTTATAAGACTTAGTATTTATGAGAATGTTAATAATGATTCAGCAATAATGATTTGTTCATAAGAATAAAAGGTTCCTCTTACAAATAAAGCCCTCATTAAAGAAGAAATGCTTCATTCAAAATTAGGATTTTAATTTTATGTATCATTATTATTACTATCTACATTATTGATGGCACAATTGCAAGCAAAAGGTGATCAAATACTATTAATGCATTTACAGTCAATCAGAATTAATAACTATAAGCAGCAAGATGTAGAAAGTTTATTTCATGCATATAAAGATACAATTTTGGCAAATTTTAATTTATTTATATTTTTTTCCTCCTGATTTTATAAAATTGTATACATATTCTGACTAGTCAGAGATGATCAGAATTGTATTGGTTTAAACTGTTCATTTTTTCCTTTTACCTTACACCAGATATGCATACATGATCATATTAAATCTATAAGGTCATACTTGTTCATTTTCAACACTGTATTCACTGGATAGACAAGGATCAAAATCTACTATGAAGTTACAGTCTACAGCATCATATTGATTATATTAAGGTATATGAACACATATACCTTTCTCATTACTTTGTGTTACATTGCTAGTATTTTCTTTCATTATCCTCTTTCTTAAGGTGCACTGCATTAAAAAAATCTCAGATTTCAATTGTTATAACTTGCTTAATTTACTTGTGGTTTTAAAATATATCTGCAGTTGAAGCTAATTAACTGAAATTATCTTCCTTTACACAAGACCTTGAAATCTCATCTCTATACTTACAGATATTTAGGTCATTGATGAATCATATTTGACAAGAGGTGAATAAAAATATTTCTATATTGTTGTATTTTCAGAAACCAGTACTTATTAGAAAAGTGCAATAGAATCATTTCAGCCAAGATTTAAATACTAACTCAAAGTATACTTCTGGACAAAAACACAAAAAGAAAAATAATTTCAAAATTTTGTATTCTGTCTTTGTGGTGAAACTGACCCAAGTCAGGTAGGAAGATGCTCCTCATCAATATTGACAGCACTGTATCCCATCTGGAAAAGCAGTTTTTATCACAATGGAGTTCAACATTTATCTCCCACACCTCAGATAGTAACTGAGCCAGCAGGATACACAATATTTTTGGGAGAACCACTGGAAGGCTCTCCTGCTGTTTCTTCTCAGCTTTATATAATCCACTAAATTGTACCAAACAGAACGTGAGATCATGAGTGTTAAAATGATAAAAATACTACATTGAAAGAAATGAACAGCTCAACATTGATTTGGTAGCTTTGGTGTTTCTTTCTCTCTGAATGCTGAAAAAAATCATCATAGTGTTATTGTTCTCTCTAAAGGATTCTGTAAAATTCTGAAATTCATTTGTCCAAAGCTGTAAGTCACAGAATTATTCCCTAACAGAACTTAAGGAGATTTTGTATAAGCCTATAATGTGTATACTTACAATAAGCAAACAAGTAACAAAAACGACAAGAAATATCTTTGAGTTTTCCACTGTTCACTCTGCAAGTCAAAAGACAAATTAATATGCCAAGCTGGAAGGACCAAGTTCCTTTAGCACTGGGGCATTGGATCAGGTGACCTCCAGAGGCTCCCCCCAACCTCAGTCCTTCTGAGATTCTGTGACTGCTATGGCATAACATCTCTTTCTGTCCACATAAATGGGCACATAAATAATAACTCCTCAGGTGATTTAAATACCTTGAATCACTAACAGATTTCAAAGGTCAAAAAATTGGGTTGCCCTGTACTTCCTGTATTAGGCTGTGTAGTAGGATGCACATATATGGTATGCATGTATATTCACTAATGAAAAATCTGTACAATATATGCTTATACATACATATACTCAGCAAACTTGGTGAAGAGCAAGCTAATTTTAAGGATTTCCCTAGAAATTTTATACACTCCTATTTGTTTGAAAGCAAATTAACTTCCCACAAGCAGAGGACAATGATCCCTCCCCCCTTACTTGAAATTGAATTCCTCATAGAATAGAATTTCTTGCTGGCCTTTGTTTTGTTTTGTTTTTTCCTGCTAGAAACAGCAGTTCTAGGGAGGCATTACTAAAAAGCAGTGTTTCTTTCATGATGTGTATAAACCCCATATCTTTTGGAAAAAAATTATGTTGAATGCTACAGAGAGAAAATGTATCTGCTGTCAATTTGCAATTTGCTAGGTAATTTACATCCTTCTGTTGGATTTTTCTGTTTTGTTCTACAGCTGTGTTAGTCAGAGCATACAGAAATTAGTCTTTTAATGGACAATTTGACCTAGGAGTTCTGTTCAAGAGATGTAAAAAAAAAATCCTGACAATCCAGACATTTTGTTCTGACAATATTACCAACTTCTGTTAAAGCATTCGTACACAGCTGAATTGCATGGCATATGTAGTCAAGTTGCTAAGGCTTAAATTAGCAAGCCATTATGTAAGCAAATTTTAAGCATAATTTAAAGGAACTAAATTACAAACTCCCTGAAAAAGCCACCTGACATACAATTAAGCAAATGTTTCCAAGTTGTCTTTCTTTCCAAGTATAAATCACTGACATTATACTAAAATGAAAACAATCTCAATGAAAGCCAGATCAGAAATAGGACTCTCTTCTGCACTGATTACCAGCATTATTTTCTGCAACCACATACTACTAAGTTCAGTTATAAATTCTCATATATTTATAATGTATTTTACATCCGGATTTCCCACCAGTTGTCCTTTACGTATGGAAATAGAAGAAAGAGAAAGCAAACTGCTCTATTCTGCAAGCACAGGAAAATTGTAACATTTACTTTTAACATTTGCTTCTTATTTTTTTCATTTGAAATTTGATAAAAAATAGTAATCCTAATGAAACCTCTACAATGGTAGACTGATTGCTATGGATAATTATATAGCTTAATCTGGAACATGGATCTTCCACCTAATTCTGTCAATGTCATACATATTTCACTTAGTTCAATACACCCACAGCACCTCATGAAATATCTGAATTTTGATCCAGAGAAACTACATTTGCTCATTCATTTTTGTATCCTATACTGTATCTCTTCTTCTATAAGGAGAAAGAAACACAGATCAGGTGATCACAAAGGCAATCCGTATTTTTCCATTACCTAACCAAATACTGTGAAAAAGTTTTGCAGGAATGAGGAAAAGAAAAAGAGTTGTATTTTCAGTCATTTTTCTGCTTTACAAGGCTGTGGTACCATGGCAGGGAAGAACAGAGAAAGCAGTGGCAGCCAGTCCATCAGGAGGACTGAGGTTGGGCCCTTCCCACCCCTTACCAAACCATGGACAACTACTAGTGGGACATTTTCCTGACTTTTCCACTGCCCTAAAATATTTCCAAAATATTACCAAAATATAATCAAAATATTTCACATCACAGGGGAGAGTGAATGGAACACAGGAAAGTAACTTAAACCCACTACCATTTTGGCAATTAAAATCTTGGTGTACAGAACATAACTAAAAGGATTCAAAATGGAAGTGTAGGCCCTTTATAAAGAACTAAAACCATCTAGGACATTCTGCCAAAATAGAAGTGTCAGCTTTCTCTCAAAGAAAAAAGAAACCTACCTGACTTCCTTCTGAAATCTTATCTCACATAAAATTGAATTAAACCCATTAAATGTGGTCTGCCTGCAACTATATGAGAGCAAACTCTGGTCAGAAGTACAAACAGCTAACCAATACTCAAAAAACATGGAAGAACTTCAGAAACATATTTGAGTATGCATTTTGACATTTTAGAACAAGAATAATTGAAATTCATGTAACTCATTCGTCACTAGAGTATGCCAGTTATTGCCAATTAATTTTGGAAGTGTAATGGAGTCATTTCTTGATCAGCCTAGGATACCTACTAACTCACACTACAAGGTATTTTGGGATGTCCTTTATGATTTTAAATTAGAAGAGAACATATTAAGTCCTGCCATATATATTTGAAAAAATTCCTTAAGAAATATTTGGCACTTACTTGAAAAGGTCAAGAACAGCTTCAAAGCATTACATTTTAAAAATATTTAGCCACAATCAAGAGCTGCAAGGACCTCTTAGGGACCTTGTACATTGCTCTACAGCCACAAGCAACCACATCACATAAATCCTTTCCTAACCGCATTAAATTTAGCCTTTAAAGTTTTATTGGGCTCTTTTTCTTTCCAATAAGCCACATGAAATAAATTCTCAAGGCTTTAATGCTTGTAAACATCTTTTTTCAAGCCAGGAGTGTTTAGGACCAAGTTGTACATATTTGGTCTCATGTATTCACTGTCCTCTATTCTTATGTTTAAATTTTCTGCATTTCTACAGATCAATTCCATACTTCCAGGTATCAACTATAATTGCTTTAGGTCTTGTCCCCTTAATCTCCCCATACTCCTCTCACATAAGCAGCTCTTCATTTCCATAGGATCATCCTCTGATTGACTTTCTTTGTGCCTGTCACACTTTGTATTTGTAAAAGAGGGTAATGCATGGGAAACAACACCACAGGTGAAGGGTCATTAATTCTCCAACACCTTGAATCAAGGTTAACATTTGACTTTTCCTGAGCTGACACTTTGGTAATTCACACTTCAGCATCCTTGCCAAACGATGCACCCTTAACTTGAAGAAACTTGGTGCATGTGTTTTGTATCAATATAATTTATTGGGGTAAAAAATTCATGTGGACAATAAGGGATAAATACATTTTAGAAGTTTTTACTGATACGAAACTTGCCATATGTAATCAGTCAGGAATGTTGAGCCATTGAAAATAATTAAGAAATAATATTTTTCTCATGTTGCTCTATTTTAATTATATCAATTGTTCTAAAACATGACATTTTTAGGTATGTATTAATATTTTGAAATTAATTAATTCTATATATTACATTAACTTCTAGAGAGAGGCACTGCTAAAGCAATGGTACTTTAAAGAAGTGATCCCCAAGTTTTTCACATATTCAGGACTAGTTATTATCATTAACTTTTCAGCTGTTAAAGAGAAGTAGCTCAGCTTTATCACACCACATAGAATTTGTTTTCACACATTACTATTACGGCATTTTCTTGGCATGTGGAAGCCTGGAGTTCAACACCTAAACTAACCTAAAGCTTTAGAAAAACCTAAACTAGGACAAGTGCAATTGATAAGGATGTATTTAATTGAATTAAGACAATCCAAACAAGTCAGATATGTTTTCAGAATATATTTTCAGAGTAGCTCTAATACTAACATATTAAAAACCTACTGCAATGCTCAAATGTGATAGAAATAATTTTCTCTGGGAATTTGAACAATACTAAATTTCAGGTCACAGGTACGCTAGTATTTAAACAGGGGCAAAACACATAACACCATATCACAAGCTTAACTCAACAAAGAACACATCAAAACCTACACTGGATTGTAAATAATTTACACTTGTTTCAGCTGAGGTACCAGAAAAGCTACCTAACTGCCATACTTAATACTCCAATTAAAAATCTGGAGTACCACCTTTTGCAGAACTGCCTCAGAAAAGCTGGTAAATGCACGTGCACTGTTCTGCTCAGGTACTGCCACACCTGATGCCATGCTCAGGGTTCAGAGATGAACAGGGAACTACCCTCACCTATTTGAGACAAGGCACAGGCAACACTGGGGAATATGCCTGTGCTTGATCCTAAAAGTTCTGCAGATTTTTGAAATTATAACTATGCATTCAAAAAGGATTCACTCCACCTTGCTCACAATACTTATGTCCAGTTTGTTTGCCTATATATATTATTCAAAATGTCAATCAAAAAGCTGATTTGACAAGAATTCCCTGAGTTTGTGCTGCAGCTAGAAGTGAAACACAGCAAACCATGTAAAACAATGTAAAATTAGAATTAAAAGACTAAATTAGATTTCCTGAAGCTAATGGAAGGACCTTGCATGCAAAAAGTCAAACATGTTAACTAAAGATATATTAATGAAATCAAATTATATTACACTTTATTGGCTCCTCTACTTTTTAGCCTATAAGTAATTTTCAGTTCTTAATTTCTTTTATTTTCATAACTTTGACAACAGTCTTGGGTGTCCTTGCTGAGCTGTCTTCAAGGCCTATGTTCAGCTAAGGGACGTGCAGAGCCTGGATGTCAGGATTCCTCTTTTTCCCCCCTCCCCTGTGGGTGATTATGAAATTTCAGTTCAGTTTTTCACATTAATATGTATCCCAGTTAACTAACAACATTATAACAATAAATTATAAAAAGCATGGATTCTAACCACTTTGTCCTCCTTTGGGAAAGCATCCAAGGAAGCAGAATAAAAAGAGAAAAGAAAAAAAGAAGAGATAAAGAATAAAATAGGCAAGTATTAATAGACAGATTTCAAAGAAATGCAATTCCAATAACTCTCTACAAAGAGACAAAACCACAAAATTAAGAAAAAAAGAGCTTTAAATAAAAAGATGACATTACTGCATATGTTGAAAGCATGTTTTCACACCCTGACCCACCGAAGCATAAACAATATAAGAAACAAAATGCAAGTTACAAATGAAATTACACTCCTCCATTTTTGTGGCTTGAAATAGGGGGAGAAAAATGGTTTAAACATATTTTCTTTTTTTTTTTTTCTGAATAAAGTTAAGCTATATCACATGCACTCATTAATAGAATAATGTAATGCATCAAAGTAAACTGTATTTTCAGAGACTTGCTCTGATGACACCATCTACAGGTGACACAATGCAATGCATCTATTTTTACTAATATTAATACATGCACATTTTCATTGAGTTCACCTACATAGTTTTCTTCAGCATGTGAATTTAATTTAATTGGGACTCACAGGTACATCTAGGCTATGGAAAATCTCTAAAATAACCATGAAATGCATCTCTTTGAGGGGTTATTTTTGGCTTACATGAAATTCCAGAAGGCCTATTCAGCTGATGTCCATCTTAAAAAAAGTGAAAAGGCCACAAACTTGTTCCCTTGTGAACATGATTATCTGCTATACAATCTGTGTTCACTTTCAGGTGAATTTGTGTTTATACCAAGAGCACCTATAAATTTACCATACAAAAGCCTGGCCTCTTAAAGCCACACAAAAAAGTTGCCTCATCTCATGACAGAAAATAAAACTGTTCATGTAATAAAAATAGATTTATAACATTTTATTTTAAATTATATATAAAATTATATTATATAAATTATATTATATAAAATTATACATATAGGTAATATAAATTATATCAAATATTTTAAATTTTAAAACATTTTAAAATTTATAAAGTTTTATAACACACCATAGTTCTTGATGACCAGCCAAAAATAATCACTGGATAACAGTATTCCAAATTTAGATCCTACTGCTCCTGTATGAGAGAGTAGTCAGAGGCTTGGAAGGGACTGACTGATCAGAGGGTACTCTTGGATAATGTTTGGTTTTGTGGAAAGCTGCTGCAGCTAACTCATGCAGATCAGAGGGAAAACCATTCATTTCACTTACCTGAAAGTAGGATGCTTAATCCAGACTAATCTGAAGTTTTATTCTTCAAATAAATTTTAAATAAATTGGCATAACACTTTTCCTGTGCCAAGAAAAGTGGTTGTTTTTTGGTTTTTTTAAACCAAAAAATTGACTGAATTCATGTAAAAGCAATCTATAAATGTTTATGACAAGCTCTATGAAAATACAAATGTAATATTAAATAAGGTTTCAACAAGAATTTATTAATGTGGAGTTGTACCTGAGTAAAAGGGTTTCTTCTTTTATTCTATGAAAAACAAGTACATTTTCTACAAGCTTTCACTCCACAGAACTGGACACTATTATTCTTTTGCTTTAATTAACTCTGTGATTCCCAAGTACCTTGGCAATCATTAGATACATTTGTTTTACTTGTATGATTTTACACTGGTTTACATGTATGATACACACATCATAATGAAGCAATGAATGAAACACTTAAGTAAAATGAAGCATGAAATGCCAAACTTAAAGTGAACAATCTGCAGCATGACAATGTCAGGAGGCTTTTCCTTAAGAGCTTACATCAGAAGACTTACATTGTTTGATCGCAGAGAGACACGACCTCCACACCGAGCACAGAACTTGGTCCGGCAATAAGAGCACAAATGGCCACAACCATCTGCAAACTTTGTTTTATGACAGATTCCACATGTTGGAGCATCATCCTTGTGCTCTCCCTGGTAACGGCGGGCTTCTTCCCCTATCTTTCTTACTTGCTCTTTATAGCTTTCAAATTGTTGATGCAACCTCCTGCATAGATGAGAAAAAAAGTTTATATAGCACGAATAGGAGGAAAGATTACTAAGCTGTATTTCTTTCAGTTTGCAACTCCACCAAATATTCTGGGCCTGTTCACAATACTACATGCACCTCATATCAAATACACACTGCACACAGAAGACTGTATAGGCAATCTAAAGGAAAAAAAAATAGACATCTTTATTCTTGAAGGCTTACTTCAAAGATTACAAACAAATAATTTCACTTGACCAGAAATTGATCCAAATGCATAAACTGAACAAAATTGCCTACCATGTACTGAATAAAAGAAATAATTGTGTGACCAAATTTGCATCTTTTTAACCAATTTAATTTATTCATCAGGTGTAATCAAAATATGTAAATCAATCTCCAGTTTCAGTGCTTTCAAAATCTAAATTACTAACACATGCAACAGATATTTCAAAACGATGACACTGACCTTACACAAATATGAGAACATATTTTTATTTCAAATTTATATCCTCACAATCTGTTGTGTTTTCTCTTGTTACACACGAGAAACTACTTAAGGTTTGCCATCCCTCATTATAGATATTCCAGTTTAGCTGTAGGAGTATATAGAAGCATTAGCAGGTGCATAGGTTCCTAGGATGAAGACTGGTGTTGAAAGAAGCAGCACTTCTCCCCAGCTGCCTCAAACAACAACACCCTGATCCTATGCCCACCATCTGGAGAAGCATGCTGCTACACAACAGACTCACCTCCTAAACACAGCTCAAAAAGACCTGAGCCAGCCTAAGGAGGAGATTCCAGAAGGGCAAAACTTGGTCTTTGCTCCATGCTATGTAGAACCCAGGCTTTTCCAGATGTTGCTTCAAATCTACATCTCCATGGATAACATTTAAAAATCATGAGCAATTACACAGATTATGAATAAAAAGAGGCAATCTTGAGTTTAATAAATGGAAACAGTAGGTGTGTTGTCTGTAGAGGTCTTGGTGATATCCTTTATCTCTGCTCTGAGCTACCTCTACCTACTTCCTTAATTAGCACTGACTCACACCATTTAACCAGTGTATTTTTAGTGACACAATGCCATGTTTCTGTGGGCTTGTGTGTGTGTGTGTGTATGTGTGTGTGTGTGGAGAACTTGTCTGGAGTTTTAAGATGTAAATGATCTGTGTTCTTTGTATGAAACACTTTTTTGGTGATGTGGATATTTTTACTTTAATGTGATATTCAAGCCTAAAAAATGATAATTCAACTTAACTTACAGGAATCGTGGTAAAACACATATAATTCAGTTGTACAGGAATATTATTGCTTGTAAATTGTATTTCAACCAGCTCTCACACTAAAACCAGTAACATCACATGGGTGCATTCTAGTGAGAATGCAACAACAGCAAAAGCTAAGCAACTGAATAATCTATTCTCCCTTACTACAAACATGATACATTATACTTAATGCTTTATGCAAATCAAAAGCTTGGCAGGAGCAGCAAAGAGTTTGTTTTGTTTTATTTTTTACTAACCTGCTTAAAAACCTTTGCAGTATTGAGTAAGATGAGAAAAGTAGGTCAAAGATTTAGGCAAAATACTGGAGAAACTTAATACTTTTCACCATATAACTGGATTACACATATGAATTAACTTATCTTACACAGCTTCTCACTTATAATGCATAAAAACAACTGAAGACATTCAGAAATTTTTATAATAACCAGCTTAAAGAATGCAATTAAATACTGGAGAGGTCTGTAGGTAAATTTCTTATTACATCAAATATTCTATTAAAAAATGAAACCATGGAAACTAAATTCAGTTCTCCTCCACTAAAGTAAAACCAAAAGCCCTGGCCGTTCACTAACATGGAAAGGGAAGATAACAGCAAGTACTGCCCCTCTTCCTGTTCTTTTCCAATTAGACCATCTACATTTTTCTATCTCAAACAAAGCTTAGGAAGAGTATTAACACAGTTATGTTTTTGTCCTTCTGTGTGCACCAAGGGATAGATGAACATGCTACAAACTGGGCAAAACTTAAGTGAGATGAAATTAAAGTTTTTAATAAATAAGTATCACTTGTTTATAGATTTGTAATTTCAGAATTCATGTAAGACACATTTTACTATGAGGGGTTTGAAACCTTTATCTTGCATATCACGCACAGCACTACTGAGGAAACGCTGGCATTTTATCTACAGTGAGAACGGAACTGGAGAAAACGACTGCACATTTCACAGAGCAGAAAGAATCTTACCCAGCTCACAGCAGGTCTGGTTCAATTAGCTCTTTTTTTAACCACCTTTCCTACCTTTTTGAGGAAAAAGCTGGATCTCTGTGTCTCTGGCTCTTCTATAATGGTGGCAGAAAATCCCTCACAATAGTTTTGCCATACATAGAAGTATTTTAAGTATTAAGCAAGAACTAAAATACAGTTGGTAGGTTTTGACTTGTTCCTTAACTTCCAGGCTATTGAGCATATTTTCATCAGATGCAAGGAAAATTTAAAACTATTAAATATTCCTTAATGTAGTCAAGCACCTAAAGGTTAAACTAAAGACCTAATAACAGCATATGATATAATGGCTTGGCAGACCCTTGAGGCAGACACCAATTCAATCCCCTCTAACAGAAAGAGCAACCAGACCACTGTGTAAGAGGGATATATACATACACCCATATGACTTTTCATCATGTACCCAAACATTTATCTGGTACTGCTACTGTAGTGAAGGGCACTTTCAGGATTAGCTTACTCTGAGACATTGCTGCAGTACTTCACTTGTGCAGACCTCCCAACGCTCTGAACAAAAGAGCTGCATCCCCACAAGCTGATGTGTCTGGGGAGGGCACTGCTATTTCACACTCACAGGCATGGCATATATGCATGATCAAAAAAAGATCCCACCATGGGAGAGTCTTTGGGCACATCACATCTCCTGTGACTAAACCACACTCTTCTGTTGCTAAAATACTGGAAGAGACTGAGCAGCTTGGAGAGGGACATCAGCCTCGGGACTTTGCTGCACCTGTAAAGGGGGTCAGCATCACCACCCACAGAGCACAAAAACCAACACACACTTTCCATGTCTACAGGGAAAGACTTAACCCGCTCACTTTCACAATATACACAGAACTCAACATATGTTTAGGTTGCTGCTGTTTTTTTCTCCAAGAAAACATGATGGCTTCCTCCTCCCTTTTTTTTTCAAAGGTATTTCACAGAAACCCCTGCTTCAGCAGTGCTATATATGTACCATATTTTCATTTGAACATTCATTATTTTAATTTGACAGTAAGACTTTTACTTTTTACAGTGTAAACTAGTAAAAAAATTACTGATCGGTAATTCTTCAAGGCTTTACTCACGTCTTCATATACTTAGCAAAAAAACTGTAAGCCTTGGAGAACACTCGTGATAAATACCTTACATAATTTAAACTTTTCAGACATATCACTGATATAATTAGGAGGGCAAACAATGAACATTGAGGCCATTTATAACATTGACTGATCAAAAAGTGTTACATAACACAGAAAAATTATCATTTATTATGTTTGATTCTTTGGACCTGGACCAAGATGTATATTTTTTTTCTTATTAATTATTTAAATTACAATTGAAGGCTGTAATTTTTAACAGACTATATTATTGCTTATTTTGCTGCTTTAAATTCATGTATTAAATTATATTTTGCTGTTTTAAATACCTATCAAAATTATTTGTATATATATGTTGAAGAGTAGAAAGCTTCAAAATACCGCATTTGCATATATATGCTCTGTCTGCACAGGTTTTATAAAAAATTTATTAAGGTTTGTGTCTCTTTCATGCAGTTACATTTTAAATTACTTTAAATGTGGCATGAAATTATATTTTGTACTTCCTTAGAAATCCAGTAGGTGGCAATGCAGATCGTATTTTCACTCTCCCAGTTCAACTCAAATGGTTGTCTCGAAATTAAACACCTGATGTAATGTTATAAAAATATTATGCCCTGTCATGAGTTCATTTTGGTAGAAAAAGTGCCGCCTTCTAAGTGACACAGCCTTAAGTAACTATCCACCAGCAGCTACCGCATGTCTGAAAAAAAGCTTAGTAAAATGCAGCATTTTGTCCTCTTCACCCACACCACACAAACACATCATCACACAGAGCTCAGACAAGTTTTTCTATAAGATAAGCAGGCATTTTACCAAGCTCTGTTCTTGGCATTCTTTTTTTATGATAAATAAATAATTTAAAATGCAAATGGCAATACTGCGTATGCCCACGAAGGCAAGAGCTAGAGCTAAAAACCTGTTGGTGATCCTTCAGCATCTACATTGAAGCTGTGACCTGAAAAACGTTGTTCAGCTGCTCTGTAAAGCTGGAATTACCTCAGCTGCACCAGATGCCTTGCTGGTCTGCCAGCACTGCAGCACCCATCTCATGGAGGTGCTTCCAGAGGGAGCTTTGGCCTCAGCCCCACCAGCATCTCAGCTGAGAAAAGCTGTCCACTTGTCCTGGCTCTTGGGAATATATACTTTACACAATAAAGTCAAGACAGGCCATTTTAGCAACTTGCTGCGGATAGTTTTGTCTGAATTAAGAGAAATGAGGGGTTTATGAGGAATCTAGCATGTGTTGGCAAGAAAAACAGCTGAAGTTGAGTGGAGAAGTCTAGATATATTTTCTGGTTACTTCATTAATCATCCCATGACATACAAATCCATTATTAAAATCTATACCCTCTGTACAGGTAGGACAAGTTAAGGTTGAATAGTAACAACATATCTAACCCTTCAAGCTCCCAAGTTCTTGATGTAGCAATATTACTGTGTTAGTCTATTTGAAGACCAGGATATTTTTAAATGTTTGGGGGTGTGCTGCTTTTTTAGCATGGGCAATACTTTGTTTGGTTATTTTGTAAAGATGAAATAACTGCAGGATGTATTCGTATTGCAAAATATTGGACTTCTGTGATTTTGGATGCTAATATTTCTATATTAATGCTATTATTGTATTTTTTATTCAGTGTGAACTGCTGTTTTAAGAACCAAAGGTAAGCAAGACATGGTTTCTGTAAGCTGTGAAACAGGTAGCAATATGATTAATCAGCTGATCTTTAGAGGTAAAAAAGGGCCATGTTTCTGTAAAAGAAATACAAGCATTAACCAAAGGACTCCGAATGGTAGAGCTAGCAGCTTCCATATCCATATTTTCTCCTGCACATAGTGATTGCTTCTGGTTCCTTTGTTGTTTCCTACTGTCCAACTTGTCACTTTTCTGAGACTTTACTTACCACCCATTTGACCTTGCCCTAATCACGTTTCATGTAGGTCCCATCCCTCACTCCTACACATTTTTTAATAAATATATCAAAATAGTTATGATAGACATATAGTATGTTCTATATCCTACAATAAAAACAATAAATATTCCTCAGAATTTCAGTTTTTACCTGGCCCGAAACTTTCTTCATGCTCCCCTGTTCACTCAAGACAACTATGGATCAACTCCATTTTCCCTCAGCTTGGTGTTCCCCTGCCATCCATAACATTTTTCATCTCACCAGCAATGACTTTAATCCAGCTGGGCATCAGCCCTTCCTTCTGCACATGCCAAGATCTCTTCTTCTTCCTCCTTGTTTTATTGGTGCAAACACAAATCTCACTATGCTTGTACTCACAGGTCTGTCTCTCTACCTCACATTTGTCTCCTCTGTCACAAACTGAAGTGTTTGGCATAGATACTGACTCCGGTCAAGGGTGACCTGTACACCAAACTTCATAAATTGAAACAGAAATTTCCTTCTACCTCCAGCACAACTTACCACCCTCTCCATTCTGTTTGCACTCGAGACCAATAATCACTGTGCTACACATTGGAGTCAGACCTACTTAGACCTTCACCTAAACTGTTGTATAAGGGGCTAATTTTGCAAATTAAAACCAAACCAAACAAAAACCAAACAAACAAACAGAAAACCACACACCCAAAAAAACAAAAAAACCCAAAAAAACCCCAAACCAACCAACCAAACAAAAAAAAACCAAAAAAACCCACCAGAACAAAACCCATTGAAGTTTAGTTGATTTCAATCTTTCCAGGTTAAACATTCAGCTATCACCAGCTCATCCCTCAATTCCTTTTCCTGCCAGTGCAAGCCTGTCAGTCTGATAGTCTAATCACAGTTCTGCAACAAATATAATTTAATTTATTTTACCTCTCTCTTTGTATTCCTCCGATGAATCTGCTTTTCTACTGCATAAAACATAAATGGCTTATCTTCACCTTCAAAGACTTTGACAGCCTATTTCCATCCTGCCTATGCTTTCTCATTCAGGACTGAGATGCTTCTGCTCAAGTTAAACTCTCAAGCAAGAATCACAGAATGGTTTGGGTTGGAAGGGACCTTAAAGATCACCTAGTTGCAAGCCCCCTGCCATGGGCTGGGACACCTTTCACTGGACCAGGCTGCTCAAAGTCCCATCCAGTCTGGTCTTTGAGGACTTCCCTTTGCTGCCTCTAGCATGGGAGTAATAGGAACATCACTGTTATCACATTATCCTCCTTAAAACTCTCCTTCACCTTGATGCCTGCAAAGATCTGGACAAAAATTAGATATGTCAAAAGCATGTTAAAACTTTTACTTAACAGGCTAGACAATACAGACTCTCCTGTCTGTTCTTACTGTTATATTATTTGCCTAATACCTACAGTGCAGGCTGCCCCGGTGACAAAGATCACCTTTTTTTCTACACATGTGAAAACCTCCACTCACAAAGGTTATAGTGCATGACAAGTGCTTCCAGGCAGTATGGTAACACCAATCTCCCAACATGATTCAGAAACACATGAAGATAATTTTTTTAATTTCTTTTCATCATGTTATGATTCTGGTTATTTACTTTCTCCTTTCCAGCCCTCAGACAATATACTTAGAGCTTTCCCCATGTCTATGAGGGGAAAGGCATTTTTAATGACTTAGTATTTTCCTGTAGTTCCATGACACCAGTCCAGGAGAAGCAAAAGCACAAAAAAATTTATTTTGAGAATCATGATAAAATTTAGACTTGGCCAAGACAAAGGTTTCACTTACAGACCTCACACAGGAACTTAGACTTGGCCTTCACCACTGGTAAGTCGTTCTCATGTAGCAGATACTTCATCCCTATATACAAGTTGTCTTAATTCCAATTCCCTTCCATTATCAAGCACATACTACCTGGCAGCATCCTCACAAGCCTGTACAGGCTGTTGCAAAGACGTCCCACACCTTGTCTAGAAAGTGTCCCTGCTCATCACATCAGAGAAGAGACACACCAGCAAAGTGGTGTGGGCTGCAGTTTATTCCCAGGGCTCTTATCTGGTGCCTTTTCACCAGCAGGAACAGTCATTTTCAAGTTAACATTTTACTTAGGGCCGGTTTTCTGCAAGCATATAAATGAGCTCATTAAATAACTTGTATAAAATGCAATTTTTCATCTTCCTGGAAGATTTCCTAATGTAGATTATTGGAAAACTTTATTTTCATATACTTCTATTTGTTGGTGGTTTTTTAAAATAACTACAGCCCACAAGCAGACTTTTTCCTTACACAACTGAAGAACTGTGAGTCAAAAATGTGCAATATCTGCAATAAGGAATTTACATTCCAGCTTCCCACAGTTCCTCCTAAATGACCGATACCCTTTCTGAGGTAAAAATGAGAAACCAGAGAACAAAGCAAACAACACATAATAGTACTAAAAAAGGCATAGCTGAGGAATTCAGAAAGAAACTGTGCATGTCTTGTATTAAAAATCATTTACATGTTGACATATATTTAGTACTGAAGGAATCAGTGCCTTCTGCTCAAACTCAATTGGCAAAGTGACAGTTTGACTGAAGACAGCAGAAGGGTGGTGACAACACCCCACAACGTGTCAATGCCTCTTCCTTTGGTCTTAACCAGTATGGCCATTCTAGCACACCTCTTACCACTGTTGGCAACCTCAACAGTATCAGTTATCCCATGTAACCATTACAGCTCTGCTGCATTTTCCTGTGCTTAATTTCTTCACCACTCAGCTCTCCTAACACAGACAGTGCAACAGGAGAGCAGCTGGTTTGCTCTGAGAAGCTGTCACCAATTCCAAGTGAGAAAGTTCAGAAAGTTTCATGAGATGATACAGACCTGTTAGCAGCCTGGACTTTACCAAATTCAACACCTAAAAAGTAATAGAAATGTCACTATGTTACGGTCCCACTCTTACTACAGCATTAAAACACACATTCAGGCCAAATATTGTCTGCCTATATACACAGGACCTATAAGCAAATTCAGCTTTTTAAAGACTCCTGAAACTACTCATGCAACAAAACTGCAGAGGTAAATGGCTGTATTATTTTATTTGCCATTAATTATGCAATACTTGTTGCAGAAAAAAGAGCCATAATGACTGAGGGACAGCAATACCCATGCAACCACATGGTCAATCAGTCCAGGAAACTCAATGGGGTTAGACATGACTGAAAGAAAGAAAATCTGACTCCACACAGTTGCATTAATGTTTATGGATTAAAAAAAAAAGCAGAATCAGAAACTGAGGAAAATTATTTGACTGCAGCAGAAGTGTGAGCTTGAGCATCTCTTGCACTTGTGACTCTATCAGGAATATGTGTCTCCTAGAAAAAAAAGGCTAGAAAAAAAAGGCAAAATCAAAATAACATGATTTTCTACAAAGATTGTTTTAATACTGAATTTGATTTTCTACAGACATTGCTTTAAAACTGAATTTCAATTCCCAAAAATTTGTCAGCTTAAGTCTCCATAAGATCCACTGTAAAAAAGGCCTGAGAAAATTTCCCTGTTTACCCACATTATCAGACTGATGCTTTAAGTTTTAGCGTTCATATTTTTTAGATTCTGTACTGCCTCAGTGTGTGACTGAACTTCATGTAAAGTGTTAGCAAGTTCTCTTCACAGAGTAGTTAGAACAATCCTTCTCCAGCCTGAGAACCAAGAACATCTTTGCAGCTTTATGCTCAAGACGTGTAAACAATAGTGAATTGAAGAGAGCAGTCTGGGAGGATGGGACTTCATAATCTGAAGCTCTAACTGCACAATTGGCCCAAATATGTGAATGGACCAAAACTTATAAAAGTGTGAAAACTTGTGACTGGTCATCCATTTTGGGTCTATCTTGGGCAGAGCCCCAGCCTGGCTCTTGTGCTGCCCAAGGTGTATCCTTTGAAGGCCTTTCAATAAACACCTACTTTATTCATTTAACTCTGCCCAGCCTCTGTTCTAGATAGTCTCTTTAGGCATCAAGACCACAACAAGGAGAGCATCTTCCTGAATCTCTTCAATTTACAACACTCTTACAATTTAACCCCTACTAAACTGGGAAGTAATCTCAAGATTCATCTCTTCTCAGCTATTTCAGAAACAAAGATCTATTCACCAATTATATATATATATATTTTGTTTTATTTTTTTAATAAAGTTGTTTTATGCAAGGCTTACTTAAATTATGAAATCAGGGCTTACTTTAACATGAAGAGAAGATGGACAAAAATACTAAAGGCAATTAATAACGTTACTTTGCCTTTGTACTTTCAGTGAAATGTTTTCATTCTCTGTGTTTTCTTTATATAGCATAGCAGAAGAACTGTTTTAGTGTAGGTGTAGGGCAGAAAACAAAGATCCCAGAGACACCCAGCCATGCCAGTACCATTTATGACATTACATGGCATATCCTTTTATGTTACAGCATTTGCAGATACAAATAATTTTCATACACGGTTGCTTATTTAAAAGAACAAGCCCTGAACTATGTTAGACAGAGCTTCTCTTATAAAAACTTCTAAAAAGACTGCTGGAAAGGCCCTTACAATTTTTTCCTTATCAACCAAGTGATGTCTTCATTTTCCTCATTTATTTAAATATTACTGATTACCAGTATTACTGATCACTTCAATATTACTGAATTTAATCCATCACCCCACTCTCTTCCTCATGTTGTATAATAGACCACAGAACTCGTCTTGGATGAGCTGACCTATGAGCTTGCGGTGACATAACAATGCTTTAATGCCACAGAGTGATCCTTTAAGTAGGAGTCTCTGAGATCCATAGGAAATTTCTGCAGTAAAATACTATTTTGTGAAGTGGCTCTGCCAGCAAATGTCTCTTAAAATACATTAAATATATGAGTAAAGAATGATTTGATTTATTTTCTCTTCAAAAACATCAGTTTCATTTTATTATGGAGAACAAATATCATTTATTTAAGCTAAACTTCACCACAATTAAATTTTTGTGAAGAGACAAAACCTAATCTGTTTTCAGACTGATGTGAAAGAGAATGAAATAGTGTTCTCCTCAATTTATTGAATTAATTTATTGAATCACATAATATGCTACTGCAGGCACTTTTTCTCTAAGGATGGTCATCATATCACAACCAATCAGCCATAAAACTCAGAATATTAAGAAAGGAGCAGGGCAGGGAGAAGAGGATGGGGGTGGGAAGGCAGGGTGCTACACTAGAAAAGCTCAATTTAACAATCACAGAATGAGGGGAAAAGATTAATGAAAATCTTAAGGAAAAGTTTTTAAAAGGGAGGCAGAGATTTGCACCTACACAAAAACACACACAGGTACCAGTATTTAGCTCTCTTGTTCTGAATACGGAACTATTAACCAGTAGACATATTATTGAAGCAACACATGAGAAAGAAAGTGAAAGAGAAGCCCATTTACCCAACCAAGCCAATTTTAAAAATAGTTCCTTAATGCAACCCTATCTAAATTGCAATTAGCAATCAGAGTAAGAATAGACCCTGCTATACTCTGACAATATTGGTTTTGCTACAGTCACACAGTGGGAAAAGATGCTTAAACACCCTATCATCTGCTGCAAACAGTACAATGCACATAAGGTAAAAAAAAATCCTCAGTGCTGGAATAGATCTGTTCAGTAGCTGGCACCTGGTAAAAAGTTTGGCAAGTTGAGAGTTATGGGTCCTGGTTCAACATTAACAGGAAATTACTTGGGATCAATGCTCATCAAAACAGCATTCTGAAACAGTATTTCTCATACATGCATTTGGAAGAAAAAAGAAATCTCAGTATTTTTGGCAGCCAATGTGTTAAACAGATGATAGGTATCAGATGGTAATACAGGGTGAGTAGCAAAAATATGACAAACCACAGTGGTCTGTAAACAGAGCAAAGCTACTGAAATTCTTACTACCATATGGTGGTAACAAATAGGACACGTGCAAAACAGGAAAAGATCTCACAGTGAGGGGTGTGATAGGAGCCAGCAAGATGCAGAACTGAAAAAAAATACAATAGGACTGCAAGCGCAACAGTGATAATGTTTCAAATTAATTATATTCAGCTGAGGCTCACTGTGTACAGTATGTCTTCTACCTAAAAATAATTTAACAGCCTTGCTGAGAGCATCTCTAATTTATCATCCTGTTCACCTTCCTTTATAATTTCCATATTACAAGGAACAAAAAAGGCTCACACATCTATTTTAAATATACCATCAAAGTGCTTGAACACAAGATAATGATTAAGCTTGTCTCCAGCATTACTTAATTCTCTTCATTCTTCTGGATGCCTAAGTAAATACAAATGAAAAGCATATGGCATCTTAGTGAAATAGAAAATTAGAAAAGGAGAACATTAACTGGTTTATTTTATGCTTTAAGCATACCACATGGTAAAATTTAAAATGTCAAGGCTCTCTATGATTTATTTTAATTTCTTCTTTTAATGTACTCTCTATTTAAGTTAAATGTCTGTGGTGGTCCATCCTAGAGAGGATGGGCTGTGAAACAGCCACACCACAGATAGCAATACTTTGAGAGGCCAGAATAGATAACATCTAGTCAGGTTATGGTGAGAGGTGGGTGAGAAGAAAAGAATGATGGGAACAGTTATGTAAATTAAGTTATTCTTTATAAGATTATGTTCTGAACCCTGCCCTCTGATTGGTTCCGTATAAGGTATTATTTCTGTTCCTCTTTGTTCATTGGTTCCCTGCCCTGAGTTAATGTCTACGTATGGTTGTGTTTGTCTCCTTTTGAGGTCTTCTGGTGTAGCTCCCTACAGTGTACAGCTTGTGTTTTTGTGGCACACTGATTGTCAGGGCACCTTTTATTTCACTTTATTAAACTTTGGGTTTCAAGCACTCCACTCGTATCCATCCCTATTTTATTTACTGCCACGCTCCCATACGATCTGTCCCTGGGTTGTGCTTGCCAGCAGCAATGAGGGCTCATCCACTGTGCCACGCAACCAATGTCCTCAAGAATACTATTTGTGAAAGAAAACCAAAAGCATTTTTCTCCATATTTTTAATGCCTACTTTTTCCCCAGAATATCACTGCTCATAACTGTTTTAAGAACATTGTCTTGAGTTTGAAATTATTCCCAGTAGAAAAATGGAGCCTCTTTTATGATGAGCATCCTTGCTTCTTGATGCTCACTGAGACTGTACAAGCTAAGAAATAAACCCATGTCATCAAAAAAATTTTCTGCAAAACTGTCTTACCTGATGAAGCTGTTGAGTAGAAAGTGTAAGTCTAAAATTAGTGTACAATATTTTTTTCTTTGATCTGAATTTCCACAGCAAGGTTTACAGAAAAACATGACATTCGATTTCTGGTTTTCTTCTCCTTTCCTTCCTGCATCTATCAACATTTTGATTGACTCCCAAGCCAACCATTTATGCCCAAACATTTACGAAAAGACATTCCCATTAAAAAAATCTAGAGAACACAGTTCAGTACTGCTAATATTTCAAAATATGGATTTTATTTCTATAATAATGCATATTGGATAAATGGCATTTGGACAACATAGCAGAAGGACATCAAGAGGGATGTTTCTGTAACCACGTGCTCACTCATCACATCCACTGCAGTTCTCTCCTGAGGAGTCATACCTATCATAGGCATGATTTTAAGGGAAGAAAAGCTTCTGCCAACCTATTTAGCCTTTAAGTCCTAGCAGAAAACCCCTAAGGCTCATTTTAAACCAATAATATCCTAAATAACAGGAGTAAGTGTCCCTTGGGAAACACTGCGCAAAGTCTACTAAACTGTTTTATGACTCTGCCTGCCACTCTGAAGTACCCATAAATTTGGCAGAGACACTTTTCTCCAAAAGTTTTCCTTGGTTAGTATTTTTCTGCTGTTCCATAGTGGTTCTCACAACAGCCCACAACACAGTGTGGAGTTACAGAGATTCAGGCTCCCTGATCATTTCGGACCACCACAGAGGTCCACAGGCTGCTGAGCCATCACACGCCATAAGCTCAGACCTGCAGAAAATTTGGTTCAGTCCCACAGAAGGCTCCGGGTACAAATCTGATACTCCAGTGTAACTGTGTCTGTAGACAAAGCACTGAAAATTTTTGAGCGACCAAGAATTTGTTCCAGAGCACTTGGACCTAACCCTACCATCAGTCTTCTACTTACTCTCTAGTAACTCTCTAGTAGGAATAGGTATTTCATTCCCCTTGGATAACCCTTTGCAGACCCAAACACTGTAAAAATTTAGTTCCTGTATTTCCTTAACTCTATATTTTCTTAACTTAAAAATGGATTTCCAGATGGAGCTAGATGTAAAGGAAGAGTATCAATCTTTTACATCAGGCCTTCTTATTGCTTGAGCCAGCAGCCTCTAAGCAGAGTTCTTGTCATTTTGACTACACTGAGTTGCCCTTCTGCCAAATTCACAGATTTTTCACAACAACATGGAACAGTCACAGAATGCGACCACTGTTTTGCAGTCTTGTTCTGCACCACGTTTTAAAAGGCACTCCCTCCCTTTACATGGGGTACGTAATTTAAAATCCAAAGCTGTGAGTCAAGAGTGCTCAAGTGACATTTTTATCCACTGAATTGTACCATATTCTCTAAAAGCTGAACAGAATGATGAAGAGTGGAAGCTGTATGGGTATCCAGAGTGAGATCCTTCAAAATGGATGATGTCTTATCAGCTCCCTCCACCCAAGTGGAACAACTAAAAATTTCTTTCTGTCAGCTATAATCCGAACAGCCACAGCACATTTCTGAAGTAGAAGCAAAAATCTGGAGGCTTCAAGAAAATTCCTGGAGCTGGCCAACAGCAAAAATACTGAGAGTTTTTCCATGTTTCAAAGAAAATCACCTCCCAAGCCATCTGTGCACTGCACCACACTTTGGTCTGTCGCCAGGATAGCAAAGAGGTGAGCTGCACCCAGAACACTGACATCATTCAACCATGTCACTGATGTGGCCTCATACGTGCCAGCTTCACAAAAAGCAGGAAGCTAGGTACAATTTGCCAGAAAAATTTGTTATATTTAATGATGGGGCAAACAAATCTGACTTGGCTGCTGAAAGACAGTAATTTTTCTACGTGAAAACAGACAAGGAGTAGGTATCTCTGAGTAGCAGCAACTCTCACCTTTTTTTTTCTCTAAATATTTGCCAAGATTATCAAAATAATATCCTGGTATGACCAATAATATATGTACATTCAAAAAGTTTCCTGCTAGAATTGCACCATGTGAAATGCCATTTCTAGCACTTTAGGAAGAGTTGACTTAGGATATGGTGCACTGAAGGACAGACAGGATCTATTTTTCTGTGACGAGGACTGAGACGTATGAGATTTTTTGTGTGTACTAAATTTTCTGCCCGTGCTCACTGCCACTGCTATTGTAATTTAGTTATGTCACAGGCCATTAGAAGACCAAAATACATATGTGAGGAAGACTGCAAGAAGGCAGAGTGTTAGAAACTAAAATGATAATATCTCTAGATAAGAAGTTTGAACGAAAAATCTTCTAGGTACCCTATTTCATATAATTTGTTAGATCTAGTCACCAGGGGGATTATTTGGTATTTGATAGGGATTCCTCAGCCAAATCACTACACTGTTAGGAGCCTGGAAGGATTACTACTTTAGCCTGGAAGAGTGTGGAAGCATGGCTTCACACACTTTGTGTCATTACCTAGTTGATTACCAGGGAGTTATGATTGATAGTATGTGTGACTGATGGCTGAGAAATAGTGGAGTGGTTGCAACCATTATATTGGAAATATTATCATCACCTACAACTAAATATATTAAAGATTTAAGTTTAGGTGAGTTGTCTTTACTAGACCATAAAACATCTATTAGTGCTCTTAGGAAACCTGTTCCAGAGTTAGCAAGATGTACAATATGAGGTCATTAAGATTCTTGCAACATGGTGACATCAAAAGCTTTAGTTCTAGCTAATGTAATAAAAATGGCCCCTTCTGCCTCTTCTAGGGGAATTAAAAATCAAAATTTAAAAAAATTGAAAATATAGAAAAACAAAACTAAAAACAATAAATTATCCAAGTCCTGGAGTTCAGGAAGTATGCAACACTGTATTGATGGGATTTGAAGCTGTGTAATGCATTAACCTGAAGATAAGAAGCAAGTCTTGTTCAGCAAATACTGAGAGATCAACACCTACTAGGTGAATCTCACTCACCATTAAAAATGCATGCCCCGCTTCCAAGGACAGTCACTTCAACTCCTATCCCTCAGTGCTTACACTGCCTTTCACCACTAGATTAAAAAGCTTTTAGTGGTGAATACTGTGCATGTATGAAAGTGTTTACACTTTATAATTAAGTCACCTTTTGATCTCCTGTATGATAAACTAAAGAGACTGAAATCTCTAAATCCTCCACTGCAAAGTAGTTTCTCCAGCATCTGAAACATTATTGTAGCTCTTAACTGAACCTTTTGTGACCTTTCAGCAAGCTTTAAAAATATAACGCCCTAAGAATTGTGTCCTTCCTTTATCCTTTTTCCAAATGCTGTATTACAAATGCCAAGTGTGAATGTCGAGCTTAATGGTCCAACAGCCACCATGGTTATCCAAGTGCCCCTTTTGAATACTGCCTCTGTGTCAGGAGTCTAATAAATTTACAGAATATTCCTAATCCCCAAAATTTAACAAAGGAAAACAGATCATCAGCCAGCCAGGGACTTCTGCAGTCAAGTCTTCAGTCTTCTTGTGCACAAATAATTCAGGCCTATTTATTTAAAAATATTTATCAGAGGTAGGTGATGTCACAAGTTTTGTTCCATTACTATCAAAGTCAGAAATGACTTCTTGTCCTCATAGGATGTAAATACACTTTTTCATTTTTCCCTATGTACAAAAAGAAAAATTTAGCAAATTTTTGTACATCTGAAAGTGCCACCATCTTCCTTAGGGTGTCTTCTGTCTAAAATACATTACAAAATTTTTTATTTGCTATCTCTTACCAACTCCCTGTATTTTTTACCTTATAATTTTAAACAGTTTGTGTTTATAAGGAACAAAGATGAATAAAGATGAATAAAGGCTGTTGGTGCTGCATCATTCCTTAAGGTAGATATCAGTTACCCAGTTAAAATATCACATTCCCTAGAAGATATTCCATATTAAACTTGACAGGATACTGCTGAATGCAAGCAAATGAAAGTTTCAAAGTCTTACATCAGTATTTTCATCTCTGAAAAAACCCAAAACTACTGCCCTATTTTCTTTTTTGTAGTGTCTACAAAGAATTGCATGAAATCTTTTCTTCACATAAAATCTTTCCTATTCTCAGTAAGCACATTTGAAATTTTTTAAAGTACAAAAATTAACTTTCATTTTTATGATGCACAAGATTTACAGATGAAGAGTCCTACATAAGTACTTCATGAAAATTAAAATAAAAATGCAAAATGCAAAATGAAAAGCGGCAATAATTTCTTATGGAAAAAAAAACCAAACATAATTTTCTTGGCCAGTCAGGTGTATGCTTTTCCTGTGATCATTTGTACTACTGAAAAATTTCCAAAGTCAGAAAAAACAGCTTATTTTCATGGAAAAAAATTCAACTGTCCCTCCTTAAGAAAGAAGTCTCACTCTTCTAATGTAACTATTCTACCCCCCCTCCTGTCAAAAATGCTAGATAATGTGAAACACAGTAGAATTTAAACAACTAAGCCTTATCTTACTTTCACCAAAAAAAAAAAAATCTATTACTTGCAGCAAAATGCTACAATGTGTTCTCTCCTTATTTTCTTCTACTAATGTTCCTGAGCTAAATCCCAAAGTCTTCAGCTCGGAAATCCCTTAGAAACAATTCTGCAATCCCTTCCTTCACCCTACTTCCTATTTTTAGCTTTCAGATGTTGGCAGGTAGAAAAGTCGATTGCTTGCAAATCCTGAATTTCAGCAGAGTTCCTTTGATTTCCTTCTCCAAGGTTGCAACAGACAATTAGTATGTCCCCACTGTCAGAAAAGTTCTTAATTGAGTTCATGAAAAGGCTTGTGAATTCTTGACTGAAGTGGAACACACTTGTTTATAGCTCGTGGTGCCATCGCTGCCAGGCTATGTATAGCTCTTCCGCTTCCCCTCGTGCGCTCTCCAGCAGTGGAGAGGCTGCGGCCCCGCGTCCGCTCCGCCACCACAATCGGCACCGCTGGCAAACCTTCCACGCGCCTGGCAGGGATCACCACGGTGCCACTGCTGGAGGCCTTCTCCAACAGGCTTGGGACTTCATCTTCACCCACACACATTCAACTCCTACCAAATCCAACGTGTCACCATAAAGAAAAGAAACCCCGAGTATCTGTTGTTCAATTTTTCTTGCCATCTTCTATGAACTGAAACAACCGCTACAAAAAACATCTAAAAAGCCTAATTCAGAAAAAGGATATTTCTATGAGCTGAAATTCTGACATTTTTATATAAAGCTTTAGACCTCCAAACAATAATGTGACATTCTGTGATTTTCTTTAAGTGAATCTCAGCTTTAACCTTTGAATATTTATTGTGATTTTACTTAGATGAGTGTTTAGCTCTGGCAAGGATATGATTTGCATTTTGTTTGTAAGGAGAGCAAATATGGATTCACACAAGAAGAGAGACCTAGAATGACAAGAGTTGAGAGACAAAAAAGAAAATTTCCAGATTAAATCTTTATAGATGCTGAAAACAAAAAGAGAGTAGATGACAATACAAATACTGCTCTAGGAAAAAAACCCAAAAAATTTAAAGTAGGGTGTCAGACAACTTTTGTCACTTATTCATTTTAGCACTTTCACAATCTTGTAAATATACTGCTCTGCTATTCAATTTTCTTCTACTCTATTTAGAAAACACTAGCTGCACTAGCAGGCTTCCACTATGTCAAGCCAATATCGCCCTATTTGTTTTACTTCCTTCCTTATTCATTAGCTGAAATGATGAAGTCAAGAGGATTAATAAGTAAGAAATTTTCTGTTTCTAGATCTGACAGTGCAGCAAATTTCATAATGTACTAGATTCTTCAGAGACACATTCATTTAAAATGTGTCTTAGTTTTTTAAGAGATTGGAAACTGTATAAACAAACTAAACAATAGCTGCTTAACTCAGCACCTTAAAACCACAACCCCCTTCAACACAGATGTTCCCAAAAAAAACATTCCAAATAGCATGTCAAAGGGATGCACTACATTCCCACACTCAGGCAGCTGAATCCTGCCCCTAGTGGAGTCTATTGCGTACTTGTCTCACACTAAAGTAGAAATCTGCTTTTGATTGCCCTGGCACTGCCTGAGCTGCTTTCGTTTTAGTTCTGGAAACAACTGTCTAGCAGTCAAAAT
>NW_005054328.1:263829-309870 GCF_000277835.1 Geospiza fortis | reverse complement strand
TCACTTATTCTGGGGAAAAAAACCCAAACATCTCCCATGCATATAGAGACACAACTCCTTCTTTCTCCCCTCCTCAGAAAAACAAAAAAACCCAAACAAAACCAAAAAAAAACAAAAACAACTGCAAAAAACCCAAAGAAAACAAGACATCCTCTTTTGAAAAGGAAGAGTATAGCAGAATGCTTAATTCAGACAATT
The DNA here is from genome assembly GCF_000277835.1 of Geospiza fortis. Lineage (NCBI taxonomy): Eukaryota > Metazoa > Chordata > Aves > Passeriformes > Thraupidae > Geospiza > Geospiza fortis. The sequence continues at coordinate 309,672 of NW_005054328.1, read as the reverse complement.
GTATCAGCACTTTTTAAAAAAATCTCATCCACACTTCAGAAATTAAGAACCACAGTAACAGCATTTGTGCAACTCCAACCTAAGCAGTGCTTGTTACCAAATTTGTTATTATTTTGAAATAACCTAAATTCATATTGATAAGGCACAAATCCACACTCAGTCTAAATATAATCTTTCTGCTTGTGCTTTAATAACAATCACATATCATGCCATCCTTCAAAGTTGATAGTAATGCTTAGTTATAAAGTACTGTGGTCTACCCATGCTGAAATAATCCTTCAGTCTAATATATTTCATACATTGAGTAAATCAAATAAAAATATTTCTGCCACTTTCTAAGTAATAAATTCCATGTGCTTACAGTGTCTCTTGGGATGTTGTATGTGGAAATTTCATGCAATGTATGTACAGAACATCTGTATGCCCAACACTGTTCAAGCACTTGATCATATAAATGAATAAAACCATTCTGATCAGATATGGTTGTATTAGAACAAACCAGATAATTACACATTCCACTCTGAAATATTTACTGTTCTCTCATTTGAGGTCTTACATATATGTACATCCTCTGCAGATGAAAAAGTTTCTTCTTGGGATAGCAGAGAAGTAAAAGTAAGCAAAGATGTCACAAGTAATCAAATACCTGATTCAGATGAGAAGAAAAGCAGGGATCTCACAACTTCTGAATTACAAATGCACGTGAATTTTGTTCTCCAAAATCTTTCCTCCCATGCATTCTCACTGTGGTTAGCATATGCTAGGGATTTGAAGTTAGTTTCTTCAAGTTCACAAAGGATCCAAAGCCAAACCCAGGAATGTTACTTGTCTTATCATGGTAGTCTTATCATGACCCTTAATTATTACTCCAGCACAACTAGATCAAGGAATCCACAGCCTAGCACACAGCTAGCATCTTCCTGCTTGAACATACAGCTAAGTGTATTAAAAGCTGGGGGTGAAGAGGTGGCAAGTCTGCTCACAGTCAAGGGGAGGATGGTAAGAATAGTAGATTTTTGGTTTGCTGCTGAGTCACACTAATACAAATTGTGTCTTGTAGGTACAAGAAGAACAAGAGGTACCTACAAAACTGACTGTTGCACTGGATGGAGTGGGAAGTGAAAAGGTGGACACAAGAGAGTTGATGAGTGAGGTATTATTCCTTAGAATTTAACTTGCAGTGAAGAATTTTTACTGATAAAAAGGTAAAAGGGACTGACCCAAATAGAAATGCATGTAGGAGAATCATCTAGAGACTCATCTAGACTTCTAAGATGAGGTAAAAGGCTGTACATGGCCAGCTAGATAGAGTTTAAAAGCAGAAGAGTGGACCAGAAAAATGCAGTAAGCAAGGTACCAAAACTCAAAAATATAAGGGGGGACAGGGGGGAGTGGAGTTATGTCCTGCATTAATCATTTAAATGCAGTTCTGTCATTTTTATGAAGTCACTAATTTTTTTCTGATTTTTAAAAACAACGTATTCTTTCTTTCTGCTTGGAGACTAACAATGACTAGACTTGTCTCAGAATCTTTTAACCAAAGATTATTTAATTTCTTCTGCTATACAAGAATATACAAGCCTAAAAATGCTACCTCCCTTAACAGGTAATTAAAAGAGTAAGGTATCAACCAGAGTAGGTCATTTTCTGAAATTCTCTTCTCCATCTTTTATATGAGGAATTAGATGGATATATCCACTGTATGAATATAAGTGGAACTCCAAGAACAGGCACCTAGAATGTTGGTAAAGTAATATCTACTTAGTAGAAGTGGAACTAAAGAATCTGAATACTTTATTGGTCTTTGCTGCATGTTTCTTATGCATGCATTAATCTTTTCTCTTTGTGGGTCCTGCAGCTTTACTAGTCTTTTATTTCTTGTCTTCATACAAGATGAGAGTCCAGAGTCATACAAAGTCATCCAGAGTCATACAAACCATCAGGATGAGACCTACAGGATCATGCAAATCCTCTGCCCTTCCCAAACTGCCATTCTTTAATATGTTTCATTAAAGAACTGAAAATTAACCAAGTTTAAAAGAGCAGTACTTGGATTTTTTTTTCATTCTCTCACAGAGCTTTTTAACAATTAAAAAAATTATCTCTTATTATTACTGCCTAAAATTATAGCTTGAAGACAGACCTTTTGTCCCTTCTCTTGCTTTTCTTCATTGTAAACATTCAGAGAGGACCTTTTCAGCTATTCAATACTGTCTAGTATGACATATTTTTGAACTAAATTCAATTCTGAACACATCACAGGATTGCAATGTTACATGTTACTACCAAGAAACATAGTCAGAAACCAAAAAGATGCCATTACCTGCACACAGTCCATACCCTGAGAGAACCTGTAGTTGATAATTTATAATTTCTACAGAAAAAAACACTGCGGCGAGTGATTTGAAGAATATCATTACAAGAAAGGAAGATGAAACTACATTTGCTTGAAAACATAATGAATGAGGACATGCATTTTATTCAACTCTTTTCCCAGAACTGTGCTTCTATTCGTGGAGGGAAAATATTAGAGGTAGTTCACAAATGTCTTTTACAACTTTCAAAGTTGTATTGGGTTTGCATGGCCAGGTTTTGGTAGCAGCAGGGTGGGGAAGGAGGCTACAGGGGTAGCTTTAGTGAGAAGCTGCTAGAAGCTTCCTACATGAGTGGCAGAGCCAATTCTAGCTCGATCTAAGACACATGTGCTGCTGGCCAAGGTTGGGCCAATCAGAAACAGTGGTAACACCTCTGTGATAACATACAGAAAAAGAAATTATTACACAGTTGTAATTGCAGACAGGGAAGAGCAGGGTGACAACCTGTGAGAGGAATGATCTGCTAACACCAAGCTCAGTGGAGAAGGAGGGGCAGGAGTTGCTTCAGGTACTGGAGCTGGGATTCCCCTGCAGCCCATGGTGCAGCCCATGGTGAGGCAGCTGTGCCCTGCAGCCCATGGAGACCCACAGGGATGCAGAGATCCCCCTGCAGCCCTCAGAGAAGACCCACACTGGAGCAGGTGGATGCCTGAGAGAAGGCTGTGACCCCATGGGAGGCCCGTGCTGGAGCAGAACCTTGCACACCTATGGAGAGAGGAGCCCACACTGGAGCAGGCTGCCTGCTAGGACTTGTAACTGTGGGGAAAGCATGAGCTGCCTGTGCCTGTAGGGCTGCATCCTGTGGAAGAGTGACACATATTGGAAGAGTCTGTGGAGAGCCATCTCCCATGGATGGGACCCCACAGTGGAGCAGGGGAAGGAGCAACCTGCTGAGCAGCAGCAGGAACAGCCTGTGGTGAACTGACCAAAACTCCTATTCCCGGTCTCTCTGTGCTGCTGAGGGGAGGAGGTAGAAATGAAAAGGAGGGGTGGGGAAAAGGTGGTTTTAAGGTCTTATTTTATTTCTCATTATCCTGTTCTGATTTCGTTAGTAATAAATTCAGTTAATATCTCCAATTTGAGCCTGTTTTCCGTATTATGGTACTTGGTGAGTGATTTCTTCTGGTAAGAAAGAAAACCCATAAACCCTTTGTTATATTTTCCCTGCACTGTCCAGATGCAGAAGAGAGTGATAGGGAGGCTTTGGTGGGTGCCTGATTCATGGAGAAGGTCAACTCACTACAGAAGAATAAAATAAAGACATTTCTATGATTGCTAAAGAATATCACAATTATTCCCCTATTTCAGATTTCCCTTCATTCCTATTACACCACAATGAAGTCCACAGTGGCTTCCTCCTGCAAGTCAATACAGAGAAAGGTATGGGGCAACCAACCCATACCTTCCATCATGAAAACTTAGAATGTCATCTCTAACACGTTCCCTCAATTTGACTCTGGGGTTTGAAATGTATTCCTATGCACTTCTCTTTGACAGATTAATGCGCTGAATATGGTAGCTCATTAAAACATTTTAAAATAAAGTACAGTTTGGGGATTTCTAATGTGAATATAATTTCTAGAATTACCTCAACATGGAATTTCTCCATTCCAGTATTTCCCCAGACATCACTGCAAGTACAGAAAAGCAAAGCACCAAAGCACACTTTCCATTTTAATTTGTAATTGCTCAGCACCATAAAGTTGCACAGGGAAGGCTGCTGGTGAATAACTGTTTGGTGCACATATTCAGTAACTCCTCACTACAAGCAAATGAAATCAACAGTTTCTATTAATGGACAGAATATCAGCAGTAAACGATGAGCTGAATGTCCCTGTTGCTGCACAATACAGAACAAAGAAATGGAAAATGCATGGAGATGTCTCAGCAATGATGGGCAGAAATACTCTGCAAGTTACTGCCTTCCATCTCTATACTCGTTCACAGTTAACAGTGCTAAGCCTTCCTGACCAAAAGACCAAAAAGATATGGTCTTAAACAGAAAGAACAGTCTGTGAATAGCCATCCATCATCTCTAGTCTTGGTGAGGGAAACTGATTTCCTTCAACTTTCTCATACCAGAGAAAGGCACAGTTTGGAAAATCCAAAGTGAAGGCAAAGGTGGACTATGTAAAACAGTAAATGAACAGGGAAGTTATGTTTCCAGCTATTCTGTGCTGGCCACAAAACTTGCTTCCAGAAGGCAATGATTTCAAGAATCTCCAGAAGTTAAACCTCAGCTAGTAAGAGCAGATCCATGGTTAGGTAACTAGAACACAAACACTCTTTTAGATTCATTTTGCTAAAACTGGATCTTTATGTCAAAGAAATTCCCCATACAGTAACTGGGAGAGTTAACATCCCTGTGGCCACTTCCCCACATTGAGCAGTGAGCAGACACATGTAATACTACAGGCTATTTGTTCATATGCAGGTAAGAATAAAATAAAGTGATACATTCAGTGCTTTGGAAAACTAACTGCCTGACAGAAGAGGTTTAGGACCAACATTTGCTCTAATTATTCCTCCTGTAAGCAGGAAAAAAATGACTGCCATACCTTTGGTCTAAAAATCTAGAAGCAGTCTCTCCCCCTCTCATGCCCTCCTTATTTAATTCCCCTTTCCACTCACCTGCTCCCCCTCCTTCTTTGTTCTATTTCCACCTTCATTACCACCTCCTCCTCACCTCTCACATTCTCCCTTTTGTCTCCCTCACTCTCCCTCTCACTTTCTCTCCCCCTTTTCTACTCCTCATCCCACACATCCTCCTCTGTTAGCTTCACTATGTGAGAAGTTAAGAGGAAAAGAAGAAAGAGAAAAGACAGAAGGATTTACGGAGGTGGAGAACTACAAATAAAGACAGAGATACAAAAAAAGAAAGATGTGCTAAGCCATCCTATTTGTGTCAGTGAAAGCAAAGATATGAACCTAGAGCCCCTGATCCGGCAGACAGATGCTAACTAGTAGGAAGCAATTCTGCCAGCAGGGACACCATTTAAGAATTCAATCAATAGCAAATCTCTAGTGAAAACAAATAAGCATGCAATATTCAAATGTAGATTAAAAACCATTAAAATCACACTGGGTTTTAGTGGCAGGGTTGGAATTACAAACTGTAGTACAAATGAAGTGATTCCCTCCTCAGAAAAGCTTCAAATACAAAAATGGCTGCACAGTCATCTTCCCCCCAAAATACCTGCAGCTGCTTATTTGTGTACAGACCATCACACGCACATCTACTTATTCATATAAATTATCTGGAAAACATACTTTTTAATATTGAGATTTTACTTGCAACATTCATAATTACCAATCCAGTTTATTCTTGCATATTCTGTGCCCGGGATTCACGAAGTATGTGTCAGAGCTTGCAGCAGGGATCCTCCAGAATTGCCAAGCCTGCCCATCTTTCATGGCTTTAGAATCAGTCAGGCAGTATAGGGAGTAATGATTGGGTTTTGGGGTTTTTTTAATTAGATCATATCAGAATTATAATTAGCACTGTGTAGGAGCAGAATTAAGGTAACAGCAAAATGCAGAATGATTCCACCCAGCCTGGCATGGCTAGTGCCAGCAGTAAACCAGCTATAAGCGTCTGATCATTTTTTTTCTTGCCACACCTGCTTTCCTGTCCACTGTAATGCAGTGGAACCAGCTCCAGGAGGAGCGAGCAGAGGATGCTGCCCCAGTCCCCCAGCTGCAGAGCTAGCAGGGTGCAAAGGTGTCACAGTCACTTTCACTCTGACTATTCCTGGCTTCCAGGAGCAACCTCAGTCAGACCTGCTGTGCCATGCACAAATAATGTGGGTTTGGTATTAGGGGAAGCACCTACTTGGCTGCAAGCACCTTTTCTCTGACCTGCTGTAAGGGAGACCAAGGTGCTGGAAGCAGGCTAGGCAGCCCACAATCTTTCTCACCCTCTCCCACTGTGAAGCACAGTTAACAGCTGAACAGAAACACACTGAGCCTCCCCTGTTGGCAGCTAATCCCTTGGGGCAGCCACACAAACATCACCCCATCACAAGGTGTAAGACATGTACAGCAAACCTCACTTGCTCCTCTGCCACACCAGGACACGGGTTCTGTGAAAAGGAAGCTGTACTGAGAAAAGCAGCAATCATGACAAAGATGCCTGCTCACCACAATTTGCAGACCATTGTCCTTGCAGCTCTGGCAGAGTGGGAGGTGATCCCTTCAGAACTCCTCTAGACATCTCCGTTGAAATCTACGGAAGAGCCCCCACTGCCCTTTCTCTTTGTCTACCTCTCATTATGAAAGTAGAATGAAGCTCACCTTGTTCATCTTATCTCAGTAAACAGCTGCCTGATAATCTATATCTATTTTAACAAAAAATAACTAAATACCAACAAGTAAGGCCTCACAAAGCAGTCAATAGGATTTAAAGCAATGTCACTACTGTAAGAAAGGCAAGTTGGAACACAGCCACATTTCACAGAATAAAAAAAACATGTAGGCTGTAAGGGGTCTCTGGCCCTCATCTAGTTCAACATCCTGCTGAGAACAGCATGGTTTTTGAAGATGCACTGTTGTCTGTGAGCAGCAAGAGCAGGTCTGCAAAGCAAGGGAAGCCAGTCACTGAGCAAGACAACCGGGCAGGCAGACAATGGCAGCCTCGGTGACAAGGCAGACAAGACAGCCCTGAGCCCAAACGTGGGGAGCAGAACAGGTTCAGTGATGGTCGCCAAGCTCAGACAAGAGTCCAGTGATTGCCAGGTAAGTCTGTAGTAATGACACATGTCCCATTAAACAACATCGTTCCAACCATCAGTTTCTGAGAGATAGCCCTAGTAGCCAGTTGTCAATTGTATTTTTGATGTGGACCACCAGCCTTGGAATGTAGCAATCCAACCAGCACTCACCAGTCCTCAAGTTGTTTACTGGGATACTATTGAAGACGTTTCTGGAGAACTTGCTGAAGTACATTTGAAACAACATCCAATGCACTTCTATTGTTTACAGAGCCAGTCATTTGTAGGAGGCACTTATGTTGGTCAGGTATGACTTGTCATTAGCAAAGCCATGCTAGCTATTCTCAACACCTTCTTGTCTCTCATGTGCTCAGAAATGGGCTCTAGAATAATTTGTTCCATAATCTCCCAATACTATGGAAAGACCAACAACCCTATACGTGCTGTTCTTCTACAACATAGGTGCAACACTTACATTTCCCCACTGCTTATCAGGGATCAGTTCTGATTGCTAGATTATAAAAAGCAATCTTGTTACATTTACAGGCTTGCCCAAAACCTTAGCTGCATCTGTACCAAGATTTGTAAGAACCACTGCAAAAAAATTCCTTAAATAATTTCTAAAATATGTTCTATATCTAGCAAAATTTCAGATCACTTCCATACTTTGCACAGGTTTTATCTGACTTGGGGTCCAGAAACTGACATTTTCACATACCACTAGAGACTTTAAGATCCTATTGATAAAATTAGCATACAGATTAACATTTCATCAACCAAAAGCATTTGAAAAGCCCACTGGACCAAGAACAAGGATTGTCTCTCTCATCTAAACAAGATCCCTTTCAGTATGATGGATTACATTTGTTGTCAAACAAGTTTTCTCCAATGCCAAAGCCATCCCTGTGAAGCTGGATAAGCTGACTTTAAAGATATTTTCTGTGAATGCATAGCAACATGACATCTTTCAGTGGCTCAGATGTGGTTAATCCATGTCTGTGTGTGCAGAATGCACTTTATCCATACATATATCTTCTGGCTAATTTAGCCACTTGCCCATTTGCATATTCAGGGGAATGCTCCATGCCCAGTCTCTCCACTGTGATCAAGTTGCTATGTACTTCCATGTAATGGAATTTCAGTAAGATATGGTCCTTTTGTCAGATAATCAGTTAATTCCATTCCATAATTCTTTCCATTTTACTGAGGCCAGGATATAGGCATTCTCTCCATCCTGTGGAGAATTGGCTGCACTTTTCTGCTTCTGTTCTGCCTTCACTACAAAGGGAATTACATTAGACCGGCAGCAACTGTCTCATGGCTTATTAGTATTTTCTTTGCTGATCTTTGAAAGGTTGTACCCAGAGAGGAAGCATTTAGCAGCTAAGAAATGAGCCAAAGAAACACAATACTTGAAGACAGTTCTCTCTTTCCCAAACAAAAAAATAACATTTTACTAGCCTAACTAACAACATTATACACCCTATAAATTAATTTAAGAAATCAAAATTTATCCAAAAGGTCAAGAGAGTATTCATGAGACTGCTCCACAAAGTCCATTTCCTGACATGACCTCTAAAATTTCTGTCATATCTCTTCATCCCATTTTTTTCCACATTATCCTCCTGAATCAGAACTATGGACTGAATCTTAACAATTAATAACCAAGAAACATACTCCTATATAATATATAAGAATATATAATACACTTTGTGCCAAGTTTCCCACTTACTTTTCAACAGATACTCATGTTTTCACATTTATGAACCAAAATAGATCTCAGGTAACATGATTATGATTATTAAAGAAGGCATCCTTTTTCTTCTCTAACTCACTGTTGTCAAAATACTCAGCAACAGTTTAAATCATACTACCTGATTTTTGCAATTTCAAACAACTGTATAATTTATATATTATTTGATAATCACATCACTTTTATTTAGCTTAAATTCAGATTCACAACAGCCCCTAAGAACTAAGCGGAGTTTATCGTCTTCTGATCCCACTGCCTAAGACTTGTCAGGAGAGAGAAATAAAGAAACAGAAACCCTGCAGGTGTCTGAAATTCTGGAGAATAGTGAGGCACCGGGGGCAGTTCACCTGCTGTTTCTTCACACCTGTTTGTCTCAGTGTCAGGCACCATCACTACCCAAGGAGATCTGGTTTTTGGGTCATTGCAACAGTTCTCCTGAAGTAGGATTTTATTAACTCATAATCAGTTGCTGAGACACACCTAAGGAGCATCTTTAGACTGACATTTCCTCTTCACTACAGCATGCAGGAATTTCAAGGAAAGCACCCTTTTCCCAGAATTGTTTCGGGAAGTCACAAAATGAGTACCCTTGGATGTCTGGCAGATGCAGGTCTTCAACTAAAAAAGAAATTCCAGGCTAGTATGTGTCAATCAAAAAATCTGAAGATTTTAAGTTGTGACTGCTGAAAACATCTGATTCTATTAAAAATTGAGTGGGAGGAGGAAAGGAAGAGAACACAGAGAAAATGGGCTGAACCATGAACAAAGAGACCAGTACTTCTGGAAAACTCTAAAGTTTGACCGTATCCTTCCTCACTTTTAGGAAAAGCTTCCAAATATCCTACTGTAGGCAGTTCTTACAGTATGTCCATTTTCACAATTTTCCCCTAACATATTGAAGAGAGAGTTTCTGTCCTGGATTTTATGCACTTGACCCAAGACCACAGTTCTGAAGGATAGATAATTGCATGCCTTCATTATACAGAAGAAGTGAGCCTAAGGTTAGCAGGGTCACACATCAACTACAGAATACTAAATAGATTTCAATGTATTTGATCTGCCTACTGATCAATAAGAATTTTAAAGGTTGTCTCAACCTCATGATGGAAAAGGCTGGAGAAGCATGTAGGACAGAAGTAGTAAAAAAAGAAGCTTAACACAAAAATGCCATGATATTGTTAGAGATAAGACAAGCCTTAAATCCTCTGTTTCTTCACTAGGCTTAGCAGCGGCTACTCAAATAAAAGGACTTGATATCAGACATACTCCAAAGATACTGTGTCAGATTATTCAGTGACACTATCACATCATATAAAAGCCACTACCAGAAAACACTGATTTGAAGTGGTGGTTGATCAAAACCATCCTGCATGCTTTGAGCAATCTCTGTAAGCTAGCATGTACATAGTCTTAGTACAAAAACAGAAGACTGAAGTCCCAGGGTGTTGACTTAATACCTATTTTGGTTAATATAGAAACCTTTAAACATTTCTTTAGAAAATAAAGTCAGCAGGATGTTTTACAACTTAGAATGTTCTGATATCCAGTGTTCTCTAAAAAAAACTTCTCAGCACGCTCCTGTAAACTGGGTCCTCTGCTAAATGGCATCAATAAAATGGCAGCTCCCATGGAGAAAATTTAAACTAAAGAAACAATCCCTTTAAAAGCTGGAAAATAGAATCAAGGAAATTCACACTTTAATTTTACATATACATCCCAGAGAGATCAGAACTTCAGAGGCACTTTAATGACATTTGCTAATCCAGAACTCTATGATCCTTAGACCTATATTTAGACTGTTCTCTGGGACTGGTCTTAAATTTACACAGGAACCAAAGAAAAATTCATGTGGCAGAAGTTCACATTAATACTGACTTGGTGATTTTTAATTGAAACTGTTAGGTGTGATCTGGGTTCTGCCAGAATGAGAAAAAATGTATTAAAAAAGGGGCAGCTGATGTTTCACCAAAATGAGCATCCAGCCTCCAGAACTCAACTCTGATAACAACAGATAAGGCTCCACAGCAGTATCAACAAGATGGATCATTTAGGCAATAAGAACAGTCTTTATTTACACAGACCATTAACTAGCTATATATACACAGAGAGAGAGAGAGAAAACACATGGAAACTTTCTTTTGGCGAAGGTTTTATTTTACAATGAACTTGGGGAGAGATGGGGTTTCATATGAAGTTGCACAAAAAGTCCTTAAAAAGCATTTTGAAATGAATGTCAGAACATCTTCTATTACAGCTTATTTTTGATGAGTAATGATTTTTATTTCCTCCAAAATCTATTTTTAAAAATTTTTCCTAATAGAAGCTACTTCTAAATGACAACACACAATTCCATCTTTATGCACGCCATGCACTTCAGAGGTCACTGTGAAGGAGCAGTCGGGGGCGGTGCTGGATTTAGGCTAGGAGGAAAACACCTCTTGCAGACAGCCCAGAGAAATCCTGGCACTGGCCACCTTAGGGCTGCCTGCACCACGATGCCAGGAAAGCCCCCTGGGCTGCAGCACAGCAGGACATGCCCTCCTCAGTCCTCTGAGTGACCAACGCACCCGAGGAGCTGCCATCCTGTGCCCCAGCCCAGGGTAAGCCAGCCCGGCCTCAGGCACAGCAACAACACCCGCCGCCAACAGCTAATCAAACAGCTTTATATTAATACATAATTGATTCTTTTTTAAAAAAGAAACTTTCAAAACATCAAAACATCTTTCTCGGTCATTAATTCAACCCTCTGAATATTTTATATCTCCAGACACTTCTACTTGTGCATACTTATTTTATTTTAAGAGCACTTCATCATAGCACTGATGCTACTTGTATACATCCATTGCTTTTTAATTTCATTGTGTACACAAACACAAATAGAAATGCCTAGAGTTTGATGGCATTACACCACCCAAACCACACTGGAAAGATGTGAAGCCACCTTTACTAGCAATGGTGAAACTTAGAAACCAAAAATCTGTCTGATTCCTTACACAGAAGAGCTAGGCCTACTTACGTAAGACTATTTCTGGCAAACAGAACCTTTTATTATTTATAAAACAGTAGCAGCTCCTCTTTCCCCTGAAAAGAAAGAAAATTTTCCCTTGTGTGAACATCTTATTTTGACATAACTACCTTCATATTTTTTTTAATTTACAGCATACATCTTCTGTTTTCAAACACCAAATATCTACATTATTAATTCGATCCAGAATAATTTATGTGGGATGATGGATAAAAAAGCAGCCTGGAAGACAAGAGCTTCTTTTGGGTTTTATTTCCCAAGTGTTATAGAATTGATAATTTTAGGAAAACTGAATAGTCAATACCATACACATAATCAAACTAGCAGCTTCACCTCCTGCATCACCTTCCTAGCCTGTAAACCAAATTCCCAAGGAGCAAAGCATCATCCACCCTTCATGCATTTCCCGCTTGAGATTTTCTACAGATAAATGGGTTAGAGATGGGGCTTGTGTTACTATCTTGATCAACTATCTGCAAAAAATATAATGCACTGTTTTCTTGGTAATCAAGGAATTACATCATAAGAAGAACACCCTGCTGAATTCACCTGCTAGCTTTTTCTCCAACTCATCAATTCAATTGCTTGCAACTGCTACCCCAACTTTAATCATCTAACTCAAAGCTCAATAAGCAAGAAGAGGAGCAGATATAATGAACATGTCCCCCAGTGGCTGCTTTTTAAAAGACTTCTTAGAAGTCTAATTTTAAGAGCAGGATGGGAAGAGAAGAAAAAAAAATGACAGAGGAGCAGTGGTAAGGAGCGGGAAAATAATTTGTATTCTTTTCCAGTAAAATGAGTTCTATGAGACCTGCTTCCAAAAATAGAAGCAATGCTAGTGGAAATAAATATTATGCCACTTATGTTCTGCTTTTCTTGAGCATCTTCTCAGTGAAGGCATTGAAAAATTTTCAGTAATAATACCAGCTAAAAATTAAGTGTTCCACCAATTTTTTACTTTTCTCAACTCTGCACAGAAAAAATTAGTGCCCTAGTATTGATCATACAGTGCATCATCATCAACTGACAATGAGAAAATACATGATGATGATAAACTGGTGATGGAAAATACAAGTGGATGCCAACAGCGGCACTGCATCATACCAGACTTGTTTGTAAGAGGCTAAATTCTCCTCAAGGATTTAAATGTTTTCTCAGTAACAAACATCTACCTCAGCTCACTAAGAAAACTCCATGGAACCTAGAAAAATATTCATTACATCAGTACATGCATAACAGAGTTTAGCAATCTGTCACATCTAAAAGCAAGAAAAATAAAAGGAATAATCTCATTTGAAATTAACATCAATACACAGTTCTTCACGTTGATCTGCATATGCAAGATCAATTATTAAGAATATTTTTAAAGAAAAAGTTCACTGAATTTACAAGTGATTCCTCTGGGAAAAACAACATTACTCTTTATCCAAGTAACTTTACATATTAAAGAGTTAAACTCCAGCCCTTTGCTATTGAGACTGTTACAAAAACAAGACACTTAAATGAGAGGTTTACAAATTTGATTTTTTCAAATATATATATATATATATATAAAAGGCCAGCTTTATCACCTCACTAGTCTCTCCTCAGGAAAAATCAGCATGTTCCAGCACCCTGGTGGAAGAGAATGCTGTTGCGCAAATAAATTACTAAAAAAGAACTTGTTAATGACTATTATTTTTTCAGGTAATATGCACACCTAGATCACACATTCAAAGCTGACTAATCTTTGTCAATTGAGATAAATCAGGAAACTTTGCCACTATTTTCTAATTATTTTTTCAAAACCTAGCAGCCTTCCATAACACCTTCTAAAATGTTGGGAGTGGCAATTTCTTTTCAGAAAATGTCTGTGTAGTAAGGAACTGCAATCACATAACTGGTTCATAAATGAGCAGTTTTCAACATGATTCTCTCACAGACAGAGATGGCAGCTGCTTTTTCCCAGCTCTTTCCCACACTGTACCCAACTACTGCCATCTTCTTCCTCCATTAGTTATGCCTTTGATCTTCAGTTGTGCTATTTCTTCCCTATTGCTTATTCTGCTATGCTTTTCTACTTTCTATTTAATTTTTCAACTTTCAACAATTTTTTTTAACTTGTCTTCACAGTTATTTTTTTTAATCACGATTTTCTTAAGATTCCCTGCCTACTATTGGTAGGGCTGTAGGATGCACCTACTCTTAGCAAACCATTGCAAAGTCTGAGAGAAAATTCACATAAAATTACATATACCAATGCTATGCAAATACAAATATCCCACAGCTCTACCTTGCTACATCTTCCCTAAGTCTACTGACCAGCCTAAAATGTCTCCCTCTTGTGTATTCCACTAACAAATTCTCCTAACTTCACTGAAGTCCATCTGTCTCTCAAATCACAATGTCCCAGTCTCACTTTCTTTGTGCTTCCCTCCATCACCCCAAAGATGATGGAGGGAAGTGCACCACCTTCTTTCAGTTCTGCCAGGTCTCCCACCAAAAAGTGGGAAAAAAAGTCAGGACCAGAAGGCAAAAAATATTTGAGCTGGAAGGTCAGGAGAGAACCACAACTGGCCCTTCCAATTTATTACAGAACTTTGTTTAGCTGTTTAGAATCAGAAAGGATGCAAAAGAAAGAAATAAACAGAATCTAGAAGCTCCCGTCAAAACCCAAAGGCCAAGCAAGTCTGCTATCATTAGATGAGAAGAAATCACCTGTCAAAGAAATGTTGAAGCTTAGGTTGGGATAAAGAATGGCTGCACCAGTAGTGGCAGGAAACCCATGGACAGAGAGAATACAAGTGACCCCAGGCAAAAGATTCCAGGAGCGCATGGGAGGAAAGAAAGTCATCTTCAAAGCCTCCATTTTACCAAATGGGAAATTTAAACTGTTTATGAAGATAATATCCCCAAAATCTCCCTTTCATTTTCTGTTTCTTTTCTGTCTCTTGAATGTATCACTTCAATGGTATGCGTAATATGTTTTGGTTCTTATGCAGAATCATTTTGGCTGGTAGGGAGATCTTGAGATTTTCTTGTCCAACCTTGCTGCTCAAGCAGGGTCAGTTAGTGCAGGTTTCCAAGGATGAAGTCTCCAGGTCCTCTTCTGGAAGACTGCTTTCTAGATGTTCATTCCCTAGCCTGTACCAGTGCCTATAGTTACTACTCTTCAGATGCATGACTGTATATTCCTTTGTTGAACTTCCTAAGTTTTCTGCTCTGCGCAGTTCTCAAGCCTGTTCAGATCCTTCTGAATTGCAACACACGAATCTTATGCATCAGCTATTCCTTCCAGTTCTGTGTTATCTGTGAACATGCTACAGGTTCATTTTGTCTTGCAGTTCAGCTCATTTATGAAGAGGTTAAACAGCACTGAACCCAGCACTGGACCCAGCACCCAGCATACTAAAAAACAGCACTGAACATGCAAGACTAACTACTTGGGAGAGACTTACAAAAAATACCTTAAGTTAACTACTCACTAGCTTTGCTGAATGAGTTAGCTGAAAATAACCCAAGGATCATTTACATTGGGTTCGTGTTTACTAAAAAATTGACAGTACTGGACTGCCAAGGCTCACAGGCAACATTTATTAACACCAACATTCAGTTTTCTATACTGCACATTGCAAGGCAACTGCTTAATAGGCTGGCATTTTCTTTGCAAAATAGTTCAAAAGGGTGAACTCTGCTGTAGACTGCAGCAGGAAGTGCTACAATATACAACAAAAAAACAAAGGAGGATATGCAGAGCTAAAAGGCTGTGCTCCCATCATATTTACCTGAGTGCACAAACTTTGTGTCCATCCTTCCAGGAGACTGCCGGAACTGATAGAACTGGAGGCCAACTTTGGCACATCTGTAAACCCCTCTATTGAGGACAAACCACCTCCAACCAGGACAAGAAAGAAATTGCTTCAGTTTGAGTAGACCAAAATAGCCTTTCCTTGAAATCATGAGAAAGGGCATCATTCTAGGCTTATCCTATTAGACTCTTAATTCTTTATTAACAAACAGTTAACAAGCAAGAAACACTTTATGCTCTGTAAGAGACACGTGCTGTAGTTTGAAGGCCTAATGGATGACTTGAAGAGCACAGAGCAGATTGGGTCAACAATTCTTACCAACAGCACATGGTGTCAGTTATCACCGCTTCCCTCATTTGCAAGTATGATGTCTCCTGACTCAGTCCCAACTTTAGCACCACCTGGCTTTCTCAAAATGGTTTTCAATTCATGAAAAATATGTTCTTAATTTTCATAATGCAATAAATTACCCATCTAATGTACTTTATGAATAATTTTTTTCCATATCCACACTCTTAATTTTAGGTTAGCAGTTTAGGATATTACTTTAAATCTTTTTGCACATATACATATTTCTAAATACAAATGTTATTGATAAGAAAGAAATCCTCAAAGGGTGTTACATCCTTCTCAGTGTTCAGAAGCACAATTAAATCTATTCAACTAGACAGACATTATTTAGTAAGTATATTCCATAAGCTACTGATTCTGAAATTATGCTGTAATACAAAGAAACCAATTTCCACATTAATTTGTATTAAGGCAATGACTTCAGATCAAGAATTCTCCTTATCCTATTCTTGCCTACTGTGAAACCATGGTCTGAATTCCAGAAACATCTCACACTTGAAAGGCAAAGCCCACAGAAAACTCCCATATAGTGAAGAACAGATGTTTTTTGTCATTCTCACAGGATCAACATTATTTATCCTACGATTTTAGCTAAGGAAACCTTCTAGAAGTTGTTCTTTGCCAAAATTTGTGTTTTCTTCAGAAGTAACCCAAAGAAATTTAGAGTTCAGCAACATGCCTTTTTAGACATACACATGAATTTCAGAGAAAAATAAAAATCATTGCCCTGTAAAATAATTTTTTTTAAAAAAAGGAATGTAGAAGAGTTTGGTGAATAGCCAGTCCTTTGGTTACTACACTGCTCCTAAACACAATTAGTCTCTTTGAAACTTTCTGAAAAATAGCAAAGCTTATCATAAGTAAACACATAACCAAAAAATCAGTATCCCCCACCACTGTAGATCATGTTTGATCTCCAGGTCTTGCATCTGAGTCTGTACTAAGTCCCACTACAAAAGTCCTTGTCCCATGACCCTTTTCATTTGCATATCCTGTACAATACAAGAACAATTCTCTGTATAAATTATTCCTGTTCGTGATTCATCAAGCTTCTTATCACAGACATGGTTTTCTGCACCACTGGACAGAAAGGCTCCTACAGGGAGTGAAGCCAGCCAAAAGAAAAGCAACTCGACCAGAAACAAAAAGATTAATTAAACCCACCAATTTATGGAAGAATAGAGGGCAGCAATACCTATATGCTGCAATTTACAGAAGTTGTATTTGTGCATCTGTTCAGGAAGAAAGGCACCTACAGAGCCTTCCCTAGCTCTGTGGTGACAGTGACTATTTGAAATGGTATCTGGATAAATTTCTCCAATTCTATTTAAGAAGCTGTAAAACCATTAACATGTCAAAAATACATGACTTAGTTTTCCCATGGCAAGCTATGTTACATAAACACTCACCTGCTTACTCTCCAAATTGCACTATATTTTTAAAGCTATTATGAATTCACATTTTATCCTACTTCTGTTTTGATGGCTTGTAACAGATGGTAGAATTATTTAGTTTGTTTTCAGTTTATCATGTATCTACCTTATATGTGTTTAACCCAGAAAGGAAGCAAGTGAAGAAGAGGAGGAAAGCCACCCCAATACGTTGCTCTACCTACTTCCCTGGGGCCACAAGAGAGACTGCTTTGCTCCTCAGAGTTCCTCTGCACTGGCAGCTCCTGCCATGGACCATCAAAGGGAGGGCACTGAAGAAATCTAAACTTGAAAAGCTGCCAGGGAGACTCCCAAGGCAGACCTCTGACAGACTGGAAGGAAGGGCACTGTTCTGGAGAAGAGAGAAAACTGCATGATTTGCATGGCTCAGGAAAATTCTGAAGTTGGATCAATTCTTCCTTTTTAAGAGGCTCAAATAAGATTCACCTGGCAGACCAGAGTTTCCCCCAGTTAAACAATTATCTTATTTTAGATTATCTGAGTCTGGCCTAGTCAAACATAAATTTAACTAACTGGAAGGTTTCTGCTATCAGTTAGTTTGGTCAGCTTGAAGAAAGTTGGGTACCTTCACTCAAAGACTCAACTCTGAGTAGAGTTTCCTGGTGGAGGTTCCCTACTTCTGTGATACATTAATTCAATTTCTCCCTTTGAGATGGGGAAGTAAAGACACAAATAAATGACCTACATAAATACAGCAGCTATCAGTGCTAATATAGAGAAGTTTCTTAAAGCCCTATGGTTTGGGGGAGAAATAGTGATTCAGTTATTCTAAAATAATTTTGTTTTCTAAAAGCAAGGAACTAGTCACCTGTAGTCCCTCAACAGTTAATGGTGCAAGATGAAGATAAAAAGGATTCCCATTAAACTTATTACAGATGCTTTTCTTAGTATACAAGCCCACTAAAATACTTTTTAACAGCACTAAGAAGAAGAAAGTTCATATTACAAGAAAATGTATATGAGAAGAATCTCACTCCAAACCACCTGCAGAGTTATGAGTTTTCAGACATTGACTTTTCCTTGCATTGTCTGTCATGTTACATTAGAAGCAGAAACAGAGATCTGTCTATACATGTGGTTCCAGAAGTGGTAAGTGCTTTATTTGCTGTAACTTCAAAAAGATGAAAGCTCCTAAGGGCAGTTAAGGTCCCCCTAAAATATGCTTGGTTCATATAATAAAATCTACGGCAGTAATAATAAAAGTAAAAATGGTTTGCATTATTAAAGCATTTATCTTAAAAAGAAACTTACATTTGAGTCCAACACTTATAATTGTACTATGTTCCAAGTTCTGCCAGTCAGGAGATCTGGTAGGAGGACTAGAATTACAGGAATGGGATTTACCATAATGCAGACTTTAAGAAAAGGCCATTAGAGTAGCTGTTCTGAGTACAAGTACCCTTAATGACTTCAGACTGGCAAGCAGCCTGACACAGACATGATCACTTCCCATGCCAACAGTATTAGTTGCTGTCAAGACCATGGCTAATGATGGTGTCTGTCACTTTTGACACTGACTGTGACATCCAGTCAACAGTAAAATGGTTTATGAACCTCTGGCTGAATAAAATGATTATGCATTAAGTGAATGCAAAGCACAATTATTTAATTATTTTTATTTAACAGGGCTGTGAGATATACTAATGGAAGTTCCCAAGAAACAAAATATGCTGTGTATCTGATAGCATTATAGTAATGAGGATGCAGAAATATTTACACAGTAATGAGGATGTAGAAATATTTACACAGAACTGTAACACTTTAAATATTGTTATCCTGACAATATATCTGAATGAAAATAAAAATCCAGGAAATTATTTTGACAATTTCATTAAGAATTCCTCATTTAAGAAGACAGAGACCTAGGAAAACTAACACATACAGACATGCCCTGATTTGGGTGAATTCTGTTGAATTTAATTTTAGAGAATCACAGAATCCTTGAGCTTCAGAAGGACTGTTTGAGGTCCCTCATCCAACCCCACCCTGCTCAAGCATGGTCAACTACAGCAGGTCACCTGGGACCATGTCCAATCAAGTTCTAAATTATCTTCAATGATGGAAACTTCATGAACTTCACATGGCATGAAGTTAATAGGCATTTGGTCCAACGTGCTGTATTTTTCTGAGAGCTTTTTCATTCTTTTCATTCTTGAGGACAGCCAGCTGTCCTCAAAAAAACCATGCACCATCCACCATGCAGTTACCAACAAGGGAGAGAAACACTGTTCAGAGCAGCACATCCCACAGCTCACTGGAAGACTGGCAAGTTTTCACTTCAGTAGGCATGACAGTGGGGAAGTAGTTTATTTTCCATTTTAATGCTTTTCTATTTTGCCATAATCACTTCATTGAAAATAGTTTTTACATTCAGCATCTTTTCCATGTTTTTAACTTTAAAAGGCAATCAAAAATTCCAGCTCTAACTACAATCGTCTGACATCAGAATCAACCCAAGATTTGGTACAATATTACCTACGTCAAAAAAAAAGCTACCATGGTTGGTAATTTGTGTTGCCTCACAATATGCTTAAGGCTTAAAAAATCATTTGACTTACAGTAGTACAAAACAAATCTAAATTATTTTAAAGTAACTTCTCAAGGTGCACATAGCTTAAAGAGGCAATCAATTTTACCTGAAACATATACTCTGACCGGAAAGATAAGTATATTATCAGAACAAGCAATCTTATTAAAATTTCAGCAGCTGTAAAGAGTTCAAATTATTCCTTTCAGGATTTATCAAGATGCTCAGAGGGAAGACAAAGACTCAGATAGACCACATACTACAAGACAATAATAGATAATTCAGCATACTAAAAAGAATGAAAAGGGAGGGAGGGAGGGAGGGAGGGAGGGAGGGAGGAAGGAAGGAAGGAAGGAAGGAAGGGAAGTGGCGGAAGGAAGTGGCGGAAGGAAGTGGCGGAAGGAAGTGGCGGAAGGAAGTGGCGGAAGGAAGTGGCGGAAGGAAGGAAGGAAGGAAGGAAGGAAGGAAGGAAGGAAGGAAGGAAGGAAGGAAGGAAGGAAGGAAGGAAGGAAGGAAGGAAGGAAGGAAGGAAGGAAGGAAGGAAGGAAGGAAGGAAGGAAGGAAGGAAGGAAGGAAGGAAGGAAGGAAACCTCTTATTTCAGTTGTCAGATTGTCAGATTTCAAGATGCTTTTAAAAAAATAGAATCATCTCCATTCTATTGATAAGGGTGTTACAGTCCACAGGAATAAAAATAACTCAGTGCATATGGCTGGACAACTGAACAATGAAGAACAGTGTAATCCAAAAACCTGGTACCATCTCAGGAAATGGGAGAGTGCTCTATGCACAGATACTGTCAATGGGAATTTTTTTCCTCTCTTCTCCAATATTACTGCTTGCTTTGCTGGAGGAATACAGCATACAAAAGCAAGCAGAACATGAAATCAGATTGCATGTGCAGCACAATAATGACAAACTGTGTGAATTAATTTCTGAAGAACAGGACGAGTATTTTAAAACATGTATGGCTTTGGTAGCCAAAGTGCCAAGCTGATGTTGCATGCAATATGATCTAAGGGCTTAGTTAGCTGCTGAAACACTCTCCACTTCTTGCAAGAAACCATGCCAGTAACTTAAAAGGAATATTGCTTTCAGATTAAATTTTAATTATGTAATTTTAAATACTTACTTTTTTCTGAATATATATATGGTGCGGTACCTGTGAAATATGTCTATTACAGTATACCATTCTGAAGTGCATAAGCAGAAGTGAAGTACATACCTTGAGCTTAGAAACTTACATTTTTAAAACATTCTTGAATTTATAAGATGCAAAAGCCATAAAATCTTGAAGCACTTATTCCAAAAACTGACAATCTCAAACAAAATATCTTAATGCAATTTAACAGCTCTAAAGGTATACTTTTTAACAATGTATGATCAGCAGTAGCTTTGGCTTAAGGCTATGCAAAGTTCTAAACCAAGGGAAATTACTTTGTTCTGTGTAGCAGAGTTTATCATCAAGTGAAGAAGCAAGCATGAAAATAAAAAGCTTACTGTATCAGAATATTGTAAAGTAAAATGAAGAAAAATCCTCTTTCTTGCTTATATCTTAGAGTACCTTCAGAACCCCATTCTCTAGGGTATCATTAAAATTTGCTGGTTAAGGTCTGAGCTTGGTTTGATTCTAAGTATGTAGTTTACTTCTCTAAAAAAAATTGGAAAAAAAATTGGATAGTGTAATTTCTCACTCTGTAACCTGTTAAGAGATGATTTTTTCCCCCTCTGAGCTTTGCTTCTCTTCAGCCAGCCTCATACATCCGGGACACTTCCCCATCTGGGCAGAAGTCACAAAGTAGTAGCAGAGTTAATTCTAGCAACTCCTATTGAGATTACATCAGTCTTATCTCAAGGAAAAAGGGTGACAAAGTGACTGTTTCCCCCCAACTCCAGAATACCAGCTTCCCAAATCAAAGATGTGAATGGCACACTCACACATGCTTGAAATTGCAGTCTGTGCTAGGAAACAGCGGGGAAGGGGAAGGGGAAGGGGAAGGGGAAGAGAAGGTACTTAGCGTACCACTTACACCACTTAGTGTACCACTGGTACTTAGTATATCACTTTACTAGCTTTTGGTAACAAAGGCAAATGCTGACAGGAGTCTCACCCTGGTTCCTAGTAGATGGAAGATGAGAATCGATACATAATTACCAAAGAAGGAAAATTCTGAGATGTGTCAGAACTAAGCCCCCCAAACTCAAACCAAAAAAATCCATAATGAAGGGAAAACAGCAATCTCGCACTTCAAATCACCGTTTGTAATGCAATGTAATCATTCACCCTCTAGAGGTAGTCAAGCAGTATTTTGAGTCTTGCCTTTCAGCCATTCTGAACAACTTAATTATCATCCTTTGCTAAAATGGATGCAGGAATGATGCAGGTTTAATTCTCCAGCCATGTTTTATGGTGTGTTTGTTGATGTGAATACTGCAATTCAGTAAAGCAAGCTGAACTAAACAAAACGAAACCTTTTTTTGCCTGTACAATGATTTTAAGAGATTTCTAAATAACAACACTGAAATGCAGAAAGACATATTGCAAAGACTTCCAAAGATGTGGGAAGCAAAACTACTGACATTTGCAAGCCTTATATAGAAAACATTCCTTCACCTTACATCTTTTCCAGATCTGCTCTCTTTCTTCAGCATTAGTTCCATGCTTGTACAGTACATGTATGTGGAACACACCGGTTGGAAATACTTTGAAAGCACCAAATGTGGTTTAGTAACCAAGAGAATTTATCAAATGATCACTTCATTACAGAACATTTTCCCCTCCTATATGAAGGTTAGGGTTAACTTATAATTTAAAGCACAAATTCCGATCTTGTTTCCACAACACTTTATATATTACCAGACATACTTAGTTTCATTGATTTATTTTACTGATACATTTTCAATTCTGCTTTATTTTATCATGTGATTCAAAGTGACAGCATATTACTGAGTTCACATTTCCTGTCTGACTTTTCTGGAATTTAGATTAATAAATATATTTGTAGTCATCATTTACACTACCACTTTGGAATTATATTTAACATCCTCCATACAACAATACATATTTACCTATGGCAGATACACTTTGCCTCTGTAAAATATTGACTTTCTATTACCACCATGAGAAAATACAGAATTTTAGGAAATTAATTTCTCACCTACCTACAGTTTACTCAGGATGCTCATAAAAGGCATACCAAGTTATCAAATCAATGGAGTAAAAATAGACATAATTGTTTAAATGATTATTTGTCCTTCCAATGCTTTATACTCACAATAGACGATAAATCACTTATATTTGTGACTGAATCCTATTAATACAGACATAGCTAAATTAGAATTACTAATTAGTTTTTTTGTTTAAATGCTAGTAATATGGAGGCATTAATTAGTTTTTGTTTTAAATGCTAGTAATATGGAGGCAGGAGTGCAAACTAAAACTGTATTTTAAAGTTATATGTGCATTTAACACTGAGATGCAAAATTTTAAAGTGTGCTTATTTACCCAGAACACTGTTAATCAATGAGTAATTTCTGTGATACTGGTCACAAGCTGATAAAACATTGCCTAATGCTTTTATTGCAGTAAAAATGCTAATTTTCTACAGATTTTTTTTTTCTTAAACACTGACTGATTTCTTTACCACAGGGTGGTGGTAAAGTGGTTTAACACTTTTGAACTGTTCTCTTCCTCAGATATTTTAAACCTAAAAAATAATAGTTATCTTGCACTCCAAAAAGATAATTGTCGCAGACGTCTTTTTATGAAAAATCCTTTCTTAGGACTTTTTCCCTTCTGAGAAGCTGAGGCCTCAGAAACAAAATGTAAACAATGGTTATCTGCTGCTGTGGAATGCAACAGGTGGATCTGTGATTGGTCTCGGGTGGATGTTTGGAATTAGTGACCACTCACGGCAGAGCTGGCTCTCACTCTCTGTCCAAACCACAGACTTTTGTTTTCATTCTTTTCTATTCTTAGCTTAGCCTTCTGAGATGAAACCTTTCCTTCTATTCTTTTTAGTATAGTTATAATATAATATATATATCATAAAATAATAAATCAAGCCTTCTGAAACATGGAGTCAACATTCTCATCTCTTCCCTCATCCAAGAACCCCTGTGAACACTGTCACAGATAATTGGGGTTTATAAAGATGGTTTTGTAAATTTCTTAGCTCTTTTGTCCACAGAGGACTGCAATATTTTGTTGGTCGACAGCAACAGTATTTTGACGAAGCCCTGTACGTCTCCAGCATAGATGTGTAACAGGCTGTCATTTTTGTCAGAACCAAAGAAATTCTCCATCTGATTAATAATGTAGGTTTTGATGTAAAAGAACTTGTTAAATAGACCCTCAGAACAGTCAATTTGCTCATTTAATTGGCTCAGTAGTCTTTCCTACTTCTCTTAATTGGGTGAGTAACTAGAATATAGATAATGCAGTATAAGGATAAAATTACATGCTGTGTAAATTCTGCTACAAAAAAAGTGATGGTAAAACAGTTCAGAATGAAGCACATTTCAATTATATAATAAAAAATACATTGCAGTGACATTGCAAGTCTCCCTGTAACTGTTCCTAGCATGAAGAAAACAGTGGAATGGTTACATTTGAAAATAACTTATTAAATCACATGGGTCTAAATGCAGAGTCAGAGCACCCAGAATAGCATTAACTCTGACCACTGAAAGCAATAGGTGACAATTACATGACTAGTTAATTTTTTGTACTTGCAGTCTAAGAAAAAAATTAACTGGATTTTTTATTTTTTAAAAGCATTTCTCCTGGCTTTTATTATTACATGTCAAACTCACTGAATTATCTCTCTGAAATGGCAAGATCCAAGTAAAAAAAAATAAAATATCAAATTACATCAAGACATGGCAGAAAGGTGGTGATAAAGGCAACCTAAGAAAATCCCCTAGACACTAAGCAGCAGAGCAATTACTGAGGCATTCTCTCCTTTTCTACTACCTAGACATATCTCCTGGTTTTCTCAGATAATACAAAGAAAATATTGTGGTCCTAGGAAACATTATCAGATGCAGACAGTATCAAACACACAGAACACCTTCTAATCTCCTTTACTGCCCTGGAAATTCAGAAGGAGAGGTCATCATTCCTCTGCTAAGAAGGAGTAAAGTCACACTGGAGAGATTTTTTCTGTACTACAAAACCCTCCATTAAGCCAAGCTGCCTCTGTTCACTCCCTGAAGGGAAAACCTCCTCCTACAGGAAAGAGTCACAAAGGAATCTTCTCAAACAGGCTTCCTGACCAACATACATGTAGTGGTAGCACAAAGCCTCCCTCTGAGCTCAAGTTTTGTTACCATATGACTTTTTCCAAAATGACCTTTTTAAGGAGGGCTGGTACACTGTGGATATGTACTCCTGGTCATGGCAAGTCCTGTCAGATATATCTGCCCAAACATCAAGGGCTTCAGGTACAACAATGTAAAACACAAAATGTGGTCTGAGGCATCATAGCCAAACCCAGTCATTTTTTCTTCCTGACTTCTGAAACACTTTGGCTTGCAGGCATTTCTGTCTTTAAAAAAAATATCCCTGAATATCAGATGATATTCACAGAACAGATTTGCTTGACTGAAAATCCAAAATTCTTTCTAAATAACCCTTAAGGAAATATTTAAGTTGCATTACACATCATACCATGTTTTTTTCTGCTTACCTATTGTATATAACCCATACCTATGAACTAAGCAATCTGTTTCTCCCAAAAGTAATAAAAAAACACACCCCCACCCAAATTGCTATCACTATTTCTATTTTGAAATATAAGCAAAATGTAATGATGTTAAGTGCCTTGAAAGCACACAGAAAGAAAACTACACAGAAGATCCCATATAATTTCTGTTAACTCCAAAGAAATGGTCTGCTTTTCTGTTCAGGTTACTTTACGCAGTTCCCTACGGTATCTGAAGACTACGTCTCATCCATCAAACCTAAACCCTTCACAGTTACAGATGTGATCAGCAGCAAGTCCACTTCTGGACTCGAGGTACACTTCATTTTAAAGTGCTTTCCAGCTCAGAATTCAAATGCGTTCCATCTGAACATATGAGTTAAAAGAAAACATGGTTGCTACTGCTATCAAAAGATTTACAAGTCATCTAGGAATCACAGCTCAAATACCACAAAACTTCATTTGAAGAAGAAATACTACACAACATTTCCCATACTTATGGTGTTAACTATTTTTTGGTAAAATTTTGTATTTTGTTTCCCTTTTGTGTTAACAAGTGTTGTCACACTGTTTCAAGCCTGTCACTTCATTGCAGCTTGTCTTTTAATTTCATTGATCTTATAAATCAGCAGATTCCTTTAAATACTACCTGAAATGCAGTTTTGGGCGCTAGCATAGAAAGACTTAAAAATATTTAGAATACCATGAATATTCCATGTGAAATATTTTCTCTCATTCATGCCACCCTAGCTACTCTTACTAATGGATAGGGATTTTCTGTGCACTTAATTCAGTGTTGCTGTTCCCCTGATCTGAAAGGTCTGCTTCACGAAGATGGACAACTTCTGCACATTTTAAAAGCAAGCTATCATCACCATCACCTGCAGAAAAGTTTCAAGGTATTAAAAAGCAAAATAATTATACTACAGTAACAATACATAGTAACATATCACCATTGTTTTAAGACAGAACCATCTGACCAACTGAAAGCAGTTTTCTCCCCTGAAGCGGTTTTGAAATCATGTCTAGAAGAGTCACTAATTCCACAGGTATCCAAGCTGAAAAAACAAGAGAAAAGTAAATTGCTTATAAGCCAGTAACTCTTCTCTCAGACCAGAGCATAGTGTTACTACTTCTACTATTTGATTCTCTTTCAGCATGACAAACTTTTAATCAGACAACTAGGTCCTGGAGAAGCATGTGGCATGACGTATTTTTGTTTCAAATAATCAAGATAAATTATCTCTCCACAGACTCATGCAACCAAAAAAATGACGCCAGGAAATAAACTGTTTTGAGAATATAGGAGATACAGAAATACTTCCATGGTAAGCAATGCTCACAGAGCTTCACAAGAGTCTGCTTAAAGAGGGAGCTTTCGAATGTATTTACAATACATAAATGAGAAGCCCATCTTTCATTTCTAAGGGCATCCTGAAGAAATGATCCTGCATGGTCTTCTCCTTTCTGCAGAAATTTCAAACTTTATAGCTTTACAAAGCTAATAATACAGAAAATATCTGTGATTTGTCAGCTGCCCTGCATTGCACTGTAGATGTCATACACCAGACCAAGGATGCAAACCAGTAAATCCCTATAGGCAAATACCAAAGGGCCTCCTCAGAATTCTGGTCCTTCCTCCTCAACAGCAGAAGAAGCTCTCCAGAAAGCTTGTAAACAGCTTTCCACTCTTTTGTCAAGGCCCCTCACAATTACAGAGGCTCTGCAAAAACATGGTAGGTTTGCAATAGGGTCTTTCTTCAGGCCTTCTTGAATGCTGTAAATCAACAACATCACAGAATCATCAAATTGTTTAGGTTGGAAAAGACCCTTAAGATCACTGGGAGAGATACAGTCTCCCCTGAGCCTCCTCCTCTCCAGCATAAACACCCCCAGCTCCCTCAGCCACTCCTCACAGGACTGGTGCTCCAGACCCTTCACCAGCTCTTCTGTTTTTCTCTAGAAAGCGCCTCACTGTCTCAAGGTGTGGCCTCACCAGTGTTAAGCACTGGTGGGGAAGAATCACTGCCCTGGTCCTGCTGGCCACACTTGTGCTGTTACAGGCCAGGATGCCATTGGGTCTCTTAGGCACCTGGGCAGATATTGGCTCGTATCCAGCTGCTGTTGACCAGCACTCCCAGGTCCTTTCCCACTGAGCACTCTGTACCCCCAGCCTGTAGCACAGCATGGGGTTGTTGTGACCCAAGGGCAGGACCCTGCACTTGGCCTTGTTGAATCTCATGCTGTCGGCCCCAACTGCCCTGGTCCTGCTGGCCACACTTGTGCTGTTACAGGCCAGGATGCCATTGGGTCTCTTAGGCACCTGGGCAGATATTGGCTCGTATCCAGCTGCTGTTGACCAGCACTCCCAGGTCCTTTCCCACTGAGCACTCTGTACCCCCAGCCTGTAGCACAGCATGGGGTTGTTGTGACCCAAGGGCAGGACCCTGCACTTGGCCTTGTTGAAACTCATGCTGTCGGCCCCAGGCCCACTGATCCAGCCTGTCCAGATTCCTCTGCAGAGCCTTCCTGCCCTCCATCAGATCAAAACTCCCACCCAACTTGGTGTTGGCCACAAACCCACTGAAGGTGCACTCGATTCCCTCACCCATTGATAGAGATATTAAACAGGACTGGCCCCAATGCTGAGCCCTGGGGAGCCCATAGTGACAACTGACTGTGATTCCATTCACCACCACTCCCCTGGGCCCAGCCATCCAGACAGTTTCATAGCCGGTGAAGAGTGCACCACCAATCCATGGGCTGCCAGCTCCTTCAGGAGTATCCTGTGGGGGACACTGTTAAAGGCTTTACTATGCACAGGTAGACACATCCACATTCCTCCCCTCATCCACTAAGCACGTCTCTTTGTCACAGAAGGAAAGGCTGGCTGGCCCTGATCCCCTGGCTGTCCTGCATGTACTGCCCCATGGCACTCAGGAAGGTCTGCTCTATGGCCTTCTCTGGCACCAAAGTCCGACTGACAGGCCTGTAGTTAGTCAGATCCACCTTCTACCTCTTCATGTAGATAGATGGCAGATCTTTCCAGTCAGCTGTGATCTCCCTGCTTATCCAGGACTGCTGGCAAATGACGGAAAATGGCCCAATGAGCTCTTTTGCCAGCTCCCTCAGTACCCTCAGGTGCGTGCCACCAGGGCCCATGGGCTAAGTGGTGTAGCAGGTCACTAACAATTTCTCCTGGATTATGGAGGTATAACTGTGCTCCCCATCCCTTTTCTTTCAGCGCAGGGGTCTGGGTATCCAGAGAGTAACTGGTCTTGCTATTAAAAATTGAAGCAATAAGAACCTCCGTTTTCTCATCATCCTTTTGTCACTATGTATCATCCTGTGTCCAATAAAGGCTGGAGACTATGCTTGGGCCTCCTTTTATTGCTGATTTTTTTACAGAAACACTTTTAATGGCACAGCCAGATTAAGTTCTTCTCAGGCTTCGGCCTACACCAAAACATGACCTAGTCTGTGCTCCAGACAAATGTTACAATGGGCAAGAAGAGAAATCCAAATTACTCCCTCTACCCTAGCCTGACTGCAAAAGAAAAAAATACCAGCCAATATTAAGAGATTAAAAAAAAACTAGAAATATCTAGGAGCAGCTGAGGACATTTTCACAGTTATTTTGGCAGAATATTATCTTTTCCATCCCTGTCTGTTTTGCTCTGGTGGAGCAACAGCCCTTGCAGCGCTCTGCCCTCCTCCACCTCAGAGCTGTTTTACCAGCTCCAGCTCCCGAAGAACACAAGAGCCCCACCCGTATTGCTGAAGTGCCCTCCCTCCCTTCATGTGCCTGGATGGCCTCGCAGGGCACCTGCTCATTTCTCACCAGCTGATGGGGTTTGGACTGCCTAAGTTGAAGAGGCCTTTGGGACAGACCTTGAGCACTACAGCCATGAGCAAAAAGA
The DNA here is from genome assembly GCF_000277835.1 of Geospiza fortis. Taxonomy (NCBI): domain Eukaryota; kingdom Metazoa; phylum Chordata; class Aves; order Passeriformes; family Thraupidae; genus Geospiza; species Geospiza fortis. Next base: position 280,070 of record NW_005054328.1, on the reverse strand, counting down.
GTATAAACTAAAGCATGGGTGATTGAAGCATGAGTGATGGCTGCCAGACTATTCAGAAAAGAGCAGCTGATATTCCAATGAGAATGATGCCTGATTCTCACCAACTTTAACTGTGTAGTATTATTCAGTATTATTTATCCTTTTTGACACTTTATTCTTCTTTTTGTTGTTGTTTGTACTACTAATTCAATGCTCTTCCTTTCATTGTGCTACATAAATTATCCTTTGTACTGAATAAAGGTATTCAGTAAATAATAAATGGAAAAAATGCAAAGTCAAAGAAAATATGAAAGCAGCAAGATATAGAAATGGGAATACCCTCAAAACCTAGAATGAAAAACTGGATCAAAATGGCATGCAGGACAAACTGAGGAGTGTTTTTTCACAGTCTTGCACACTCCAAAGATTTACCTTCAGTCAAGGAAAAAAAATGTTAAAGTTTGTTTTGCAGAAGAATTATGAAACAGATCTCTCTCACCACCTCCTTCACCATACAGACCACAAGACGGTGATAAATAGGACAGGACAAGAAGTGATTGGCACAGACTCCATGGATAAACTTAATAATTTAAGAGCAAGAGAAAACCACCATTGTTCACAATACCATATTTTGGTGCATTTAGATGAGATGCATTCAGAAATCTGTCTGTATGGCAGATGTCCCATGAAAGAGCCTGGAACAAAAAGCTTGTTTTAGAAATGGGCTAACAAGCTACTCAATTCTGAGTCAGTGACTGGCTGTTCAGGGACAATGTCTTAGATTGCCTGGTACCATATTTTATCTGAACTTTAGGGTACTCTCAACTGCTCTAAATTTATTCTGGCTTTGGGTTTTACATCTCAGTATACTCAGGTTTATTTTTTTACAAGGCATTAGAAATAAAGGCCGCTAGAATATGGGCCATCTCCTAAGAGGATTTGTTTTATGAATTGGCAACTGATTTTTCAAAAAATTGAAGAGATGTCAAAAAGAAGAGACAGCTCTTCTTCAATTGGAGAGACATCTCCAATCACTTCACTTTTATCTAAGTCATTAAACCCAAAATCATGGGGAGCTAAGAAGCATTAACTACTCTTTATCACTATTTTTTTTTATTTTTTATATGCATTATATTAATTATATTTTATATTTTTTTTTTCCGCAGGGAATGGGATCAAAGCTACACGGGATTTTTACCAGCAGCTTCAATTTTTCAGTGCACTGAAGCAGCATCACTAATTATAAATTCAGCAAGTCATGTGTTTTACTACTTCCATGTTTCTGGTCTCAGTGATGAGAGCTGGACATTATTTGGGCAAACTACAGCAGAAGCTTTCCCCTTCTCATCTCCCTGTGGAGGAGCAATGGCTTCACTTTTCTGTCTACAAATTCCCATGCATGCCCACAGATGTGTTCCTCAAACAACATGTGAAGAGTGACTGCTGAGCGCCTCAGGTGGCCGGAGCAGGTGCGGGAAGGTGCATCAGAGGATTCACTGCACGCGCACGGTGCTCGCGTGTGCTCTCTTCTGCACAGACTCCACTGACTCCACAGTGAGTGTGAAACATCCCTGCACTCCATGTGGACATCTGGCTGATTGCTAACACATTGTAATTATTTGTCTGGGATTCCTAGGTGTCTTACAGTTCAGCCAGCCCAGTCAAGAGGGGCAGCAGCCGCACAAACGTCCCACAGAAAACTGCCAATTCCTTCCTTCCCCATCTCAACCCCAACCTGAATGAATTTTTTAATATTACACCTCAGCAATCAATCGGAAAAAAAGGCTGAAAGGGATGGTTTCTGTTTATCAGGAAGACTACAATTAGGGGGGTGAAATGGATTTTACTTTTAAGCCCTTTGGCAGGAAAGGGAATTCTGCGAATGGAGCACAACGTTGCCATAGGAAGCTCATGGTAATGCAGGATTTTAACGCAGGGTTTACATTTAAAATTCTTCAGATCTGGAAGAGTCTAAACCTTAGTCTAACCCTTGGCACATCAGGCCTGACACCCTGAATCATAGTATGCTGACAGTAAATGATTTATCAAAAAATATTTAATCCACAGATGCACAGAGCCTTCACCTACAGGTGAATCTGTTGTTTGGAGAACTCACTGACTCAGTTGTGGTTTCTAGATGTTAAGTTCATGTAAAGTACCCTTACTCCCAGTAGACAGAAGGATTACAATTCAGGTCCCCGTATTTATACAAGATTTATACAGTTAGGAATCTAAGATAAACATGATTTTCTTCAAAACTTAAAAATCTTTGCTCTATAAATTTGTTAGAAAATATTATATAAAGGGTGCATTTATTTTGATTACACCTTTCCCCTTCCTCCCACCTTAGAATTAAAAAGTAGCCATTTCTAATCATAACATGGAATTGAACATTGTTTTTGCAGATTTTTCACAGATTGGTAGATTTATACTTTCTAAGCAAAAACCCTATAGTACCCTATGGTTCAAGGAGTTAAAAACCACACACATTTCATTCACAACAGTGTATGCCTTCATTCTTCCTACTCCCTATCCTTTGCATCCTCTTTCCATTTTCTCATGTGTGCCCCTGGACATTCAAAATTATTCTTTACAATGCAGCAAATACAATTTTTCCTGCATCTAAATCAGCTTTTCTTTTTTTTGGTTATTTGGTTTTTTTCTCTGTAGCAAAGAACTGTTGAGACTTCAATGCTTTCTATAACAGGCCAGTCTTCAGCATTAACTTAGAATATATGAACAGAATGGACATTTTTGTACTTGATGTTCATCAAAGTTCTCTCAGATCAGACAGTATTACCATCTTCCCCTCCATCATGTGACAGGACTGTGGCTTACATTTATGTCACTCACACTATGAAAAAAAGCCTGGCTATCACTTTCCAGCTCCGTACATTTGCAGAAAAGCAGATAGAGGTTTCCCAAAACCCACACACTACTGAGAGACTAAGCTCTATACTTGTCAGATTATATTAAATAGTAAATATAAACAGAAAGAACTTCAAAAGGATTTGGCCTGTCTGCCACTAGTTCATACAAACCCAAAATGGAAAAGGTGCTTACAGGGTGCATACAAGGTCAGGCTGTAATTTCTGAATCTCAAGGAGGGTAATAGCTGCCTGTCCCATCAGCTCAGCTGTCGGAGAGGGCTGGGTGCTAGAAGCAGGCTAGGGAACCCTGCCGTGGCACACACGGTGCTCCTCTCAGCCAGCACATTCAGGTGCTGCCTTGCCCCCACATCAGAAATTCCTCCTCATCTCCAGTTCTACTAGAGACAATTCTGCAGTAACTTCTAGAATCAATCAGATGAAGACTCTCTAAATCAAAAACAAGCAGCTAGTTTGTTTATCTCAATAGGCTCCACTACCCTTCTTCTCAAAACCACACAAGGAGATATTAGCTGTCTTAAAACTCTATCTACTCTACTGTAACACAAGAAAACAGGGTCAGAGGAGTAAAGGATTTTGAACGAGATTACATGGCAGTTCCAACAGAATAAGCTAAGAAAATAGCTCTTACTGTGGAGGGTTTCTTTATGGTTCTCCTGGAAGCCTCCAAACACATTTTTCTTGGAAATCTCCATTACAGCCATACAAGACAGAACTGTAAGGGGAAGCATGCATAAGCAAGTATTGTCTTCACACAGAAACAGGTCCTTTGGGAATGATTTTTGAAAGTAGTCATGCTTAAAGGGATGTTTTGGAGTGGGTTGATAAAGTCTTATCAGGCATGTGAGAGATTTCAGTAAAGAGTCTATCTGAATTTTGTCCTTGCATTTAGGCTACAGCCAATGACAGAACACACAGCTACCTAGAAAGATGGAAAAGATACGTTACTTGGGCTTAGGAAATAAAGGTCACTAATCTATTTCAAAATGGTTTGTTCATATATAGAGACACTTGACTCCTGTGACTTTACTCATCCACATTAGAGCCAGTCCCTCTGTGGTTCTTGCATAGCCAGGAGACAAAGGCACATGTAGGAATATCACATTTGTTGTCCATATTTACTTTAGATTGAGCCATAGGGAATCGAGATACAGAGTTTCCTATTCCTTTCAATTTACCAGCTTTTTTTTTTTCATAACCAACCACCCTTGAAGAAGCCAGTGATGTTGCAGATGTTTATACATAGTCTGAGACATCCTATTTTAGCTGTCTGGATGGCAACTGAGTACAAGTCAGTTAGCCAGTACTACTAGCTCTTTCACATTTTCCCATTTTCACATGGAAGCAAGCAGAAAACCACAGTAGTAGGTACAAGAAATTTGTGAAAATCTGCACTGAGACAAGTTATTGGTTAGAATGTGTACTGGCAGCAAAGATAAAACATAAAAAAATGTTTCTGCAGGTAGGTTTCTCAGCCTTGCAGCAGCCATGGCACTTCTGTCACAGAGGCATTTGTATGTTTATTGGGTTTTTTATTGTTCCAAGACACAGAATCAAATACAGGACTACGATTTTTCTGATCAAATAAATCTATTTCTGTAGTTAGTTGTTAGCACTGGACTCTAAGAACAACATATAAGCACAAAAAATACTTTACTGGGTTGTGCAAATGTTCCATCCAGTCCTATATTTTGGGTCTAATACTAATAAAAGACAGTAGATGAGGCTACATAGGGAGAGCACTTGAACTGCTCAGCTTGGCATAGCCCTTTCCCTTCATTCTCCAGAAGCATCCACTGCTGTTGTTTGGGGGATGCAAAAATAAGATGGGCCTCCCAAAAAATTGAGAGGATATTAGCTATATCTGAAATGTCACAGAAAGCTGTAGCATGCTACATGGGGAAGTTGCCAAGTTAAAAATAGAAACTGCCAATCTGACTACAGCTGTGAAATGCATTTCACTGACAGACTGGCTTTTATCTCTTTTATTTAAAAGGATGAATCTCTTTAAAAATCCCCAACATTGTAAAATGTTATCTACTTTGGAACACCAAAACCTGCAGTGCTGACTGCAGAGAGAAATTAAAAGCAAACCAGTGTATTGCAATACATGTACTCATCAGCAGTAGGTCAGCACAAAGTACTGTGATGGATCTGCTGCTGCTCCTGCTTTCCTACTTTCTGACTGTTGCAATAAAAGAGATCATTAGGAATCTAAAAGGATATCTCTAATAGCTGGATTCCTAAAGTGGGACTAGTCTGCCTGGGTTTGAGAGTCTTTTCAGGGCACCATATTCCCCTACATAATGTTTAGAGCTGTACATAAACAGCTATGCATCACTCATCTCTAATATCAGCTGCTCTCCAGTAACAGACGAGGACTTCAAGCCAACCTCCAAATATCACCCAGCTGAATGGGCTTCAAATGAACAGACAATACATTACCTGAAACTTCCGAAAGATGAAATATCAGTAAGGTGCAACGCAAGCTTACATTTGATTTCTTTCCTCTGTTCTGAAATGTGTCTTAAAATCAAAAGGAGATGGCTTTAAAAATTGCATTTGTACAGCACTTCATTTTTCAAAATGCAAGGAACCAAGCACACTCATTTAACACCCACATAATCTTATGAACAAATATTTTTTAGGCATCTGTAAATCCCTTCATTTTGACACAGCAAATTAATCCACATTTATGTATGGATAAGAAAGGCCTCAAACGCCTTGCATGCTGCTGGACTTGAGCAACTGGACACTTCTCCATCTCAAAAGAGGAAACCAGTCTACTGCAGGAAAGTGTATTTACTGGTGCATGAGACTCTGCCAGTCCACTCTATGAGAAAAAGTAACACACCTGGAGAAGTCTCACCTCCAGCCTGATCTTGCATACACTGATCTCTCAGCAGGTCACACAGAACATTCTTTCTTCAAGTGTGTAGTTTTCTTTGATGTACATAAATTACACTTGTTAATACTAATGAGAGCACTGAGAAATTCTTGAGAACAAAGAGAAACCTGAGCCCCAGGGGATATGCACTCACTCCTACTGAAAACAGTGACTGCTATAGTTTGAGCTGCCTGAACTACAACATGAAGCTTCCTCAAAAGGAGATAAAGCATACATGCACTTTCATTGGAACACTGCCATAGTGATGTTTGGCTTATATATATTTTAGTCAGAGCTTCTGAAAAAGCTTCAAAGAGCCTACAGTGTACAATTTAATTAGCAATTTATTAAAGAGAGAGTGGGGTCTCTTTGAAATTCTGCCATCTGATAAGGAACAAACATATTCAGTGCCTTCTAAACCATACACAGACAGTGCTCCAGAACTTAATTTCAAATGAAATCTCCTAGCCCAGCATTAAATTCTTCCAGACCATGCTTAGAGCAGTACTGGACACAGGAGTCCATCTGCAAATAGGTCAAATACAGGAAATTCAAGAGTGACCATTCCATTTCTCAATGAAGATTTTTGGTTCTGTAAGGGAGTAAGTGTTTTGAGGTTACGACCCTAAGCCTCAACTTAACAACCAAGGAGCTTCTACTTTCAGGTGAGCTCCTTACATTTAAATGCAATGGCAGCCAAGAGATAAACCCAGCCTAAAATACCATGTCCCAGCCAGCTGTAGATCAGCCTGCAGTGACAGCTCTGCAGCTTTCTGAGAAGCTGGAAAATGTATAGCCCAAACTAGAAGAGAGAGAACAGCTGATACAATAGCTTTTACTCATACCCAGTTTTGAATAAATCAGATTTGTAAATTAAAAATTGAAGTCTTTCAAGCTGCTGTAACTGACACACTTTGGATAAAAAGATAAAATAAAATCTTGTCAAGACCATCTATGAGATTGGCAGTCATTGCAGTGACAGGAAAAATATAGATGCAGCAATTTTTAGAGTGAGAACATAAAGGAAGGCTTGCTGCTTCTGACACAGTCTCTTATTGAAATTAAACGTTTGCTGTCATTTTTGTCTCCAAATTATGAAGTACAATAATATATTCCCTACTCACCTCAAAATTTCCCTTTTATCTCTGGATCAAGACCCATTAATTTCCTAAAACTGCTTATTTTAAAGGTAAAAGACATACTCCAGAGGTGTCACATAAACTAGAGGGCACTCCTTGAAAGTGATTTATTGTCTTTACCTAAACAACATTAGATATCCATGTTCACAAACCATTGTAGGCTTGAGAAGAAAATAATTGAAACATTTTTCTTTATTCTAAGCAGCCCCTTTTAATTAGATGCATTTAGCACACATCTTCTCATTACATTCATCATACCATATTTGAGCAGCTTCTCAAATCGCTTGTGATTGCACAAACTCGTCTTCTGCAAGAGCCTGAAAGGCGGCTGCTGCTGCTGGCTCCACCTCTCAGCTCTGCAGCTTTTTATGAATGACTAGCAATCACTGACAATGAATGACTGCCAACTGCCCACTCAACCCTTTCTACTCTTCCCTGCACGTACATACTAGAGAAGCAAACAAGCGTCGTGACTGCAAATGAGCCTTCAGTACACTTTCCAATATACGGCATTCATCTTTCAAAACAGGAACTAAATGTTCTTCCGGATACTTAGAGTATAGAAATTAAATATTAAAAGCTTATGCAACATCCTTTTTCTTTCTTTCTTTTTTTCTTTTTTTTTTTTTATCAACCAGATAACTTTTTAGGCATTTAATCAAAGTGAAATTGTCTTTTTCTGAATGCTTCACTGCTTCAGCAACAAACAGGAAAACTGGAATTAAAGAGCCCTCACCTATTTCCAGCAAACTGAGATTTATCTGCAGCCAAAACACAAAAATCTTTCAGTTGTTTTGAAGTACTATTTGGTAAGGTTTCAACATAAAATATACCTTCTATCCAGAAAGCAGTTACTTATATAAAATGAATTTCTTAATTTAATGGATACATTTAAAAAATCAGCACTATTTTGCTGGTTTATTACAATGAGAATGGCCTATAAAAACCACTAAATGTCACAGCTCCTATTATAGCCTGATCAATCTAAATTTGTGGCTGTAAGCAGAGGGTCAAAACCCACACAGGAGAAACATTTTAATTACAGAATAGTTACCAGGGTGAAATATAAATCGAGAAGTCACGCACTGCATGCTCTAAAAAGGCTCTGCAATAACTGAAAATTAAAATAAAATAAAATATAAAATAAAATAATAAAATTAAAAAAAAAATAAAATAAATGCAAGGTATGCTCTATTGCCTACTGCTTAAGTTGCTCTTTCAGTTCTTGCCACCCTGCAGCCCAGTCTTGCCACTTCCAGGAACAAGTCACAGGCTTTGCACTGAGTTTTCAAGGCTTCAGGACAAAATCTTGTCAGGCCTGCTTTGTCTGAACTTCCCTTGGCCTGTCTTCTGCTTGGCTTGACTAAGTTTAGCTATAGCAGCAAATAACAGAGCTTTTTATCTCCCATTATCTAGAAGAGAAAACAGGACATATTTGGGACATGCAAAGAGGAATGAACATGAGCAGGATGTAATTAGCATACTCAGAAATAAGAAAGCAGCACAGGTACAGTAGTGCCTTCACTGGGCATTATTCAATCAGGACAAATATAAAGGATCTAGAACAGAAACATATAAATTTGTCAGAAGATTCTGTGTTCTATGTCCTAAAGTCTAACAGTTATCAAGAATAGACTTGAAGATGTAATTTAACACATTGGAAACTTTTACACAGTTTCAGCATAATTATTGCTAAATAATGATCATGAATCACAGGTAAAGTCTGGGGGAGGATGGGAGGGACTTGGGACCTAAAGAGATCTTGTCAGTATCCTTAAAATAGCAGCAAATTTAAGTAATTTAATGCACTAACAAGTATTTTAAACTAAACATGATGATAACCAAATAACAGCACACAGGCTGCAAATCCCATTCTCCATATACTTTCCCTAATTCCACTGGGCTAGATGAAGCTCCTACTCATGCTCTGCTCACCTGAGCATGAAGAAAATAATGTAAGTAGTAATGTATGTAGTGACAGAAGTATTTCAACACCTTTATCTTCATGTCAAGGGCTTAACTTCAGCTGAGACCCATGAAGTCATCACAAAATCTATCAAAAAGTTTTAGTGAGCTCCTCCTTAGTTGCTGTGCCCTAAAGGAAATTTGTTTCCTCTTCTCCAGTTCCCAGCAAATACTGATACATACAGGACATGTGAAGTGTTATGAAAGGAAGGACAGGACTAACATTTCTGTTGTGTTCTGAGGAGCACTATTAAAATAAACCTTTAGCAGCAATTTTTTTGCTGTGATTTGGGTTTTCTGGTGTCTGGGGGTTTTTTTTTTAAAGCCTTTTTGCAAAAGAAATAAAAATACAGAGCCAAAGAAACAGACTAATAGTTTCCCTACTTAAGGAGGATCAAATAGCTACAAAGGAATACCATTTAAGGAGGGCTGACAATAAGCATATTCTTAGCTAATTAGTTTGTTTTCCATCTCTAGCAGTTTTAGGCGATCTTGTGATGATCACCACTTTTTTTTTCACTGTGCTTACTTACACTGTGCATCATTACACTATCACAAACTAGCACAAAACTGCTATCAGAAATGTGGAAGGTACCAGTTACAGACATGGGCTTTGAAGGGCTCCCACCCTGACAGAAGCTCGGTGCCTTTCCCATCCCACCACACTGACATCCACCTGTAAACAAAGCACATCCCCTCCTTGATGTTTGCTGGGCACAGTCTTTGAGAGCTGATCACTTTGCACTGGCTGGTTTCTAGGCCAGGCACCCAAGGGAGATGATCAGCCATTAAGACTTCAGTAGTCAAGTAAGATTTTTGCTTCTGTCACAACAAAACCCAACATTTTCCACACAAGAACAGCATTACTCAGCTTGCAGTTCTCATGATCATCCTCCAGCTTGAGGCACATCTGATGATCCCCACAGGTGTTTCACTCACTACCCCACAGAAAATATCCAAACTGCTATCTCAAACAGTCAATACAATCACCAAATTTGTTTTCTTTTGTACTGGTTCCCCTGGGTATGTTGTATTTTCAGTACAGCAAACATGACTGCTTAACGCATTCACACCAGTGCTATTCATAGCAAGCAAATCTCAGTAAATCCACTTTTTCCTTTGATCTAATTTTGCAGGTGTTCTGATGCTGACATGATTAGGTTGAAAGCATACTTCTTTTTCTAAAAGTAATTCTGAAGCAAGACCAAAAAACCTTTATCACTGCAAGATCTGAAATACCATCAGACTTAGGAACATAATTATGATTTTTTTTCTAAGCTATTTAAGATTCTCATGGCAGATTATGACTAAATAGTACTAACCATTCTTTCACATCCAATTCAAACAATATGATCATGGAGAAAGCCAACATGTTAGGCATTCTAACGTATGCAGGAAGACAGTTCTGTTAACATAGCACAAAATCAGCTCTTCAATTATTCTTGATTACATCTATGCAGCCCAGTTGGAAATATCTGAGAAATGCATTTAGACTACATTAGGGGACATTTATTGTATGAATTATTTGCAAACTGTCAAACACCAGCATGGTGTTCACCTAGAATACATGTATCACCCTTACTGTCTTCACTTTAATACACCTGCAATAATTCAGGTGTTTGAAGGGTTGTCCCCAAATAGAACAGCTACATTGATATTTTGAAAGCTGTTTTTTTCCACCTTTCATGCTCTATTCACTACATCAATGATGTAAATGGAAGTCATTTATTAAATCTTTCACAGAGATGCATTCAACATGAATCCAGGCGAGGAATGTGTGCATGAATATGGTGACAACATTTCAGACTTTGCTGGTTCTGGGCTAAAATAAGATCTGCAAAGAACTGGGAAGGCAGAGAAGAGCAGATACAGGTTCTTTTACATTTTATTTTTCCTTTCATGGAAATCTGAATATTCCTTATTTTAAAAAGTATACATTGCTTGTCAAAAGTGAACCTTTGTGGCCTCTGTGAAGGCATTCCATATATAGTCTCCACAGAACTCATTCTGTACATAATCTATACATACTCTTATGCACAGGATCACAGGATATTTGAGGTTGGAAGGGCTCTCTGGGCATGATCTAGGCTAACCAACTGCTCACAGCTCTGATGTCATATCAGGTTGCTCAGTCAGTCTTGAAACCCCAAAGGATGGAGACCACAATCTTTGGGCAATCTCACTGCTTGACTATCCTTATGATGAGAAAGCTTTTTCTTATACTCACTCTGAGTCTCTCAAGTTTCTTCTCAAGTCTCTTTTTCTTTAAAGTCTCTTCAGTTTATGCCCAATATCTCTCATCCTCCAACCAACACAGTGCTTGGGAAAGCCTGGCTCCATCTTCTGAATAAACTCCTTGTAGGTACAGAAGGTCACTAACAGGTTCCCCCTAAAGCCATCTCTTCTCCAGGACAAGCAAGACCAGGTCCCTCAGCCTCTCTCAGGACAAGAGCTCCAGATCAATCCCTGACCATTTTGGTGGCCTCTGCTGAACTCACTGCAGCTCATAATCACCTCTCCTGTATTGTGGGCTCCAAAACTATATGTATTGTATCAGGGAAGATGGAAAAGGTCCAAAAGATGCAATGTTCTAGATGACACCTAGTGAGGGCTGATTAGAGGACAACACCTCCCTTTGATTTCCCAGGTGCTGGATGCTGTTGGCTTTTGCTACCAAGGTACACTGGTGGCTTATATTCAGCTTCCCATCTGCTGGGTGACCAAAGTACTCTGCTGAACTGCCACCAGTCAATTTCCAGCCCACACTGTTTCTGAGCAGGAGTTTGCATTTGCCCTACTGAATTTCACAGGGCTCCTGTCAACCCACAGCTCTTATTTATCAGGGTCCCTATAGATGAAAATCTCTTTTCCTATCTACTGGCCCTCCCAGTATGTCATCATCTGCAAACTTAAACCAAAATGAATTCTGTTGCCTTTTTCAGGTCACTGAAAAAGACATTAAATGGTAGAAACCCCTGTGGCACTCCCCTAGTATCCAGGCAGAATATGAACCATTAACTGCTACACTCTGAGCCTAAACATCCAGCTGGGTTTCTAATTGTTGCTAGTTCATCCAGACAGTCAGGCCCCAGTTGGACATGAGAATATTATGGGAAACTCTATAGAACTTTCTGCTAAAGCCAAGGTCAATGACACAATACTCTCTCACACACAACAACAGCGATTTCATCATAGCAAAGCAACTTAGTTGGTCAAGAATGATTTACTCTTTAGAAATACATTCTGACTGTTTCAATCACCAGTTTGTCCAGAAAAATATTACAAAAGGACTCACTCCATGATTTTCCCAGGGGCTGAAGTAAGGCTGACTGGCTTGTAGTTCTCCAAGTTAAAATTCTGGGATTTTTTGAAGGTGGACACATTTAAATTTATCCATTCAACACAGAAATCACCTGACCTTCCTTTTCAAGGTAAGACAGCAATCTAGTAAGGACAACTTCTGACAGAAGTCATAAGCCTCCCGTGTTCCTCAACACAGTGTTCCTCCACTTATATAAAAACTGCCCCCAGTTCTGGCTGCCCTGTTTTGCACAGTAAGGACACTCAGGTTCTCATCTCTGCAGGGTCTCTGTGAAGATACTCTCAATCCTTTTTCCATCTTCCCCAATACCATACACATAGTCTGCTCCTCTCCTCCTTCAGCTCCATACCTTGGCCAAAACCTCCCATCTAGCACACGCCTCCAGCAGACACTGTCACCACCTCCAACTGCTCCAGCCGCTAACAGGAGGCTAACATACATGGGCTCTTCCACAGGGACTCTTCTGCAATTGCACTGCTTCCCTGGGCAGTCCCAAACATCAAGCAGGTGGGCTGCAAAAACCTCCTTCAGATATGATGTTTCCTTCAAAATCCACAAAACAGCCTGAAAATTAATCCAGCTAGCCAGAGCATTTAGATGAACTAGTGAGTTGTTTCTCAGCATTCTCCTAAACTGAAACCTCCAGAGCAATCAGACAATTAAATACCTTTTTAACCACTCAGACCCTCCTGGAACATGGGAGCCTGAAGTGATTTTTGGCCACATGCTGCATGAGAAAGAGCTTCTTAACAGCAATGGCTGACACAGAGAAACTGGGGCCCACGGGTAACACACTTGATGTGGAGTGGGTTTCTTTAAGCCAGCTAAAAAGACTCCTCATCTGAGAGATTTTATGAATATTATGAGGCCTCCTTTGACTTTTTCAATTATATTTCAAATTAGAACCCAAATCAGACTACAGTATGTCGAAGAAAAAGGAAGCAGTGCAATCATTCTGTCCAGTTCTGTCCTTTTGTTTATGGATACTAATTTCTTTGGTTTTGGCAGATCAGAATGGACCTCCAAGTACAGAATCAGTATTGAAGCTCTGAGTCCAGAACCTTCAGACCCCATGAAATGAAAGAGCATGAACTAGGGCCAGACATAAACTTCTGACAATACATAATCATGGACAGTTATGATTCTGGAGGAGGAAGGAAGCAGAGAATAACTTTCTTTCATGCATGTTTTCAGACAAAACATTTGGGTCCATAATTTATGTAAACAGCATACCAGATATCATACAATCAGAGTGGTCTGGGGTTTCAAAGGGACATTAAAGACCACTAGTTCCAACCCCCCTGCCATGGACAAGGACACCTACCATTAAGACCAGGTTGTTCAAGGCCCCACCCAACCTGGCCTTGAATACCTCCTGGAATGGGGTATCCACAATTTTTCTGGGCATCTGCTTCACTCAATAACAAACTTCTTCCTAGTATCTAATCTAAACCTACCCTCTTTCCTTTTAAAGCCACTCCCCCTTACCCTATCACTACATGCCCCTGTAAAAAAGTCCCTCTACAGCTTTCTCATAGGGCCCCTTCAGGTACTGGAAGGCTGCTATAAGGTCTCTCCAGAGCCCTCTCTTCTCCAGGCTGAACGACTCAAATCTCTCAGCCTGTCTTCTTGGGAGGGGTGGTCCAGGCCTCTGATGATCTTCGTGACACTCCTCTGGATTCACTCCAATAGGTCCATGTCATTCTTATGTTAGGGTTCCAGAGCTGGATGCAGTGCTCCAGGTGGAGTCTCACCACACTGCAGCAGAAGGGGAGAATAACTCCCTTGCCCTGTTGGCTGTGCATCTTTTGAAGCAGCCCAGGATGTGTTTGGCTTTCTGGACTGCAAGTGCACATTGCTAGGTCATGCTGAGCTTCTCATTCACCAACACTCACCAAGACCTCTTCAGGGCTGCTCTCAATCCATTCACCGCCCAGCCTGTACTTGTACTTGGGATTGCACTGATCCATCTGTAGAACCTTGAATCTAGCCTTGTAGAGCTTTAGGAGGTTTACATAGGCCTGCCCGTCCACATCCCTCTGGACAACATCCCTTTCCTCCAGCGTGCTGACCCCACTGCTCAGCTCGGTGTCATTGGCAAACTTGCTGAGGGTGCACTCGATCCCACTGTCCATGTTGCCAACAAAGATGTCAAACAGCGTCAGGAACACCAGTCCCTGAGGAACATCACTTGTCACTGGTCTTCACCTGGACACTGAGTCACTGATTACAACCCTTTGAAGTGCATCCATTCCTTACTCACCAAGTGGTCCATCAGTAAAATCCATGTCCCTTGGGTTAGACACAAGGATGTCATGTGGCTAAAGGCGCACAGTAATACCAGGGTACAAGTGCTGCAAAATGTACCACATAACCACAGGTATGAATGTTTCATGAGCTCCAGCAGAGCCTAAAAAACATATTGCAAATTGGGTGGAAGAGAAAATGATCCTCAAGGAAGGGGAAAGTGGGTCCTCAGCACTCAGGTCCTTAATCACCCAGCATGTGGGGAAAAAAAAATCAAAACAGTTCGTCATCATGTTCTCATGACTAAATAACTGGAAGCAAGGGAGAGGGAAAACACAAAGACTCGCCCCTAACTATTCCTTACAACTGGCTTTATGCAAAGCCATAGCAGGAGTATTTTAGATATGTAACCAAATACAACTCTAATAAGAAGACAGTTACACAAAAATGGAGCTTATGCAGAGAACTCCTGCAGGATGCAGCGTATTATTTGGTAGCTTGGTAGCCTACTAGATGTCCTAGCCCCTTGCCCAATGCCACCCCAAGGCTTATTCCCAGGCCAAGAGATTTCCCAAGAAATACACTCTGGTGGTTCTTTAGGCTGCTTTCATTGATCACTGAAGCCTCTGCAGGCACTTGTCTCATTCCCAGATTGACAGTTTCTCTCCTGTAGTTTACTAGCACACATTGTTCAGGTCACTGAGGCCATATTTTGCCATTTAAAAATTTAATTCTAGCTAGTTCACTCCTAAAATTTTATTTCTCTCTAGTGAAACCTGACACACAATACTAGACCATATAAGCTTCACAAAGAAGGTCAACACCATCCTGACCTGCATGAGGTGGGGGCACTGCCAGCAGGTCAAGGGATGTGATCCTGCCCCTCTACTCAGCCCTGGTGAGGCCACACCTGGAGTACTCTGTCCAGTTCAGGGCTTCCCAGTACAAGAGAGACATGGACCTACTGGAGCAGGATCTGCAAAGGATCACAAAGACAAGTGCGGGTCATACAAGGGGAGGCTGAGAGAGCTGGAACTTTCATCCTGGAGAACAGAGGGTCAGGGCATCTCAGTAATGTGTGAAATATGTGATGGGAGGGTACAAAGAAGACTGAGCAAGGCTTTTCTCTGTGGGAGCCAGTGAATCGACACGGGCCAAATGTCACAAACTGAAATACAGGAAATTCCTTTTGAACATAAGAAAACCTTGCTTTTTTTAATCAAGAGGCTGATTGAAAACAGGTTTCCTGCAGAGGTTGTGGAGTCTCCATGCTTGGAGATTCTCAAAATCTGACTGAACATGGTCCTGAGCAATCTGCTTCAACTGACCCTACGTGAGCACAGGAGCTGGTCTAGATGATCTCCAGAGGTTCCTTCCCATCTTAACTATTCTATGAGTCTGTGTGCACTGGATGCCTCATAGGTATGTGTTCTACAATATTTTGCACTGTGCTGAGATTTTCTCATTCTTAATGTATATGCTTCATTATTTCTCAGAGAACTAGGCTAGAACTACAGCAGTATAATACAGTAAGTAAAACTGTTCATTCAGGAATATTGTTTCAGAAGCTGAACATGGCTGTTCCATCAGATGTGCAGAAAATTCATGTTCCAATAGCACTTTTTTCAGTGGTCCCACCTTTATTGGTTATACTTGTGAGAACATAGTCAAGATGCCCCAGAACACCAGCACCAAAGTTTCCTGAGTGGTGGCAATGTACTTACTGTAACTCTCATTATAGTCTCCACACTAAGTTCATGTGGAGGAAGGAGGGAAAAGGGCTCAAATCCCTCATTACCAGCCAACTGTACACT
>NW_005054328.1:225574-263773 GCF_000277835.1 Geospiza fortis | reverse complement strand
ACTAGCTTGCTGCTAGTTAATAAAAGCGTATCTTGCCCCCAAACCATAAACTGTCACATGCATTATTTTCAGGTAAGCAGTGGAATAACTGGTCTGTGCTTTCTGGGTTGTGGTGGAATCTGGACAAAGCACAGAGCAGCTCAGAAGGCCAGTAGCATCTGAGCTGAGGTAGCCCGTATCCAGAGCATAGGTTACAGTAGCAGCTGCTAATCTGCATTAATTCAGACCTTTGCCTATAGTACCTGAAAATCCAATAAAAAGGGTGTTAAAAGCACTGTCATTTTAAAGACGAAAGAATTGTAT
Source organism: Geospiza fortis (assembly GCF_000277835.1). Classification (NCBI taxonomy): domain Eukaryota; kingdom Metazoa; phylum Chordata; class Aves; order Passeriformes; family Thraupidae; genus Geospiza; species Geospiza fortis. The sequence goes on along the minus strand of NW_005054328.1, from coordinate 263,470 downwards.
ATCTTTAGGACCCAAACTATGGCAACATCCAAGTTAACTTCCCAGGTTGAACACCCTCTCCTACACATGCAGTGGGTGATCAATAGTATCTTTAGCTAAATGAGATCCAAGTGTGCCCATCTAAGTGTGTCTGAAAATGGTTCATACATCCAGAATTCTACACAGTTGATAACCAGGTTTTATGTGTATCAAAAATAAAAGTACCTTCCTTGCCATTCACACCAACTTCATCCATTGGTAGCAGAAGGTGGAAAAAACATATGGTTTTCAGTAAATACAGTTTTGACTAATTGTCAGAGGTAGAACCAACTTAGTTTTTGAAAGCTACTTGACAAATATAAAGGACTAAAAACTTCCTTTTCATAAAATCTAAATTTAGCTTTAATAATTAGAATTTTTATAAAAAAGGAAATTGTCTTTCAAAGCAAAGATTGGCACTAGTTCATGTTGTCAGATTTGACAGCATGAAATCAGGGAACAAATGACGAAATTCTGCAGCTGCTAAATACTGTCAAATACACTTTACAAGTTTTATTCTTACAAATTCATTATTAGGAAGTCCTGTTCTTGCAAGGAACTGTCTCGATTCCCAATGTACAATTAGGACAAAAATAGTTATAAAACACTCCTCATCGTTGTTAAGATGGCTTGTGATACTTTTGACATTTTTTAAAAGGCCTTGGTCTGCACACAGCATTGTACCAGAGCCCTACAGAGTTGGCAATAATTTTGAAACAGCTGTAACAGTTTAAGAGCAAGTTCCTGCAGTTGTTTTCCATGAGAGACTGAACAACCACACACACCCCCAGCAAAGGCAAAAGCTAACCCAGCTGACTTTGTACAGAAATAGGTGACAGCAAACCCAACCCACTAAGGCAGCTCAGCAGCTGACTGTGACCTTCTGCTGGCAGAGAACAGCTACTGGTGTTTTAAACCACTTCAGCTACATGTGTTGGATTTCATTTTTCTAGGTAGAAAGGAAAAATATAAACTTGGGTAACAGACATTGCATGTGTGCAGTCACATCAGTCGGATGCAGGCGGCTAAACAGCTGAAACTGTGTGGTTGGACACACAAGGTAGCACATCTTTAAAAATGTAAATGCAATTCCAAGTATTTTAATATATAAATCAGATACAAATCCTTTGAATAATTATATTGAAAAAAGCATATTTATTTTACAATAGCAAAATTGCTACATTAATTTTAAAAATCCCATTGGTTTCTTTTCATTGTTGTTAAGGAGAACTCAAAATCAATGTGACAATAAAATTGCTTTTAGAAAAGCATATGCTGACAAAATTTTTTATTGGACTATTGAACCTTTTTTTTCTGTATGTTCCATCTGGTTTGTTGAAAACCATTCGCAATTCAATGTTTCAAAAGTCAAAAACGTAACTGCATTCAAGGCAACTGTGGCGCACTTGAGTGGTGTCCTTGCCACTGTCATTTTTAATAACAGCACATGTCAGCTGGACACAAACGAGCCCTGCTTCTCACATTCTGCTCAAGACTGTCTAAGGTAATTCCCTTCCTTCAACTAGGGCTGCAGACACAACATGCTTTTTTGCAGACCACACTGCAGCAGTTTACTTCAGCATCTACTGACTACATTCATTTCTGCCTCCAGACACCATTGTGGATCACCTGACTGCTGCTGGAATCCCTCAATGAAAAAACACCAGTGCTGCTTTACATCAGTTCATGCTGGGAATTACTGCAATCACTCAGATCCTCTACTCCCAAGCTCTAGAAAGATTCTCACAGTAAACACCCACCCTTCTATCTCTGGGCAAGGCAACACAACCTGGTGTCCTGTAAAAAACTTGGACAGGTCATTCTTATACCCTGTGACATTGTGTTAATAGCAACAGAGAAGGTAAAACACTATTTCTATATGGCCTAGACAGGGAGAATTTCAGATACCAATACCGAAAGCATGATGTTCTTGTAGAGGTTAAAAAAAGTGAAAAAACATTAAATGTAGAAGAACTGCTTAAATTAAAAGCTCAAGCTCTATGATTTAAGCAGAATTCATATATGGAAAATGGAAGAAATCACATCTTGATTATGTGATTTAATGTGATTTTTGATTATAGTGACCATTGTCACTATAATCAAAAATCACATTAAATCACATAATCAAGAAAGGTTTGTTAGGGTCTGTCAGATAAGTCAAGCATGAACATGGATACAGTTCCTAAAGAACAGATTTTATTTTATCACTAATAGAAAAACCTTCATTAGAAAGCAGTTGTATATTACTATCACTATGCTTTATTTACTTTTATGTTGATGAAGATATCTGTTGCTTTTATAAAATCATCTTTTCCTATGAAAGATGAGCGAGTCTATTTTCTGTTTATGATAAAGCTTGCTTACTGACCTCTGCATATTGAAAACATGGATCATTTTTTACTACTTTAAGTCACCTAATTTCCAGCACAATTAGAGCTGCATTTGATATACTCTACCTGTAAACTTTTTCTCTCATAATTGATTAAGTTACTGCATCTATTCATATAATATTTCTAATGCTATCTTATATTAAGACCTATTGACAAAAATTAAATGGCAGTTCTACAGTACTTTTTTGGAACTCCATACCTCTCCAGTACCAGGAGAAAACCCTTCAGCACTTGCACAGAACCTCCTCATTTGGCCTGACAAAGGGTGTCCTGGGTAACCCAAAAAATGTGTATTGTATTCCGTATCTTGTTTCTCCTCATTCCCCAGGCAATCCATGGGAATCAGCACCTTTGTAGCTAGTGATTTTTACTGTTATTATGCCTGTTATTGTTTCCGTTTTTACTAAACTTTTATTTTTCGCTTACATCTTCTCACATTAGTCTCTCCTCACTGGTGAAAGGGTAGTCCTTAAAACTAAAGGGGAGATAGCTTGTTTCTCAGGCACCACCCTGTAAATTGTCTTAAACCAACACAAAGGCTTCTGCAAGAAATCAACGTCTTGTCCACTTTATATTTACTAGGAACTAGAACTACAACAAGAAGAAAAAATATTTTTAAGGTCATCCAGTAAGATACTGGAGCATCTTCTAAGTTCCTAGTCCCAGACCTGTTAGTTTGAGGGATGGGTTACCTTGAGCATCTATTGGCAGTTCATGCTTCTTTTCCTTATAACATCACATCCAGCTCCAGGCAGTCTTTGCCAGCTCTGTATCCACAGTCCTGACTGCAAATGAGAATGTTCCCCTTAAGGTTATTTTTATGTTTTCTCTAAGTGTTCATTAACACAGATTTTGGAGCAAGATATCCCCCTGTGCTGTGACTCTCTGATGCACAGGACGGGCATCCAGGAACTGCTTCCAATTTCCTGATCCTGAGAAGGAGGATTTAGCTCTGACACATAGCTACTGGCAAGCAGCTCTGTGTTGCCTCACTGCCACAAGGAGGGAGATTCAACTTGCCTATCTTCACACACCTACCAAAAAAATGGTATTGCTAGCTGAATTAGTAACTCTAGGTTACATCTGTAGTCGGCATAGAAAAACATGGAGCTTAGGATGAGATGAATCTATCCTAAAAAGGCCCATTCCTCTCCAATGACAGCTATGCAGAATTTCACGTTACAGACTTGCACAGAGATTTCAGGTACAGGCATGCACTTATACTTAAGTTGAATTCCATTGATGGTTTCTAAGTGACCACATACTAGCACAGGCTTAGATTTGGATGTGGCATAGACAACATACCAAGAATATTTGGGGCCAGATTTTCTATTATGGTGTCTGAACAGCCAGAGGACTGCTGTATAGATGCCAGAGCTTAACCTTTACATATGTAACAGTGATCAGCTAACTCCTCTCAGCTCCTCAAGGTTTAAGTAAGAACAGCATTGCACCAGCCTAGAAAAGACACTCTCCCTTAGATACCTCAAATCTAAGATCAAGTTTCAAATGTGTCACTCAGTTTTTCAGCCCACAATCACGAATTTAACCTCCTATCAATCTGGCTGGGAATTCCACATCCCTAGATTAAATAAGCTCTCAAACAGAAAGTTTTAGACTTTCTTTTCTACAACATGAGAAGAAGCCTGAACAAAATGGCTCTCAGGCTAACCATCAGGAGTTCTATGAATTCAGATGGGAGAAAGACTGAGAAAAACTCAAACTCTCATATAAGTGGTTATTCACAAGTATGATAAATTCTCAGTGTTTTCCTCCTTTCCTACAGTCTAAATTGAACCAAATCTGCATTATTCCAAACCATAATTTTCTGTCTTGGGGCACTGAAGATATATATATGGGACATCTCCCTAGCTAGCCACAGAGATCCCAGGGTGCCAGTCCTGGATAGCGGTGAGGAAAAAGGTGCCTGGTAACAAGGTACCCCAGAAGAGCAGCCAGGGACTGAAAGCCCATCAGTTAGAAGGCTAGAGACTGTGGGAAGGAGGGGTGGGATGGGAAGTGAGCACCTTTCCCACCTTCCATCAGAGACTGTAGCAGTCATAGTCCCATGCCACACTCAAGGAACACAACCATGCGTAAGAGAGGGGAGGAGAAGTACAAGCCTATTTTTTCCCTTCATACCTGGTCCCAATCCTCTCAACATACACACCAAGTCCTCTTTGACCTTCGCCACTCCTGTTTCTGTGAGACAGAAGCACGAGTTGCCTTCAGCTTCCGCACCCTATTTTTAAAATCAGTACTGCTTTCTGATTTTTTCAGGTCAAGCCAAGCTGCCCACGAGTCTGTTGATGCTCCATATGCTGCTGAAAGCTGGAGAGGAAGAAGGGCAAGTGAACACTGGCAGAGATCAATCAGAAGGAGTTGGTATTTCAATAGCATCGCGTGTGACTGAAGGTGGAAGTCATTCCCAGTCAGTGCTTCCCTAGAGGAAAGTTTTTTGTTTTACAGATCTTTACACATAAATCATTAGTGAATATCTTGCATACTAAATGTAAATGCTGAACACTGGAGGACTGGGACATGTTTCCCACATACAAAATACACAATTCCATTCAGCAGAAATGATAAATACGCAGCACACTGGAGTCCATTTTATTCTTCATGTGTACATGGCGTGTGGGAGGGGATGTATGGATTCCTAAAATTGTGAAGAGAAGTCACTGCCACCATCACTAGCTGGCTAGATCTGAAAAGGAAAAGGCTGTTTTTTCAGTTGGCTGAAATTGAAATCTCATGAGAACAGCTGCTGTCATTTGAGTTCAGGCCAAGATGGCAACATTTGAGAAAAAAACAACTGATCTTGTGAATTTCCCACCACTTGGAACTGAAATTTAGAGATGCCAGCATCCGGTATTTTTAAGTACAGAGTCGAAGCTTAGGCAGGAAACTGAACGACTGAAGCAGCTACGCAGCCACCACCTGTGTCATCCTCTCACCCACACCTCATCTCCAGGGTCTTTAAAGGTCCAGGAGCTCTAGAAAACTCCATGTCCGGAAATGGTGGATAACAACCACCATTGATTGCTGGCCACCATTTTGAACCATGGAGCTTTCTGGAGACTGCAAGGAACCTGACAATTCAAAAGGAAAAGCCCACTTGGCAGGAGCCAACTTTCTCATAGATCAGCTGAAATGAGGACTTAAAGTCTCACTAGGTATGTACACCATCATTGCCTTCTGCTTCAAGGACACATCTTCGGGTCTGCCTTTTCTAATTCAGGCATACAGAAATACCATTAAAATTAGCTCTACTAAAATAAATTGTTATCCTACCTACCCAGCTTTCTAAGGCTGACAGTGAAGCACACACGACAGATGTTAATCGTGCCGCTTAACACATGACTGGGTGGATGCTGTGGAAATGTGGGTGGTTTAAAACTGGATATAATACCAACCTACAGCTGCAGAAGTAACTGAACTCTGCCTCTGCTTTAAGAGCAGATCTATTATTTATGTGGACGTATTCCTATAAAAGAAAGATCCTTTTAAAATGGCCTCATACTTAAAAGGTATTAACCGAGCACTCAAATCACTACTAAAGAACCATAAGACAGGTTTTAAGAGCTAGTAATTGGTAATGCTAAAAAACAAATATTATCATTGACACACCTGAAGAACTATCTATACAGGATTGAAAGCATCCCTTTATTTTTGCTCACTACAAAATCTCACCAAAATATCAAAACTCTCTTTAAGACCTTTTTTTATTGAAAGCTATTCATATTGAAAGATCTGCAAATAATTTTCACTTCAAACAAAGCTTTCAAAATACTAATTATCTTAAATTTGAGTTATGTGAATTATTAGAATGCATGATATACTTCTGCTCCCTTGCTGAATGAATCTGTAAGGCAAGGCTGCAGTGCAGACAACTGTGATAAATTCACATTAAATATCTGCATCAAACATTTGTAGGTATTTCTTTAAATATGCAGTCTGCTCAAAGAATCCTGAAGTAAAGGTGCATGGAAAGCAAAAGTAAAATGGTTATCAACACAGTGAAAATTTAATTTGGTTTTAAATGGAAATCAAAATGTGTTGAAGATGTTTCACTCTTTTTCTAGTTCTCAGGGCATTCAGCAAATATTCAGTGAAGCAATGCCTTTGAAATAGGAAAGAATGTAAGTTTTTCAGTGCCCAAGCGGAAAACTGCTACATAGATATTCCTTCACCTGTAAAAGCTACTCTACACCTACAGGTGCCAATACTGACTTTTAAAAATAGTTAACCTAAAAGCTAATAGCAGCTATAAAATTCTCCATTTGGAATACAGGCAATACTGTCTGTACTGTGGGCAATACTGTCTCCATGTCAAAATTTAAGTAATTTAAATTATAAGTTCAAAGTTCTTTCTTGGTTATATTTTGTGTACTTGAAAAAAACATGTCAGATGACCATGACTTGACCTCAACCAGTCAAGATGTTCAGTTTTACATCCTGTGGCATAGATGGCAATAGCAGAGTAAAACTAGATTTTAAATTTCAAATTATATTATAGCATAAAAGCTTACTTCAGAACTGTCACACTGTGTCTGAAACCCAATAATTTCAGACACAGTGGTAGGTAAAAACCTTTTTTCCTTTCATTAGAGATAAGTCATTAATATTTCTGTGATAACTACAGTACATCAAAACTGAGTGCATTAATCTGATCAGTCCCCTGACGTGCTTTTAACTTTTCAATTGCTTTCTTAAAAAATGGCCAATGTAAATTGTATTATAACAGTCTATCTGTATTTTGATTTTAATGTTTATATCATTGAATTCACTATAACAATAGGATATCTAGGTTTAAAGTATTATTATGTGAAAGTATTATCAAAATCACTACCAATTAGTGAAATTAATTAGGCATGAATAATCACTCTGAAATATTTTCTTAAAGAAGACTAGTTTTAATAAAAAGCTATGATATTTGACACTATGATTAGTTTAGTGGATTTTTTTGCATTTTTTGACCAGATGTCTAATGACTCAAAGTAATTTTACACTCAGTTCTGCAGTGTGCACTTTTGTAATTAAGGGTCTCTGTTTCAGACAAATTATTCTAGGTAAGAGTTAAAAACTGAGAGACTAAGATAGTGTATGAAATTTGAGGGAGGCTCTTTCTGCAATATGTGTGATCAAAGTGTCACTGAAGTCAGGTGAAGCTTGCTCAGCATGGCAAGCGGGAAAGTCATGTAACAGATGCTTAAGGTTTAATCATTCTTTTTCTCAATTTTACACAATTGCAGGTGTGGAGAAAAAGTGGAGAAAAATCTACAGAAAATTGTATCCATTTTTTTCCTAGACTGATTAGAAGTAAGTAAGTAATTTACATGGTTTGGTTCAGTGACCTGTAAGATAACCCATCAATACTAACTGTGCTGGTAATGAACTCCATTCACAATCTTTTAATATAACTCAGTGTTCTGTAGAAACAGATTCTGCAAATGAACACATCAAAGTGCTTTAAAATTACTATTTAGCAATAATTTTAAATTCAATATTATTAATTGCCACATAAACTAAGCTCACACTCCTCTTTTTGCTGCTGTGAGGGCTGACATACTACCCTTCTGAGTGGGCTTAAACTCATAGCCATTAGCCTATCATCTGACAGTCTCTAAAGAATCACGATTTCCTACATTTTATCAAATATGCAGCCAGAAAAAGACATGTGAATCCAATTAGGTATTTTTATTTTTGCTAACAAAGTCAAATTAAGTTTACTTTTTTAAGGGTCTTGTTTTCTTTTTTAATTTGGCTGAAATAAAGTGGGGCCAAAGCAAGGAAGTTCCCTTAACAACTAATTTACTGTATTTTAACACATTCTTACATTACTTATTTCCAAATAACCTGGTAGCCATAGGGGTTTTTTATTCATTATTTTCAAGTCAAAAGCATTCTGTCTCTCCACAGAAAATTAAAGAGTATAATTTCATTGCAGATCAGCTTCTAATGAGTCAGTGCACAGAAACTGAGCCTTATCAACCAGTTCAACAGTTGTTACCAGTAGGACATTCAAAGCCCTTCAGACTTTTGAATTCTTCAGACCGTTTGTTCAAAGCTTTGGACCCACACCCAGTACATCACAACGCTGCAGTTCACCAGAAGCACTTTGCTTATGCTTCTTACAAAGCAAGGAAGGTCTCATGGGATCATAGAATCATTCAGGCTGGAAAAGGCCTCCAAGAGGTCATCGACTCCTACCATTAAGCCAGCACTGCCAAATCCACCACTTAACCACGACCCTGTGTGCCACACCTACAGACATCTCATAGACGAGATGTTTGCGCTACATCTCACAGACAGCACCATCCTCTGCCCAGGACACCACAATGAACAGCAGGAGACCAAAAAGTGAACAGGGAAGCAGCTGCAGTTCGGTGTGACTGGGCCAATTCCTTATTATTCACTCCTGTAAGTCACTTCAGAGCTCCAGAGCTCCCAAACTCAGGATTATTGACGACAGCCAGAGCCAGCATGCACGCAATGCAGAGATGCCAGCCTACATATAGCTGAGGTTTACTTGCATGGCTTAAGTGGTTTAGTGGGCAGGGTATGCTTTTGTAAATACAAAAGCAAAACAGAAAGGCAGATCAATTTTTGCCTCCTTACTTGATTTTGGAAAAAAAATAGAATATTTTTAATGCCAAAAGATAAATAAAATAGGAGCATCCTAATCACTTAAGAAGAATTCCCCTGCTATACTTCAGACTCAGTAAGTGAATACTAATTAGTCGATAAAATGACAGCAAAATTGTTACTTTAGTGTTAGTAAATATTTTGATTTTATTGTTGTTTGAATTACAAGTAAAAAATGGATAGTCTTATTTATGACACTTTCTTTTAACGCAACTGAGAAATTGAGGTACTCAAATAGGCCTTCCTTTAAAAAAGGAACAGGTTTTCAAACACTGACAACCTTGAAAATCCTCTAAGGCGCTATATCTAAGAATCTTATCTTATTTCAATGACAGTTTTTAGAATCAAGGCCACCATCCTTAATAGGTACATTTTTTTTCAATATTGGTGAACAACTATGATGTTCTGGTCTGCAAAGTGCTAAAGGACTGTGAAGAATCATCAAAACCAATTACCTTGAACAGATACTGCTACTACGTGCTGAAGTGAAGCACATGAAAATAAAAACTACAATGCTACAAACAGAGGCATGTTTCAACTGGGGGCAAACATTACCATCATATTTCAAACACCTAATGGTAAACAGCAAAACCAGGTAACATACAATGTCAGCATGCTACTGAATTGCATTATAGGTAAATTACATTTACACTTTAAAAAATGACAAAAGGGTGATTAATACTGACTTATGTCCCTCTTTAACTTATTTTAAATTCTAAAATAGTGTTTTTCATCTCATGATTAATGACATACTAGTATGGTGCAGGACTTTCAAACACATAGCTGATAAAGAGATGTACAGTTATGTTAACACATTACAAAACTTTTTAACACTGTGTATCTTCTAATTTTAAGTAAACACACATTTTGTTCTTACACCTAACTCCCACTTACCAGATTTTCTATACTGAGAGGTGCTATTGGCTGCACAGAATTCAGCATCAAAGAGCTAAAAGCCAGTCTCAGCTGGCAGAGACTGGCATATTCTCAAGTACAGGTTTGCAAAATGACTACGGGAACTTCCTGGGTAGTGACTCTGTATGACTACAGGACAAACCTTCTTGCTGACACTGCACTTTCAACAGCAGTCAGATTTTGTTTGAGTCTCATTTGTTACCCAGTGAACATGTGTGTTTCAGAGAACATTGAGAAAAACTTCTTCAAAATAATTTATTTGTTAACCTTTTCTTACTGCCCCTGGAACAAGTAAGTTTTCTTTTATCCAGAACAATCTTTCTCAGGTAAAGACCATGAAAGTTCTGGATATTAAAGGTTATCTCTGTCCTCTGTTTGTGGAGCTCAGCAATAATGAGTTCCTGAAAGGAGAAAGAACACAGCTCTATACATCCTTTTCTGAAGACAGATGACAGCAAACACACAGAACAAACTTCAACCAGCTTTAGAAGGAGCTACTAAGGGAAGTAAAAGCTTCTCCAAACAGAAGCCAAAAGCCAAAAAAGTCAAAATCTGACAAATCTTATTGATCATACCATTTTGGCCAGAGCTGTGGATGCTCTGGATGCTGCATGCTGTAGGTGTGCAGTCACAAAAGCACAGCCCCTGACAGCAGATTATCCAAATACAGGGAACACCACAATGCATGGACACCAACAGATGGGAGAGCAGAAGGAAAGCATGAGTCAGTATTGGCCCATGAGTCAAAAGAGCTGGCACATGAAATTCCAGGTATAACTGCAGGTCTGGCAGGGAACAGTCATATAATGAGGAAGAAGAAAAATTACAACTGTTTGCAGAAGGGTGATTAAAACTCTCAGTAGCCTGGGCATCCAATGTTTTATTATGACCTACACAGTACATGTGACTTTAGCCAGGCCTCAATCATACACTTTGGAGGGAAATGACTATCAAAGATGGAGGTAAATGTAAGAAAATTGAAAAGAAAGAATTTATGAAAATACACGTTAGTCCTTCTAAATAAAGGGAGACATAGTTGATGTAAATTTCAGTAAAGCATTTGATACAGAGTCAAATGAGAAATCACTGGTTAAATTGAAGAAGGTTACTTCAGCAACCAAGCTGAAGAAAAGGCAGGAAAACATTTATTTGAGAGGGGTACTACCAGCCAAAAGAAGGATGACTAATCAACTTTAACAGAACTGGGATTAGGATTGCCTGTATTTATCATTTATCTCAGTAATATTTACAGTATAACTGTGATGAAATTTTTTTTTTGTGATACAAATTTGGGAGGCAACGATAATTAAGGGAAAGACTGAACTGTACACAAAGTCAAATGACCTTGAGTAGCACAATAAGATTACATTCAGTAGTGCAAAATGTATTGTCAGGCAGCTACAGATTAAGAGCATCTATTACAAGCTGTGAGTTCATTACCTGGAAACGAGTGAAGAAAGAGAGAAACCGAAGAGCCCAAGTCTGCTCATTCATCAGAGCACAGCTGTGAACAACAAACACAGTCCCAGAATATGGTAAATATAGCTCATTACTGACAGGGGTGTGAGAATGCCATCACTGTAAAAGTTCTCTCAAAACCTCATCTGTACTGAGAAATGCTGCAGAAAACCCACTGAAAGCCTAGCAATGTACCCAGCTTTAAATCTAGGGGTTTTTTATTAACATAGAAACAGGCAGTCAAGGATGGCCTACAAAACTGTATTGGACCTCCTGTTAAAGCATTTTGTACAATGTTGCATATATTGTTACCCTAAAATATTCATATGTTGTATGTATTGCAATGATATACATATTTAAGCTCCACCTAAAGGCTTTCTAATCCCTCATTAATGCAAGGTGTACTAAATAAAGACAAGATATTAACTAATGAGAAAGCAGGAAACAGTGGCCTGTGATGTTTTGCTGTGGAAGTGGTACAGGAAGGTTCCACTCACTTTGTTATGCTCACATACCAAAAAACAAGTAAGAATTACTAATTAGCAACATATACTCTCAACCAGTCCTTAAGAATTCAAGGATTTATGGACTTAAAAAATGTAATAAAAAATATATCAGGTATAAGGGCAGAATATAAAACTAGAATGGAAAGAAATGAAAGGCACCACTGGAATGACCAGAAAAAAGCATAAGAGGAATGAATTTCCCTACCACTCTGAGAGCCTCCTCAACTGCAGTGATTATTTCAGCCTAGCTCAGATGATGAATCCGTCTGTAAGTTGCATATCTTGGTAGCCACCCACTGACAATTCTTGAATTTCAAGAATATATTATGACTCTGGCCAACCTCCTTCTGCATTTGTAGGAAGAAGGGAGACAGGAAACCTCTTGGAACATTCTGCTGGGCAAAAATGCAAGTAGGATGACTTGGGAATGAAGCAAAGCAGACCTAAGGAGTTCATTTGGTCACCCAAACAAATCTTGCAAGAACGTAATACAGTCTTTAACTACATGAGGATAAAATGCACAGAGCAGGACAGTTGAACAATAAATAATACATATAAACTACCTAGAAAATAAATTCAGCCTGAAATTTATAATATCTAATTAGCAGGCCAGATGTGATGATCTCTTCTAGCCTGCATCTGGGAATGTGGGATTCCCTGTGACAGAGGAATCCTTTTGCAGAGATCTGAATAGTTATATGTATGCGTACAAAAAGCATCCCTCCTAACACATCTGAAAATACCAAGCACTCCTCTGCAGCTGAATACTGGAAAATGTAATTTTTAACCAGTTTCTAAAAGCATCCCATGAATATAAAAAATAAAAGTTACAGAGCTACAAGAATGGCCAGCCTCATGTATTTTACTCGTCTACAACTACGCAGCACCAGAAGTAAGCCAGGAACGTCACTGAACAGACCAAATATTTAGATTGAGCTTTTCAGGTCAGGTAATAAACACCACACAGAAAATCTGAATCAGGCTATAGCATGCAAGTGGAGGAGGACAGAGGGAGTATGGGAAACACCAACAGAATTACATGGTTACTCAGTTTAGATATAAATATTACCCTTCTGATTCAGATGTGTGATCATCTTTTCCTTGCTGGTCCTTTGAAGTGCAAACCCGTATAAAATCATGAAGTGATATTTTTATCAGTTATCTGAATTATTTTCTACCATCATAATACCTGAATTATAAGGGAAGCCACAACTAAAAGCCTTTTTATCACATAAAAGCAGTATTCTGAAGTAGTAACAATTCAAATTATCATCCACCAATATATAAGAGTAGGAATTTTAAATGCAGGAATCACTATTTGACAAGTATTTTTCAGAACAAAAATTTAATTTACTTGTGTATGTGTATGTACACATATATATGGATTTCTTCAGATAAGGATTTTAAAGACCAGCAAGTAATTCAACTACTATATAGTGGGAAGTAATTTAGGAAGATGCTGTCTTATAAAAAGTTTTTCCTCAAACTAGCACAGACAGGAGCAGGCAGCATCCACACTGATGGTCTGAGGTTTATCACAGTGGTTATCACCTGGAAGAGGCACATCATCTTTCCAGGGGCTGGCAGAACTCCAGCCCTGCCTTTGCAGGCAGCTGCTGACACATTGATTTGAGCCACTCAGTTCTGTGAGCCAGCACTCGGCTGTCCAGGGCAGCTCCCACGTTAGGCTGCTGGTCTGGATCTGCCTGCCTGCCTTTGGCTTAGAGGTAAGATAAGAAGCCAAAAATAGCCTGCTGCTCACTGGTGATGATTCTGACCAAATGACTTGAGCACAAATCACTGATCAGTGCTGACAAAACACTAGCAGCTGGGAGAAATTCAGTGCTGTAGCCAGTTCTCAGCTACTTCCACAGCTTCAATAATTTAACCTACAGCACGGTGTTGAACTGATCTAGCCAGAACAAAAGCTAGTGGAGGCACCCCTTTAATTGAACTCTCTCCTTGATTCAGAAAGATACATTGGGTATTTCAAACATAGATTTCATAATGGTTCCATAACACAGACACTGCTCTTTTCTGAGGGCTTTCTTCTTTTTTGGTAAAGAGAGGATGGCAGAAGCAATGCTGGCTTAGTCTGGAAGTAGGAGGGTGTTAAATCCAGGGATTGTCCATCATTCTGTGTCATGGTAAGACTACAGTCAGGCCACATCTTACTTAGCACTGATTAAAATCTTGCACGTCTGGCTTCAAAACTGTCCAGATTCAAAAGGATCAACAAAGCAAGGTGCCTTCTAAACCTAGTGTGACTTGGCAGGGAAAGATTTTCTGGGAATTAGGATCCGTGATCTGCAGATTTCACAGAGAAGACTGAAGATGCATTGCTTCTCATACACCATGGCTTTATTCATGCATGAAAATCAGCTGTGATTTACACAGCTACCCAGAATATATCTCCAGGGTCTGGATCTGAGTAAGTCCTAGTTTGCAGCTCTGATAACCAGAGAAGGAGGAGCTGTGACCCTTGTGTTATGTTACCCCTTTTAGGGTATCTGTGTATGCTGACTACATAGGAAATTGGTGTGCTGAAATCTACGTAGTGGATCATGCTCCTCAGGCCAGGTGCCTAGAGTTAGGGGGTGCAAAAGCTCAATTTCTACCAAAAGCCATCCTTCTGGACATAGTCTAGCTACTGATCTAAGCCAAACATGTTTATTCTCTCTATAAAATAGAAGTTGCTCAGTTTTATTTGTGTCAGTCAACCATGCATACAAAGCAGAAGCTAAAAATAAACCATAAATACTCTATTACTGGGCTATCATTATTTGTCTTGTTTCATTGGCTGTTTCTATTTTAACATCATTCACCTCTTTGTGGGAGGGTCATATATCTCTCACCAGTGTTTTCAGCTGAGGGAATTCCACACAGATTTTCAGTGGCACCACACCACTTTGAATACAACTTGTTTCTGAGCCCACTTTGGCTCACACCCCATGTGCTGATGCTGATGATGTATCAAAAAGCAAAGAAGGGAAGACAGATTTCCTTTCTGCAAGCAGCATTGCAAGGTCTTCACATATTCACTAACAGCACACTCCTCAGGCTGACTGAAGACAAAGATAATTTGAGGGAGACCTATTATGTGGTTTGCACTCAGAGAAAAGAGACTACCTTAGATGTAGCACAAAAAGCTCACAGCTCACATAGCATCTGGAAAGCATCAGACATGTCTCCCTAAGAGCAGAGGGCACACAATTTCCAAAGGTGACTAAACAAACAGTGGCACCATTAGCTACAAAACTGATGTGCTGACAAAATTTTGAAAATTTCCTTATTAGAGTTTTTCAATTATTTGCTGATGCATACTAAGAAATTACATACAGGAGAAACATGCTAATTCAATTTACACATTTACTGATTTCTGAGATCTCACACATGAAAACCTGAAGTTGTTTTTAGTTTTTCAAGGAATTTCTATGTGGAAAACTAGTGAGCTTTTTGCCTAGGACAGAGTACTCACACAATCTGACAAACATGTATAGGTGAGCACAAAGGTATGCACCAGAGCCACAAAGTGCCATGTACATCTCACCTAGTTTTTGGGGTGTGGAATGAGCCCTCACATTCCAGTTGTTACCCCAACCTCCTTTACTAGCCAAACGGGCACTTTCAGGCTATGAGTCATTTGTCTTAGCATAGAGGTAAAAAAAAAAATAGGTTCTTCAAGGGTGTGATTCATCTGTCCTGTTTCTCTCCATTCCCCACACAGGGAGCCTTGGGTGACTAACTCAGATGTAGATGTCTACATTTTGCCATATGAATCCCACTCACAGTCTGTAATTTCCCAAGCATATCATACAAGAGCATGAGATTTCAAAACCAAAGAAGGGAGGTAACAGAGACAATTTCCCTATCCTTCCCCCACCTGTGCCAAGTTAATTATACACGTTGCTCTTATACTGTATGCGGTCGCTAGAAGATCTGACAATATACCTTGACTTGTAAGACTATCAAAATATTTTCCAAGTACTACTTTTTTTCTGATACTCAAGTTGAATGTTATTATAGAGCCAAGAAAAAGCTCACAATGAATATCACATTTTCAGGAAAGGAAGGAGTTACATGAAATTATAATTCAATTGACTAGATGAAAATTGTTTCAAGGGAAGGAAATCTGCATGTCAGAAGGTTTCAGCATCTCAGAGGACAGCCTAGATTCAGGCAATCTGAAAAGAGAAAGAGGGTTGATCTGTATTCTCACAAACAACCAGAGCTAATCAAATTTTCCCAAATTGATTAATAGAAACAAAAGAAGAAGCACGGGTCCCTGTAACTGCTCTGAATATTAACTTGAAAACTGTAATCTCAAGATGACCCTCAGTCCTGGCAAAGCTGAATTCTCAGCGATGCTGGATTTTTAACCTTCCCTGGAGGTGGCAGCAAAGGGGGAAGAAAGAGAGAAGCCACTATTTCCTTTACTTGCAGAGACACAGAGATGAGAGGAAGAAAAAGCACAAGGTGATGTCTGAGGAAAGATGGAGAATGAACCATTTCAGAGGAAGGTGAGAATCATCAAATTTTTCTATTTACAGCAATGAGGAGAAATTTCTAATCCCTCTATGCAGAATATGCTCACTCTGGAAGTTGAAGCAATATCCACTTGAGCATCCTCAGCTACTAGAAAATAAATCCTCCTCTTTGCCCCTTCTGACTTTGATGCTTTTTTCTTGTAATTTCCACTTTTCTGAATAAAATCACAACTACTTGCTTTTCTGAAATATTTACTGCTGTTTCTCGGTATACAAACCAGATGACAGATACAGAACATGTTATTTTCACAGAGGAAGAAATAACAAATAAAGGAGTGCTCCACACAGGTATCTTTGAAGTACTTAGAAACAAAGACATATCTCAGGATCCCAAGCAATAGGATGTCTTCCTCAATAATCTGCAAGCTTTTATTTAAGGAAAGTTGTCAGAGGAGAGATCCCTATTAGTGAGTATTTTCAGTGTTCCCCTGAGAAGATGCAGACAACGAAATTACAGTTCATGACTTTGGGAAAACTGCTGTCACAAAAAGCTAATGATATCACCATACTGTGTGAGATGTTAGTACATTATCTGTAAATATACTTTACAGAAATACTGGACCACCACTATAGTCCATGTACACAAATCTTGTCTGGAATCTTTATAAGACAATACACCTCTGCTTTTCCTTCAGGACATTGATTTGAGCTGTTTTGCTTCTTTTTTTTTTTTTTCAGTTTTGTCACTAATCTTACAAGAATTTCCAGAGACATTTCCATATTAACATACTTGTCTTTTTTAAAGTGAAGCACAAGAACACTTCCATTTTTAGAGAATTTTTCACTACGAAGAGCAATGTATTTCTTCTATTAAAATACTTTGCAGACTCATTTTCTTCCAGTACGCATCTAATGCATTTAGGTCCCAAACCTGCAGTGAGCACAGATGCAGGGGTCTGCCCACACACAGCAGGAAAAGGGCCATAATTCTGACTCATCTGGTAATTTATGCTTCTATACTGGTGTTACAATAATGTTAATATTGCATGAAAATATTTCTATAACACTTATAGTATTTGTCAAAAAATAATATTCAGAAATTGTCAAATTGCCACCATCATTCCTACATGATCAGAATATCTCATCTTCCAGGAGGCTGCACTGGCAAGGGCATGTAGGAACACAGCAAACCCAGCACACATGCTTTGGTATTGCCACTGTTTGTAATGACCTGAGCCACAGACAGAGCTCAGAGGGGCAAGGAGACAATATGCCAGCAAATAAAAATATCCAACTCAGTTGCTGTGAAATGCCTGCAAATTCCATGGCATAAAATGCTTTGCCTGCTGCCAAGAATATAGTTAGCAGCTGACCTTTAAGGTCTAACACCACTGTCTCTTGTTAAAGTGTACATTCAGCTCATGTTCATCTCTCTCTCTTAGAAATACAAAAGATAACCACAACTCTCAGAAAGTGCTTAGCAGTTAAAAACAACAAATTTACATTGGCCTATGTGTAGCAATGACTGTACAGAACAGGTCTAATGTATAAGCACTATAAGTCAATGGACTATAAACACGGGAGTTTTACATTTATATATATATACATACTTTGTCTCAGATAGGATAAATTTAAAACTTGAGAGCAGAATTTAAACTTTTGAATGGTATTCCTATTATCTCATTTAATCAATTAATTTGGTTAAATTAAGAAATGTTCCCCACTATTTTTTTTTTCACCTGTAGCATCTATCACTGATGAAGTATATGATATAGGAAGTTTTGCAATTTTTACTTGGATGCACACAGCCAAATTTATGCAAGTTTGCCACTTTGATTTCCTTTTGTATTTTGCCCTTCCATGCTTGCATTTCAGGTATCTTTAATCTTTTTTTCATTGAGTATACTAGGAGTTACACAAATGCAGCTCCTAACCTCTCAGTAAGCAGTGATGGAATTGCTGGGATGCATTTCTTTTTATTCTATGCCAAGAACACACACACACAAAAAAAAAAAACCAAAGATTCTCAGAAAAAAAATCAACAAACCAAAAACCCACAGGATGGTTTCAAACTGCTGATCAAACTAAAAGGAAATAAGCAAATGCACAGGCAGTGGAAACACGAACAAGAACCCTGTGAAGAGTATAGAGGTGAAATTCAGTTGTGTGGGGATGGGGTGAAAGGCCACAGTGAAGCTGGAACTGAAGCTGACAAGGGATGCAAAGAATAACAGGAAGGCCTTCTACAGGATGTTAACCAGAAAATGAAAATCAAAGAAGGTGAACCACCCAATAAACAATGCTGGAAAACTCTTAACAGTGGATGAGGAGAAGGCTGAAGTGCTCAACAAATTTTTTGCCGCAGTATTCAATGGCAACCTCTCAAGGAGGTGGACTGTAAGATGGGGACTGGGAGAACAAAGCACTTCCCACTGAAAGTAAAGATCAGGTTCATGATCACCTGAGGAACCTGAGCATACATAAGTCTATGGGACACAATTAGGGCATCCCAGAGTCCTGAAAGAATTGTCTGATGTAGGTGCCAAGCCATTCTCTGTGATATTTGAAAGGTCATGGCAGTCAGATGAAGTCCCATGTGACTGGGAAAGGAAAACACTGTACCCTCTTTTGAAAGAAGGACCCTGGGAACTACTGACCGGTCAGCGTCCCCTCTGTGCCTGGAAAGGTTGTGGAACAGATTCTCCTAGAAGCTGTGCTAAGGTACATGGAGGTCAGGGAGGGGATTTGGGACAGCCACCACGGCTTCACCAGGGACAAGTCCTGCCTGACCAACCCAGTGGCCTTCCATGATGGAGTGACTGCATCAGTGGACAAGGGAAGGGCTGCAGATGTCATTTATCTGGACTTCCGTAAAGCCTTTGGTGTGGGTCCCCACCACATCCTTCTCTCTAAATTGGAGACAGAAGGATTCAATGGGGAGACTGTTAGGTAGATGAGGAATTGGTTGGATGGTCACATCCAGAGGCTTGTGGTCAATGGTTCTGAATCCCGATGGACATCTGTGACAAGTCCTGTCCATCACGTGTCTGTACTGGGACCAGTGTTACTTAATGTCTTCATTAATGACAGAAGCAAAGGGATCGAGTGCACCCCCAGCACATCTGCAGATGACACCAAGCTGAATGGTGTGGCTGACACACCTGAAGGACAGGATGGCATCCAGAGGGACCTGGACAAGCTTGAGAATTGGGCCTGTGGGAATCTCATGCGGTTCAACAAGACCAAGTGCAAGGTGCTGCACCTGGGTCAGGGCAATCCCTGGTACCAATCCAGTCTGGGGAAGGAACAGACCTAGGGCAGATCTGCTGAGAAGGACTTGAGGGTGTTGCTGAAGGAGAGGCTAGACCTGACCCAGAAAGCCAATTGTATCCTGGGATGCATCCAAAGCAGCAGGGCCAGCAGGGCCAGGGAGGTGATCCTGCCCCTCTCCTCTGCTCTGGTGAGACCCCACCTGCACTGCTGCCTCCAGCTCTGCGGTCCCCAGCACAGGAAGGACCTGTTGGAGCAGGTCTTGAGGAGAGCCACCAAGTAAATTGGAGGGATGGAGCACCGCTCCTATGTGGAAGGACTATGAGAGAAATGGGACTGTTCAGCCTCACCTTCCAGTACCTAAAGGGAGCCTACAAGAAAGCTGGAGAGGGACTTTTTACAAGTATATAGTGACAGGACAAAAGAGAATGGCTTCAAACTGAGAGTAGGTTTAGATTAGATTTTGGGAAAAAATTCTTTACTGTGAGGTTTGTGAGACACTGGCACATGTTGTCCAGGGAAGTTCTGGATGCCACATCCCTGTAAGTGTTCACAACCAGGTTGGATGGGCTTTAAGCAATCTGATCTAGTGGAAGGGAGTTTGGAATGAGGTGATCTTTAAGGTCCCTTCCAATCTAAACCATTTGATCGCTCTACAGTTGAAGCAAAACTTGCTCTGAATGACTGAGAGGAGTTTATTAAAAGAATCTTTAACACACTCAAATGACAGACCTAAGTATAAAGATATGACTGTGTGTGTGAATGCATGCATGTGGCAGAGTGGGAAGATGTGGAATTACGTAGATATGTATGTTACTGGATAAAACAAGATCACGTTTGGGAAGAAAATAAAACAGATGCAATTCCTGTGGTCTTGGAAAGGTCAAATAATTCAACTCTTATAGATCCTTCCCAAGTTACACAATTATTGGGTCAATGTCACTCAAGCCATAACACAATGAAAAACATTGAGTGCTTTTTTTACTTCCTACTAAATGATTAGAAACCCTTCTCTGATTCATTTCTGCCTACATGAAATTAGAAATAAAACCAAAACCAAGTAAGGCAACACCTTTTCCTACCACTAGGTGAGCTGCAGCCCTTTGATGTGCAAACACAACCACTGTCATTATACTTTGAGGGTTCATATTCCAAGGGAGCTGTAGTGCAAGGAGGAATGCAGAGAAGGTTACTCACAGGCTCATCATTCTGAAGCTAAATGATGATAAGTTGTGTCTGGAATTCATTAGTTCTTCAGTCAGTCAAAGTCATTACTTGACTTTTTTACTTACTTGCATTAAATTAAGATTGCTTGAAGGCACCTGGAGCAATTTACCTTACATGAACTAAATGAATTAACAAAATTGCACAAGAAGAAACCATTATCTGATCCCTGGTTGCAATACTTCACACTTCCTTAGCATCTGGCATCCAAGATCTCAAAGCATTCAGAAGCCAAAATCTTCTAAAAATGAGTCCTACCTTGCTCAGAGGTTACTGCTTGCACAGGTTTGTGTCTACCTCACACTGAAGGTGTCCGTGAGGCCTTTAGAGGTCCAAAGCCATATTCACAACAAAAGTCTGAAAGTTTGAAAAGAGCAGATCTGCAGGCACAGGTTCATGCACAGCTGGAACGGGCACCAGGAGGCACATGGGGACCAAATGCACAAGCAGAACATTCTCATTACCACATCTCCACAGCTCTGTTTGCATGGCTCTTATGACACTTGACAGGGAAAGTACGTGAGAGCACAGTTTCTGCAGATGGCTGTATTTGAGACAACTGTTTTGGAAAGGGCAGACGCACACACCCATCATGCTCCACTCATCCAAACACACTCCTGCAAACAAGTTTGTCCCTTTCTTTTCTGAATATACTGTAAGAAGATAAAATTGAAAATTAAGAAAATTACTAAATAGGAAAGACTAAGCACATTTGTTAGGATTGTTTGGCCACTAGGGAATCAAAATAACAGTGTCCAACACAGTGTGACACATTATGGGGCTTCATGAATGTAAAAGCCATGGTCTCACAAAGAGAAGCATTCCTCCAAGGAGTGTAAACAGGGAACTGTGGGCAGAGGATTGAATTTTGCACACTTTTAACTACTGGTATTTAATTTCCAACACTGAGTTGGTAAGAGGTGAAATTCTCAAGATGTGGCACTGAAGATGATTCAGGATGGTGAGAGCTGAGGACAAATCTCTGTATTTCTGACTGTCAATGTCACACCTGTAGAGTTGATTGCAGTGTCTGAAACAACCCAGAACTCCACAAGTACAATGCTGACATAAAGCTTTAATAATTTTATTCCCTTTTATATGCAAACTCTTTTCTGCACATCACAGAATCTCATCCAATGATCTGATTTCATACACTGAAATTTCTGAACTAATTTGCAACATAAAACACACTTAAACATACCACAGAAAGACTGTAGAAATTGCCAGTAAGGAGTGGTCAAGACCTTCCTTATAGATATGACAAGTGACATGATAACGTTTTGCATCAAAAACAGATTTTAGGATTCAAATTTACATTCTTCATGCAAGATCCTTAGCCATCAGGATCCAGGGTATCTGGATATATTCTCTCCCACAGCTGATGCAGCTGATATAAAAAATACTGAACTTACTAACTCAGTGTAGTTGAAATTGCCAAACTGACTCCATAGCTCACTAGTCAAGATATATACTTAGGAACCTGAATGATTCAATCACAGAATGATTTGGGGGTTTTGTTCTTTGGCTTTGGTTGTGTGGTTTTTATCCAAGGGGAAAATGAGTGAGAATTTTCTGATTAAGCACAATTTAAAAATACACTATTTTTTGTCACTGTATATCCAAACTCTCTTCTTTTCCATGTTGGGACTACATCCCAAAGAACGGCAATCAGCACACACACAGCAGTACTGACTAGAGGGTGCGTCTTTTTCTTTTTAGTTTACATGCCCTACGTGACACAGTAGGGCAAACATTCAGAAGGGTTCCGTTTTCTTTCAGGCACCAACACAAATCTTATTTCACAAGTATCTGGCCTGCTGAGTGAGCACTGGCACTGACTCCCTGCAAAAACCAAGGCAAGGGAAGGACAGGCACCCCTATGTGTTTGCAAAGAACAGCAGACACCTGCAATTCAGCTGCATGAAAGCTACAGCACATGGGTAGATACCACATTGCCAGCAGATACCATATTACCACAGCAGTATCAGCAGAGACATTCAGTACATTCAGCATTTAATTTCTCTTTCAGAAACACCACAACTGCACTGGAAGTGATAAGGAGAGTGCCTGTGACTTCAGTGGCAAAGGATATCACCATGAGTCTCTACAGAGAGTATCACACTTAACACACAACACTTTTCATATTTGTCATGATATATTACAAGGTAAACTTCCATTGTTTATTCAGGATTAGATTTTTCAGAGACAGAAAACACAGTTAATAAATGAAATTCAGCAGAATATCCTTTTTAAAAAGCCTAAACAAATACCACCTCTTATTGATATGCTGTTTTTCTTTCCTTCCACAACACCCTATTACAGGATATTTTGAGTGATTCCAGTCTCTACCAATTTTCAATGAAGTGGAAGACTCAAGGGTCTCCATATAATGTAAATTAATAAGTACAATGGAAAGAAAAGATCAACCCTTCCGCTCTGTCTGCAATCTATTCCTAAATCATAAAATATTTAGCTGCAGTACACTAATATTTTAATTTAAGATAAAACTCAAAAACATCTTAATTTGAAAATAACTGGCATTTAATTGTACATCTTTTTATCCATTTGTGAATTCCTATAGTAATTCCTAAGTTAAAATAATACAATTGACCATCCACTATGTTTGAATGGATTTCTTTGGAACGTTTTAGTAAACAGCTTTGAAACACTTCTCTTAGAATCATAGAATCATGTTAGATTGAAAAAGACCTTTAAGATTCTCAAGGCCAACCATTAACCTATTCCAGCCAAAACCAGCATACTTAGCACTTGCCAAGTCCACCACTAAACCATGTCCCACATCTACCACACATCTTTTCAGTGCCTCTAGGAACGATGGTGATTCAACCACTTCACCTCCCCAGGCAGTCTGTTCCAGAGTTTGACCACCCTTTCAGTGCAGAAATAGTTCCTAATACCCAATCTAAACCTCCCCCACCACATCCTGAGGCCACTTCCCCTTCTCCTATTTCTTGCTACCCAGAAGAAGAGGCCAACCTCTAGCTGGCTGCAGCCTCCTTTCAGGCACTTATAGAGAGGGATAAGATCATCTTTGGGCCTCCTTTCCTCCAGCATAAACACCCCAAGCTCCCTCAGCTGCTCCTCACAGGACTTGTGCTCCAGACCCTTCATCAGCTCTGTTGCCCTTCTCTGGACTCACTCCAGCACCTCAATGTCCTCCCTGCAGTGAGGGGCCCGGAACTGGACACAGCAGTCAAGGTGCGGCCTCAGCAGTGCTGAGTACAGGGGCACAATCCCTGCCCTGGCCCTGCTGGCCACACTATTGCTGGCACAGGCCAGGATGCCATTGGCCTTCTTGGCCACCTGGGCACACACTGGCTCATGTTCAGCCACTGTCAACCAACACCTCAAGGTCCTTTTCCCCGGGCAGCTTTCCAGCCACTCTGCCCCAGCCTGTAGCACTGCATGGTGTTGAATGGTTGGTTGAATAAACAGCGACTAAGAAAATTGTTTCTAAGCAGTTATGGATGGGGCAATACCTCATTAAATGTAGACCAGAGCATGCAGGTACTGCAGAGACAGCTGACAGAATTGCTTTCAACATCTTCTCTTCTGAAGAAAACAGTTTTCTTCATAGGCAAAGAGAACTAGGTAGGTCCTGATGAACCAAATATTAAACAGATGATTCTACATAAAGTTTCCTTGCCTAAATTATTCCAGTGGCTTCCTTGTACACAGGGAACATAGGGACATCCCTGCTGCTATCTTGTAAGCAAGGCACTCATCAAATGCACCACCAGAGACAATTTCCCTCTCTAAATTTGCCTCCTCAAATCCTTTCTTCATGTAATACCTTTGCAGTGGTTACTCCCTATTTCTTGCAGCTTATTGTAAATAAGCATTCCCCACTGCTATACTGACTTATTAGCTTTGGAGAGGCAGTACATCCCTCTCTGACAATTGTCACCAAGGGTCTCATTCCATCCTAACATAAGATAGTCATCACTTAAAAGAAAAAGTAAAAAGCAAGGGGTTTGTTAGGAAGATAAAAAATGCACTCTTCAAAATAAATTAGGTTTTCTCTGTAACTTAAAACTAGCTTATTTGCACCGATGCATGTATTTGTCTAAAAGCAAATAAAACTCCAACAGGAATCCTGGCTGCTAGAGCAATAGCATAGGGGGTCACAGTAGCACAGCATTAAGTCTCTTCAGTGCAATTAACATTTTGATAGATATAACACTCTTTATCCTAACAATATTCTTTTGTAGGTTTGTCTGGGAGGCGCAGTCACTTCTGATGCCACCTAGAAATGTGCACCTGGAGATTTCAAAGACATCTCTCATTCCCAAGTTATGTCTAAATGACCCCTGCATGTAAGGCCTACATAAATATACATGAATATTTCTAGAGCTGTGTATCAGGGTGCTCTGCATCTACTTCCTTTCTCAATTTTCTTCTATCAGATATTGTTGGGACTAATTCCACTAAATTATTTACAAATACATTAGTAATAGGCATACTGCATTCAATTTGTGCTAAATTCAGGAATAGAAAAAAACCCTGACAATCCTTCTTCAAAGTTATAAGAGCAGATCTTAAGAAGCTCAGACCATCCTAGAAAATGGGAGCACCCAGCTACATCCAACCCCTCTTTTATAACAAGGATTATAAAGTGATTGAGAGCATCTGAAGCCATTGAGCTTTACCTGTCAATACCCCAGCATTAAAAAGTTCATGAGTCTGTTACTAGTAACAGGCTACTCTAATAGTTTCTCAGGAAAAAAACACTTTTTGGGTCCTGTTCTGATCCCAGTTTGGCCAAACATAAAGATTGGATCTAAGTAACTCTCACCTTATCCTGACTCATCAAAGCTATTTCCAAGTGGTTTGGTTCTTTCATCTTCATTAAATATTGACCTACAAATTCCTTATTTGTTTCACTAGAAACAAAATACTTTTTAGCATGTTTGGAAAGGGGCTATTTTTGGGAATACAAAGACACAGCTGCTCCATTTACAGTTACAGCAGAATGATCTTGCTGTTTAAAATGTGCATGGTGTTACACACAGCTGCTTGCCTCAGCCAAAGGTGTGGTGTGATTGGAGGAAGGATGGGAGCCTCAAGAACAAACTCTTTCTCATTCTCTAATGGATTTTTCTTTGAGGAGCTGGGACTACACAAAAAAAAATCAGGAATTTTCAGGACAAGAGGGCTGAGGCTATAGAGAAGAGAGGATATTAAGCTGGATGTGAAGAGAAGTAAGTGGGAAAGAACAAGAGTGCAGAAACAATGTGTGATGAAAGATGAGGTTAGTATGACAGATGGCAAGCAGAAATGCACCATGGCTTATATCTGTGCCAGAAAGCACTGATAATACAAGGATGCTAGCTATAGAATCATATATATGCATATTTTATATATGATATATTATACATACACACATACATTCAGAAAAAAATGTTTTATAAGACATTTAAACAATACTTAGATAGAGGTTTCCCATCCCTCTGTTCCCTCAGCCACGGGTTACCAAGATACATTAATGAAGCAAGCCTCCACCTCAAACATGTTCACTTGAAACCAGCAGTAGCAAGTATCTTTCTCACTGCTCCTTCTGGGCTTGTAGAAAACAAACACTCCTATGCATATTTTCCATTCCAACCTAAAGGAAAATTTGGTGGCGAATTAAAAATATGGGGGAATTGCTGAACAAACAGCACACTAAAATATTTAGCAAATTCTGAAGGACTTTCAGAAGACTCCATCTAGCACTTCTTAACATGTTGTATTTTTAAATAAATCATCATCTTAAAATAGAGCAATGCATGAAAAAAAAAATCTGGACAGCAGCTAGTAAAAGGCTCAAACTCTTCCCATTTCCATAACATTCTTCATTCCCTCACTACCACAGCATCCACTCTTATCTCTGCTTCTTACAGTTGTAAAAATGTATGCAAACAGTAATGGAACAAGTGATTGCAAAATCCAATTTTCCTGCTCCTCGTACAAATTTCCAATACATGAAAACACCCACCTATGCTATCTTACTCACTGCAGGAAAGCCCATGTGCTAGCTGCAACAAAATGTATTTTAAAAGGCAAACTTGGACCTCTAAACACACTTAGACAGACACCACCATAGACCATTCAAAACAAAGAGATCAATTATCATACTTCTAAGATTCTGCTATATCACCATACTGTACCGTAAAAAAACCATCAACTTCTAGGACTATTATATGTTTAATATATTATATTTCTAATGAAATCTCTGCACTTACTAAGCCACCAACATATTCCCAGTTCTTTGTTTTCACTGCAGAATAAAACAAGCAGGAAAAGTAAAGTGTGAGTGGCATAAATTGACAATGGAGGCAAAAAAGAAGGACTAAAGGCAATGAGAACTCACTGGGTCATTTAGAAGTCCATTGCCAGAGTCACAAACTGATATCTTTTTCACAGATTAAATATTTTGCCTTATACTTCTATTACTTTTTCATGCATTTTTCTGTTCTTCCGGACATTAAGTTCTCTGGACATTGCTAAGTAATCCCTTCAAAAAGCTGACACAGTTCCATGGCTCCTTACAGGAGCTCTGAGGAACTCAAGGTTTTTAACCTTTAAAATGAGACACTTAGTCACAAGTTCCTATTATCATCAAAATACCATCAGTATAAAAACATTTATATATATTCCCTTAGCTGTGTGCAAGTCAGTGTACATTTGTTAATCTGCAGCATGACCTCCCTGCTGAGGTTAAACAGAAAAATGAAGAAAATTCCTTTATATGTACAGAACATATATCTCATATACAAAGACTATCACTGGCTATGAGAAAAGAATTTTTGCAGGCACCACTGCTTAAACTTCTGAGCCATGGGTTAAACTGCTGAAAGCATACCACTCATTAGGGCCTATGGCTTCTAAATCAGCCACTAATTTTTCACTAACTTCCTGTACTTCAGGGCATAGAAGACTGAAACAGCTATACTTGGAAAGAAAATTGTATTTTGGAGTATGCACTTTATTATACACTAAACCAATGTTTGATTAAGGGCCAAATAAGGCCTAGAAAGTAGAGAAACTATTCATTCTAATACAATTTGAATTCTACATTTTAATACAGCTTTACATTAAGAAACAAGGCCCACAGAAAAAGAATGTTAAAAAAACCAGAAGAGCCCTTTGAGGAACTATTTTAATTTTCCTTTTTAAGCAGACAAAAAAAAGATCTTCATATTAAATGTCTCATGAAGAAGTGTGGCCTTAGTTTCAAGCTTTCAGTGAACTAAAACAATAGAGAAAATTAACAAGAGGTCAACAGTATTTTTTAAATCTCTCTTGTTAAAGTTGGAGAAGCACTAATTCTTAGTGTTATCTGCAGATCCTGTGTGGCTAAAAAAAGTTTTAAAATCACCTCTTTTCTGTATATTGACTGAATTTTTATATATAAAAGTCTGCAAAAAGGTTTGCAATAACTCCCTTTAATATTTTTGGATTATTTAAAAATTAAATTATATTTTAAAAAAATAAAAACTTGTGCTTATGGAGGAACTGAACAAAGGACTCCATTATCAGAAGAACTACAAGACCACCTTGACAAGCATAGAAATCTGCTTTTTGGATGACATTTTTCTGAAGGCAGAACCCCAAAAGGCAAACTTATGACCACTCCACCAGTGCAGTAGGGAATTCCATTCAAAAAATCAGCAGATATTGCCACTTCTTACAGTAAGGGCCATGACATTAAAAGTATGAACTAAAGGAAAATAAAGTATCATGGCATATAGGACCAAGTCTGCACAATCATGTAAGAAATAGAACTCACCTTTAGAGGAATAAATAGTTCAAATCTGCATTGTTTAAACAATTCAAAGATGGCCAAAGAGCAGTACATGGATCAGCACTGATTGTCCCCTATACTCAGCCCTGGTGAGGCCACACCTTGAGACCTGTGCCCAGTTTTGGGCCCCCCACTGCAGGAAGGACACTGAGGTGCTGGAGAATGTTCAGAGAAGGGCAAGGTTGGTGAAGGGTCTGGAACACCAGTCCAGTGAGGAGCAGCTGAGGGAGTTGGGGTTATTTAGCTCGGAGAAAAGGAGGCCCAGGAGAGACCTTATGCTCCCTACAACTGCCTGACAGGAGGCTGCAGCCATGTCGGGGTGGCCTCTCCTTCTGGGTAAAAAGCAACAGGAGAAGAGGAAGTGGACTCAAGGTATGTTGGGGGGAGGTTTATATTGAGTATTAGAAATTACTTCTCCATGGAAAGGGTTGTCAAGCAATGGGCCATACTTCCCAGGGAAGTGGTGGAGTCACCATCTCAAGAGATATTAAACAGATGTGCGATAGATGTGGGACTTAGGGACATGGTTTATGGTGGACTTGGCAGTGTTGGGTTAAGCTGGACTCAATGATCTCAAAGGCCTTCTCCAATCCCAATGATTCTGTGATTCTTCTTGTGGAAGGCATTTTAATGCAAATAGAGTTTTGTTAAACATGCTGCCAGTTCCTGCAGGGAACAATATTCCCTGTCATCAAACACCAAAGCATGACATTTCAACAAGAAATGCTGGTCACTAGCAGTTTAAAATGTGCATGCAGTCTCAAATAACTTCACAATATGCAGGGAACCTACCTATTAAATCCACACCATGGGATCTTTGCCTCTTTGCCTCTTTGGGTACATCACTGAGCTGCATGGCTGACTTTGGACAGAAAATGCAAGTGGAGAGATTCGAGGATGTTCTTAGCAATACGTTTTGGTAAATGACAAAACCGTGTCTAGGTGGAAGATGTGTTACCTAACTGAATTAGGTAACTGAGTTAACTACATCAAACCTCTGAGTTTAAAAGCAGCAAACTTGAACCTTTCCCATGAGCTCAAAGTGTTGAACTTGCTGTTAAACTACCACTGCAAAATAACAGTCCCTAGTACCATGTATCATATACAAGAAATTTATATCTTTAATTGCCACAATTATTTGTATTCATATCTGATTCTTAAGAAATTATCACACTGAGCAAAGCATAAGGCTTCACTGCCCAGGAGGTAGCAGGCCAGATAGAATCCCAGACAGTCTGTATTCTGGTACAGAGGGTGAAGTCAGATCCAGCTGCAGACATCAACAAAGCTGGTTATCTGGATTTTTTATTGTTATTGCTTTGTCTTGCAGCAGAGAGCTTTGAAACTTCCACTGAAACCACAGATTCTTAGGACAAATGACTAGAGATTATCCAAACACATAGGAAAGGAGTGACATTGAGACAAGAAACAATCTGAAGAAAGAAGATGGACAACTGAAAAGAAAAGCATTATCTCAATGTAACAAAAGCAGACCTGAGGTACAGGCAGACTCCAACTTCCCCAGAGTGGCAGCACACAAAAGTTAATTGTATCTCAAGTCTCTGTCCAATAACTTAACATCCAGACTGATTCTTTCTTAAAGTGAAATCAAGAAGTATGAATCTCAGAGTAGCACTACCAGAACAATGACAAATTTTCTGGATGACAATGACTGATAATTGTTATAGGACTGCCACTTGTTACAGGATTACTAGAAGTCTTACAGCTACAGTTATACCCAGCATCACAGCAGCACAGTGCACCTCTGCAAAAAAATCAGATACTCTGATTATAATTTCTGGCAATCAAGCAGCTGAATTAGCAAAAGCCCATCACTGTTAGCACTTCTGGCTAAACCCTACCAAATAAGTTCAACCAAAAGTACTGAAGACGTGGGAACCAAACCATTAAATTGTCTGAAAGTGACCCCTCCAGAAGTGCTGGATCCCAGCATGCAATCCGATTGTTGCCTATCGGTTGTGATAGATAACTCGATATCAAGGGTTACTACCTTTCAGGTGTCTCACATAAATTAAATTATAGAAAAAAATTGGTTTTGGAAGATTAGTATCATTAATTACCCTGCTCTCACGATGGATGACCATCCTGATGGACATCTGTGACAAGTCCTGTCCATCAGGTGTCTGTACTGGGACCAGTGTTACTTAATGTCTTCATTAATGACAGAAACAAAGGGATTGAGTGCACCCTCAGCACATCTGCAGATGACACCAAGCTGAATGGTGTGGCTGACACACCTGAAGGACAGGATGGCATCCAGAGGGACCTGGACAAGCTTGAGAATTGGGCCTGTGGGAATCTCATGCAGTTCAACAAGACCAAGTGCAAGGTGCTGCACCTGGGTCAGGGCAATCCCTGGTACCAATCCAGTCTGGGGAAGGAACAGACCTAGGGCAGATCTGCTGAGAAGAACAATCACTGCTAATCCATGTGTTCCTGGTGGAGAAGCTGGACCTGACCCAGCAATGTGGCCTTGCAGCCCTGAAAACCACTTGTATCCTGGGCTGCATCCAAAGCAGCAGGGCCAGCAGGGCCAGGGAGGTGATCCTGCCCCTCTCCTCTGCTCTGGTGAGACCCCACCTGCACTGCTGCCTCCAGCTCTGGGGTCCCCAGCACAGGAAGGACCTGTTAGAGCAGGTCTTGAGGAGAGCCACCAAGTAAATTGGAGGGATGGAGCACCTCTCCTATGTGGAAAGGCTGGAAGAATTGGGACTGTTCAGCCTGGAAAAGAGCAGGCTTTGGGGTGATCTAACTGCAGCTTTCCAGTACCTAAAGGGAGCCTACAAGAAAGCTGGAGATGGACTTACAAGAGCATTTAGTGACAGGACAAGGGGAAATGGTTTTAAACTGAAAGAGGGAAGGTTTAGATGAGACAATAGTAAGAAATTCTTTGCTTTGAGGGTGGTGAGGGACTAGAACAGGTTGCCCAGAAAAGTTTTGGATGCCCCATCCCTGGAAGTATTCATAACCAGGTTGAATGGGGCCTTTGAGCAGCCTGGTCCAGTGGAAGGTGTTCTTGCCCATGGCAGAGGGCTTGGAACTTGATGGTCTTTAAAGTGCATTCCAACCCATTTTATGTTTCTATGATTCTCTGATTCCAAGATATGTGAGTGATCATAGCATCACTACCATATTCTGACTTCTTGAAATTACAAATTCAAAATTAGTAGACACATGTTGGTACAGGAGCAAGATACCACTAATAAACCAGGTAGCTGATGTCAAGTTTTGTTTCTACGAAAATGTTTATTCTGTAATTTGGGGAAGAAATACAAAACTGTCAGTCCCAAGCTACAACATATTGCAGATTTGAAATACCCATCTCTTTCCTCCTTTTCTTAGTACAACCCCAAGGTATCCTAGGTTCCTCAACCTTCTTTCCAACTTAACTTGTGTCTCCCTGCCTCTCCCTCATCTTTTTTCTTTCTTTTCTTTTCTTTTCTTTTCTTTTCTTTTCTTTTCTTTTCTTTTCTTTTCTTTTCTTTTCTTTTCTTTTCTTTTCTTTTCTTTTCTTTTCTTTTCTTTTCTTTTCTTTTCTTTTCTTTTCTTTTCTTTTCTTTTCTTTTCTTTTCTTTTCTTTTCTTTTCTTTTCTTTTCTTTTCTTTTCTTTTCTTTTCTTTTCTTTTCTTTTCTTTTCTTTTCTTTTCTTTTCTTTTCTTCTGCTAATGAATATCCCACATTCAGGAGCAGGGGGTTTTTCTGGGGGTGAGCTGCTGCTTCTACAAGTGCACACATGCTCAGCAGCACTCTGTGAACAGTAGCATTTGCTTGTGTAGCTATGAAGACATGATTGCATGTATTTCAGTTTGAGATTTCATTGTGCATGCCTTATAAAGCACACTGAGGCAGACACCTGTTTCATAATGAAGTCCACATCCTATAATCCTTAAGGTCATTCAAAACAACCAAAACTGAAGTTTAGTCCAAGACTGTGTCCTGCTGTCACTCCTCCCAAATATAGCACTGATACACTTCCTTGCTTCTTCATATCCATCTTCTGGCTGCCAAGATACAAGATAACACTACTGCTTATCTCTTTCTCATCACTTTGGAAAACTCATTACTTTTTCCAACATCTAAAAAAGAAAGAGCTAGACCAGCCCAGGAGAGTCAAGGTTGTTATGTGTTAATCACAGTATTGTGTGGCAATCTTTAATTGTAAAAATGAGATTCATAGTGTAGCCAAATGGGAGTTTCTACACTGGAGGGGAAAAGGCAGTAAAGAGCTGGAAATGCTCCTCCTCCTGTTTCCATCTGTTTCAGAGGATGGATCACACAGTGCAGGATCAAGGCAGAGACTTCTATGTTACCTCTACAGGACTTACATGCTCTCTCCACTCCTTTTCCATTGTACTACAGGGGAGAATCCAGAGAGGAACAGCCAGACATTCCAGGTGGTGGGATCAGTGCTGGAAGTGGCCAACCAGGCCCATGATACCAAAGCAGGAGTAAAATAAGGCTGCCTTAAAGCATGCTTCCTCACCCCAAATGACACTGTGCAGTCTATGAGATTATGCACCTATGTGGTTTATATCAAAAGCTGGAGCCAAGTTTTCTAATGCTAACTCCCATATATGATAGGCATATGCACAGCCACACACACACCAGAAGACCTCCACACACTGCAGGGGATCAGAGGTATCCCTACACACCAGAGTGTTGTACTGGGGAAGAACTACAGAAAAGTGCTAAGGAGTTTTCCCAGCCAAGAGCAGCTGCTGATTTAGCAAAGCAGGGACCTTTACACATCCTGATTAGGGTTTCTGCTGTACAGGGAACTCTTTGGCCCCCATTATTCACCCTTCTCCTCACTTGCGGAGGCTTTAGATGTACTTGCCTCAAATGTCAACATCCTTTACTCCTTTTTTCTTTCTATTTAATCAGTTCTTTTTAGCTCCATTCTTCACCTACCCAAATAAGCAGAGATGCCACCTTTAATTAAAGACAAAAACACACAAACACACACCGTTCCCTCAGGCACTGAGCCTGCACAGATTAATATGTACATGCACATAACCTCCAATATGTCAGGCTGGAGATGACACGGCTGGACAGACGCAGGGGACATGGCACCCTGCCTATAAACCCTGAGACTAACAAAACAGATCTACTTTCTTTAAATCTCATCTCACTCCTCACTGCTTACTCTGTTAGGAAGGTAATCTCCTAGTTCAGGGCACTTCTATGAACTCCATCATACAGCTCCTGTGGTAACAGGGGCCTTTCTTAAACAGAGGGGGAATTCTTCTTATGAGTAAAAAGATTAAAGCAAATTCCAAGTACTCAAAGCCAATTCTGGAGCTTCAGAAAAGATCCAAAATTCTGAGACTGAATTAACATAGCAAATTGCTTTGAAAAATAATAATGTGGATTACTACCATCAGGTTAGGAACTCTAAGATGTGGTTGAGCTTTCGTTTCCAAGTGCTCTGCTACAAACAAGGAGACCTAACCAACCTTTTTTTTTAAATCAGACCAGATCTCCTATGTGGATCTATCTTTTAGTGAGAAGGTATGGGGCAGCCAAAGAGTAGTCAGATAATACTATGAAATTATTATTTTCTGGGAATGTTGAATTCAAATGAACTGACTAGTGCACTTTCTTCTTCGGTCAAACTACCCTGTGTTTCCAGATGCTCTTGCTGTACCACCTGAGCCTGCTGAGATCTGCGAAAGCAGCTCTGCCAAGCCTCAAGTGTCTGAACCTAATGACTCAGACCCTTCTCTTCACAGTCTTGAGGCTGGCTTACACTCTGAGGATTTCTAAACCTTTGTGTTTTCTACTTGCCTTCTAATTTATTTATTATCACACTGAAAATAAATGTTCACCTCCTTCTGATTTGTGCGCTTAACCATCTCCAGTTCAAGCCCAAAGGGAAACAGACACATAAATAAGCAAGTCCCAGGTCTGCTACCAGAGGATCCATCACTTTTCATTACCCAGTTCTCAGTGTGAAGAAATGCTATTTTATGCTTGTTCTGTACTAGACATATAGTCAGCTGCAGCACTCACAGCCTACTTCCAGACTCCCATCCCAGCTAATTCCAGCCTTCTCCTAACATCTTGCTCGTGTCATATATTCGTCTTCTTCTGATTCCCACAGCACTGCCTGTAATGGCCTCAGAGTCCTACTTCTTGTGCCTTAAGGGACGGGTACGTTCTTATAGTTTCCCCCTGACTTGTGTCCTTTCCCCTTTCCTGCTGTCCCTCACAGTGCCACGACTGCACTCTCATCCTCTCTCTTCATTTCTTTTCTCCCATAGCAACTAAGCAACCACAGCTTTTCTAGTGAATAGCCTTGCCAGCACAAGGCAAAACGCTGACTGTTTTGCAGACTTTTCTCATTAATCTGGTGGTTACCTTCTGAGGGCATTTAAAACACTTTAGCTAACATGAAGCTTACATTTAATGCAATGCAATAAAATAAAGATGTTATCAAAGAATCTCAGTTTCACTGATGGCAGTTTATGATAATTTACATTCAAAAGGTACTGCTTCTCATGGAAGGAAATGTGTTCTGGCCTCAACAGCCATAATACTATTTGCGAAATGAAAGATTCCCAAAGGAAAGATAGTGATCTCAAAAATTATGCAGGAGGGATCTGAAGAAAGTGGCACACTGCTGCACAGGTCTGAAATCCCAGTCAGAATCAGTGACTGAGCTGAAACCTTTGCCACTGCTGTTTGTGTCCCGCAATGAAACATGAAGGGTCTGGGAACCACTTCCACTTGGGGAAATACCCAGGATGGGTTCAAGGGAGCTCCCTGTTGGTCAGATCCAGAATCCAATGCCTGCTTCCAGGCTCCCTCCACTCCCTGCTGCCCACAGCTATAAAACCTGGTTTACAATAGCAACCAGCTTCCCACCCAGTCCTCACTCCTAAAGTCAAGGAGTAGTACCATTGGACATCTCAAATACCAGCTGTGTTTAGACAACCAAATGCCCTCCTGGGAAACAACAGCACAGTTTCAGTGCTGTCACCACATCCCAGGGACAGTGCAGACATACCCTCTGCCACGACTGGACAGTGCTTTGTATCTCTGAACACTGACTGCAGTTTATCCTCTCAGCAACTTTTTATGAACTGAGCATGACATTTGCACTGAACAACACTGCATTTTCCTTACAATTTTCCAGGAAGCTCACCTTAAACAGAAATGCAATTTATTATGTTAAGAATGGCTCCTTAACTCAGCTTGATTTGGCTAAGATTTTATTTTATTAAGAATATGATTATAATGCCTGGAATGAGGAAAAAGAAAAACTGCACATGTTCCTAAAATATTACAGATTGAACTCTGATGCCCTAGATACACTGTATGTAATAAGTCAGAAATAGATGTAATAAATATCCATGTAACCAGCATGATTTAAACATCTGGAAGGTAAGTAAAGTTGAAAGCCTTAATGAAAAATACAGTATGAGATAAAGAATCATATATTATAACTTTATAAACTGTTATGAATTCAGCTGGGAAGAACCATAATACTATAGGGCATGATTTGAACTGTCTTCTAGAGAACAAACTCTAGCAGTACTTTTCAGGCTTACAACATAAAACAAAACATATTTTGGGAACTAATAAAAATAGGATGCTGACAGCCCTGACATGCAGCTCTCCTAAGGATATTTTGCTACCAAATAAGAAAGACTTAACTTCACAGTATAAAAAACTTGCAGACTGCTAGATTCTGAAAAAATATGGAACTGCATTGGGTTTGTGTGGCAAGATTTTGGTAGCTGGGGATCTACAGAGTCTCCTGTGAGAAGTTGCTCGAAGTCTTCCCCACGTCCAACAGAGCCAATGCCAGCTGCCTTCCAAGATGGACCCATCACTCGCCAAGGCCAAGCCCATCAGTGTCAGTGTTACTGCTGCTGGGATAATCATGGAATCACAAACTCATTAAGGTTGGAAAAGACCTCCAAGATCACTGAGTCCAACCTTATACTAAATATCACTCTGTCAATTAAACCCTACCACTAAGTACCACACTCAGTCCTTTCTTGTACACTTCCAGGGACAACAACTCAACCACTTCCCTGGGCAGCTCACTCCAATGCTTAACCACCCTTCCCATGAAGAAATTCTTCCTGATGGAAGAATTCATGGGCCTGAACCTCTCATGGTACGGCTTGACATCATCTCATCCTGTCGCTGATTGCCTGGGAGGAGAGCCCGACCCCCACCTGGCTGCAAACTCCTTTCAGGCAGATTTAGAGAGGGATAAGATCACCCTTGATCATCCTTTCCTCCAGGCTGAACACTCCAGGTCCTTCAGCTACTCCTCATAGGACTTGTGCTCCAGATCCTTCACAGCTCTGTTGCCCTTCTCTGGACTTAGTCCAGCATCTCAATGTCCCTCTTGTAGTGAGTGGCCCAGAACTGGACACAGGACTCAAGGTGTGGCCTCACCAGGGCCAAGTACAGGGATACAATCACTGCCCTGGCCCTGCTGGCCACACTATTGCTGATATAGGCCAGGATGCCATTGGCCTTCTTGCCACCTGGGCACACACTGGCTCATGCTCAGCCACTGTCACCCAGCAGCTCCAGGTCCTTTTCCCTGGGTTGCTTTTC
Source organism: Geospiza fortis (assembly GCF_000277835.1). Lineage (NCBI taxonomy): Eukaryota > Metazoa > Chordata > Aves > Passeriformes > Thraupidae > Geospiza > Geospiza fortis. The sequence goes on along the minus strand of NW_005054328.1, from coordinate 226,146 downwards.
AGCCACTCTGCCCCCAGCCCGTAGCCCAGCTTGGGGTTGTTGTGACCCAAGAGCAGGACCCAGCTCCTGCCCTCATGTTGAGATTTGTACAGTAGGCTCTGGCCCATGGATCCAGCCTGTCCAGATCCTTCCTGCCCTCCAGCAGATCAGCACACCCTCCCAACTTGGCATTGGCTGTAAACTTACTGAGGGTGCACTCAATCTCCTCATTCAGATAAAGACATTAAACAGGACTGGCCCCAGTACCAAGTCCTGGAGAACACCACCAGTGACCAGCCATCAGCTGGATGTGACTCCATTCACCGCAACCCTCTGAGCCTGGCCATCCTGCCAGTTTTAACCCCTGACGTGGCCTGACAGGAAGTAGGCTTTCTGGGATGCTGTAGTCACACCAATGGGTGCTCAGATTTTAATATTGGCACCTGGTTTGGCCACTGGGGCATTGGATACGCCTCTGAGAACACAGGGGTTAAAAGCAGAGCTCTCCCCTGGGAAGGTCTCTTTGGTTTCCGGTGGGAAAAGTGTTCGTGTGTGTCCCCCCCGTCCCCGCTGCCCGCTGGGGGGGGGGGGGA
>NW_005054328.1:211699-225520 GCF_000277835.1 Geospiza fortis | reverse complement strand
CCCGGGGGCAGAAGAGAGGGGAGCACCGGGAGGTATCAGGCAGGCCCTCCCCTCCCCTGAGGGGGGAGGAGAAGAAGTCCGGCCGCTTGTAGGAGCTTTTAACCCCTTTTTGGACAATGAAAATTTTGCAAAGCATTGACCTTTCCTGGAGGGAAGATGGAGTGGAGGATGAAGAAGGAAATGGGCAAGTGATGAAGGTCTGGGCAAGTGAGAGAGATGTTGGAAGAATGGAGAAGAATCTTAGTGGGAAGAGATGATGGAGTGGCTTATACTGGACTCTTTTTGTATCGCCATGGACAGAACCAGGTTCCTTGTGATACAGAGACTGCATCCAGGGGGAGGCAATGCCTCAGAACCAAGAGGGTTCAGTGTTTGTACCCCTCGGCCCCAGGGGGTGAAAAAATTTGGGGGGAACAGGTGTCCCAGAGGAGAGACTGTGCCCTTTTTGGATCGGGACAAAGCATCCTTAAAAGACAACCCTAGAAGCAGCTCTGGTCCGTGTAGAGTGGTGAGAGCACTAGACATGAAAGGAAGAGGACACCATGGCACAAGAAGGACTCCTCTTGACGAATTGAGAATTGATTATCTACAGAGTGGTGATGGACTGAGAGCCGGTGATTTGGGAGATGGACGTATTGGAAATTTGGTGGGGGGAGGAGGAAATGTATTTGCAGGGTTTTCATTTTTCCTGTGTGTGTTCCTTTTTATATATAGTTGTAGTGTAGTTAATAAAGCTTTCTTTTCTTTATTTCTAAGTGGAGGCCTGCTTTGCTTATTCCTGGTCACATCTCACAGCAGAAACCAGGGAGAAGGTATTTTCATGGGGGCACTGGCATTGTGCCAGCATCAAACCATGACAACCCCGATAAGAGGTCACCTGTCTAAGCCATGGGCTTAGACAGACATTAGCTAATGTGCTCTGCCATTTTCTCCAGAGGAAGACAGTGTCAATGGCTTTACAGAAGTCCATGTAGACTACATCCACAGGCTTTCCTTCATCCACTAGGCAGGTCACCTGGTCATTAAAGGAGACCAGGTTGGTCGTGCAGGACCTGCCTTTCCTAATCCCAGGCTGGTGGGGCCTGATCCCCTCGTTGTCCTACATGCACTGCATGATGGCACTCAAGATGATCTGTTCCACACTGGAGCAGGGGAAGACTGTGAGGAGTTCTCCCCTGAAAAAGAAGGAATGGCAGAGACAACATGTGATAAACTGACTGCAGCCCCCATTTCCAATCCCTATGCTGCTCTGAGGGAGAAGATAGAGAAAATCAGGAGTGAAGTTGAGCCCAGTAAGAAGGGAAGAGTGGGGGAAGGTGTTTTAAGATTTGGTTTTATTTATCATTAATCTACTCTGATTCTGACCGGCAGTAAGTTAAATTAATTTCCCCAAGCTGAGTCCGTTTTGCACATGACAGTAACTGCTAAGTGATCTCCCCTTGCCCTTATCTGGGCCCATAAGCCTTTCATTATATTTTCTCTCCCCTGCCCAGCTGAGGAAGGGAGCAACAGAGCAGCTTTGGTAGCCACACAGCATCCAGCCACAGTGAACCCAGCAGAGCACACAGCAATAAAAGCTTTCCAGTACTCTCTGTCGCCTCAACTTTAGCCTGGAGGAAAATGAACTTTTCCTTTTCCTTCAGGGAAAACACTTTTCATTTTCTTGTTCATTCAGTTCTTGGCCTCTGACAAAGGAGTCAAAAGGGTGGCAGTTGCCAAAGTCACTTATTGATTTTCTGGGTTTATTTATGAATTCCAGACATGCAAGTGCTTGTCTTCAAATTTTAACACCTGGTATTTCACACCATTAAGTAAATTGCCAGGAGGACTACTTCCTTTCCACCCCTGCAACTTCCACATAACTAGTGACCTGCCCTCACAGAAAGTTCATCAGACTTTGGCTTTCATAGAAAACTTTCAAATTTAGGTCTTCTTCACTAGAGCTGTATGTGGAAGTTACCTGCCTTTTCTACTTTAAATAAGGCTTTCTTCTGTGGTCTTAGTCTACCAGTACACGGGAAGGAAAGCTTTGTTTTAAGATTAGAAGTAATAGGAAGCAAAGAGAAAAGTAAAAAGGTACAATATGAGATCAACAGGAAGTTTCAAGGCTAATCCCAGTACAATGCCTTGCAGTAATCTAAACAGAATGGGACAAAAACCATTAATCACTCTGTCCACATCTTGGTTTCAGAGAAATATGGCAAACACTTATATGCAGGCAGAAAAAAAACCCACAAACATTAATTTTTCAAGGATAGAGCTGAAAGCACTCCCAAACTACAAACCCTGTAAAAAACTAAGAGGGCAAATCCCCTTTATAACAAGGAGCATTCCTGTTGCTGCTGTTCTCCTCAAGGCTCTTCCCTCATATTGTTCACGTCATTAATTTTACTTTACATCACCAAAATCTCAGGTTTTTCCCTTTGATCCCATACAGAGCAAAAACCAAGAAAGAAAGAATCAGATCACCTTGGCTGAATGAAAGATAGAGCATTGTCTCACCATCCATGTAACCAGAAGTCCCCAGCTCCTTTTCTACATGAGCTGCTTAAACCTGCTCAGACAGGGACAAGCTTAGAACTTGAAACAGGCCCACCAGAAAAAGGGAGGTTACAAGTGAACAAACCTGTAAATTCCTTCTGAATCCCTGAACTGAGCAGTTGACTCCCAAGAACTTGATAGATTTTTTATAGTGAGTGGATAATTGTTTGAAAAATACCTTTTTAAGGGGCGATGTTTTGTTTTAAGCTAATGAAGATATAAAAACCCTTTGCAAGATAAATTATGAAAATATTTTGCTTGAAAAAGTGAGAGCTTTTAAATTTAAAAACAACAATCAATATAATATCATTTAAAAACACAAAATACAAGAATCATAATATATTAGTGAGGTTCTATATTCTTAGAATAGATTTCTCATCAAAAAATCAATATCTAATTTTGCTCTGAAATACAAGAAAAATGTACTGTGCATTTAATCTCATAAGGAATTTACACACTTTTTACATATATACTAGCAGAATCAATTGATATAATTCTGCAATTTCCACCTTCGAGTAAATACAGTTCCTTTCTGTGAGTATATTGAAAAAAATCTTCTTGGAGAAACACAAGGAAAACAAAATACACTATTAAGACTGCAGGAAGTTAGGGGTATGCAGAACACAAAGTAATTTAAAAATACCGATACACTTCCAAACAGTGATAAATAAAGTGGGGTGGTTTTTTGTTTGGAGTTTTTGTTTGTTTGGTCTTGGTTTTTTTGTTTGGTTGGTTTTTTTTTTCAGAAAAGCAGGTAGCCATGCCTTGGTTTCACTTTTCTTAGGTTTACTTTCTATGTAAGGCTTGGAGTGTAACTGAACAATTACTGGAAGCATTTGAGTAAAATGTGCTTCGGCCTGCAAAACACAAGATTTATACAAGGGTATCCCATTTCAACAGACTGAAGAACTCTTTGGTTTTACTTCAGTTACCAGATGTGCTTCCAGTGAGACTTGTTCTAGTCAGAGAGTCACCACAGGTAATAAACTCAGCGGAGACACAGGGCCACAGAAATATGTTTTGCTGGTCCATGGCAGCAACAGTGTCACTCGTCCTTAAGATATGACTGCAAGCAAAACTGTCCAACTTTCAGCTCTTTAACAACTTTCACTAATGTACTCCACATGTTTACAGCAACACTAAGCAACATAATGTTGCAATTAAAGTCCATAAAGCAACTTGTACATATTTCTCTACAGCCTAGTTCCATATTCTTAGGCACAAGCACATATACACATATAAAACCTCTTTTAATTCTCATCCATAAAATGCAAACCCATTACCCTGACACTTTGCAGGTAGCATCCCGGGCCAAAATCAATAGAGTTAACCTAGGATGATCTAGAGCCCTATAAATTCTGTCCTTTCTTCCAAACTGCCTCAGCTTATGCTCCATGTGCTCCATCAAACAACTGCCTTCATGTTCCATGTCTACAGCTAAAAACACATGACCAGCAGAACACTAAACTGTACAGCTGAAGTTTGTCATGCAATGTCAAACTTTCTGCAATAAATAACAAGTACCAAGGAGACTTATCACTAAAATTAACTAAAATACTTATAGCTTTTTCACATTATTTTACTGCTCAAGCTTTCACATTTTTCATATAAATCCATGCAGTATCATTTAATCAGTACGAAATTTATTCTCTTGATGTCAAATGTCAAAATGATTCTAAAGTTAAGACTACAAATAAGCAAAAGTGCAATGACTTTACTTTGATTATAACTTCATATACAAGGCTAATTAAAAATGTAGAGAATAATGAATATAAATTTAAAAATACTCTGCTTTCTTAGAATTTGCAAGTGCTAAAGAAATTGTGCAAAGCAACAGATGAGAAAGCTCAGACAGTTATTACATGTGGTTTTGCATAGGTCTTGATGCTTTTTCTCAGACCAATGGAATCACTAAAAGAAAACAGTTACACTAAAAAATCAAGGCACAAAACACAAGTAAACATATTCAATCATTCAGCTCCCAGATTGGCCTTTTCTTACATAAACTGCTTCACTGTAATTTCTTGCAAAATCCTATTAGTAAATATTTAATCTTTAACATGATTAATAACCACAGATGTAAGCAGTTCACGGTGAAAACTTTGGATAGTTTGTATAGTGTAGGACCACAGATTTTCTAAGTATCTGGGAAGGGAATACAGAATGATGTATCAATAGAAGTTGGATCCTAGTTTATGGATATGATTTTGAACTCTTCACAGTATATTCAAAGACTTTTAAATTAATATATATTTTACAAAAATGCAGGCAAAATCTTCCTGAGCAGTGGCTACAAGATTCTTAGTGCTCGCTAAGCTCACAGTCCAAACAAAGTTCAAAAAAATGTATGCTCTTTTATTAGACCTGCTAGAATAAGATGTAGACAGAGTTTTGGATACATAAATACTTTGATCAATTCAGAGTATGCAGTATTGGTAACCTAGAGAAACACTTGAGAAGACTCTTCACACTTGGGTCGTTCAAGCGTGTGAAGACTTCCATTAGCAATTTTCAGAACAAATAGAGTGATCTGCTTCTTGCTAAAAGTAGTACCCTGCAATATAATAGCACTTACACTAAAATAGTGTTGTTGGGCTGTGCTCCTTTCATGACCAATGTCCCAGTAAATTTCACATAATGAAGTTTGAAAAGTAATTCTCAATTTAGGATCTTCAAATAACTGCATTCTGAAACAAGGCATTTAAATAAGCATTCTAGAAATTCACCAGAAGTTAGTGTTTATCTAAAGCCCAAAATACACAGAAAATTATTTTTTGGTTACACCTCAGATCCTCATTATTTGAAACAGTTAATTTGCTAAATCCACCACAGTCATCACTAAGAAGTGTAGCTCTATCTGTTGGGCTCATCCCTGATCAAAAAGCAACTCTCAGGGCATATACTGCTCTTCAGTGACTCCAGGAGGCCTTAAAATGGGAAAGACAGATGAAAACATTAGGAGATTTCTAACACTATGTTTTCATTACAGATATCTGAAAAAACTCCATATACAGACAGGTACATTCCCTTATCTTCAATAGTATGAACAGTGCTTACCAGAGGCAAAGTGTACAAAGTCCTAACTTTGAAAATGAGACACACAAAATGTGAAGAAACTCTGAAATTTTTACCTAAATAGGTGTTCTAATTCAATCCAGAACTGTCTGGAAACAGCTACTCATCATGCTGCGTCTCGTCATGACTCTGAAGTGGCAACTGTATGAACAGTTTTGTGTGTCATTATTCTGAAAATTGCAACTAGCTCTTCTTGCCTCTGTAACAGTGCCAAAAAATATATTTGGAACATGGCTTTCTTGCTTAAAAGTCTCTGGACATAAGTATCTGACATGCAATCAAATTTTGAAGATCATTACTTCAGTTCTAAGTACAAAGAACTACAACGCTATCCTATCAATTGTCTTATCTAAGAAACCATTAAATCAGACTCATATTTGTATTATTTTCTGCTGCTTGTTGTGAATATCAAAAGTAAGTCTGACTAAAATTTACTGTCTAGATTCCCAAACTAAACTACACTATAAACATTGCATAATATTTTGCCATATCTATGAAGTATAAAATAAGGGGTAAAACAACAGTAATTCTTGACAGATAGAGATATCTGATAAGGTATCTGCATCCTTACAGATCTAATACCTGGATTTGACTGAGGCAAATCATACAGAGGTCTAAATCTGGTGAGGTGTAAATAATTTCGTTAATTGTAAATTTATGCAAGTATTTTCAAAAAGCAGAATGAAACTACTCACTCTGTGTTTGTAACCAATGACATAAGATTTTTTTACATGTTTTATCATTGCTGGGAACTGAATTCAGACTATAGGCACGCAAGCTTTTTCCCCTAAAACATAATTGCATGCTAACATCTATTAATTAAAACTGATAGGCCCAGGGGAGTAGACAAATGCAGAAGCCACCAGTGGGTAGAGCGAAGGAGAAGGTAAAATGAGCTAGAAATTATAATTGGCTCTAACTATTGGCAACCCAAAACAGAATTTCAGTTTTGTCATTTTCCACCTTCAATAATGCCTGCATTTCAACAAGCTTGAATACAAGGGCAGAAGGATTTTTAAATAGCCTTTTCTTAAGGCATTAATCTCAAGTCTTAAAATGCTTAGTAACTGCTTGATGAAGGAAGCACGCTACATCTTTGTGAGATGCTTTCCTACCCAAGGATGCAAAAGATTCTTTGTATGAGTCTTCAGAAATAAAAGGGTATTGACGAGACTGAGAATTTCAAATCTCTCTTAATGCTGTTCTCCCTCTGCTATCTTCCAGAAAAATAAACATCAGGATAGTACCCTCCCCCTCTAAGAAGAAGCCTCTTCTACATAATTCCTTTTAAGATAAGGTTTATAACAACTCTGTACTTTGAGAAGTTCCTGCCCAGAGATCATGTTTTTTCACACAGTCTTTGTCTTCACCCTTCTGCAGGGCACAGATAATGCCCTGAATTTGAAGAATGACAGACTTCTTAGTTAGAAAGTATTTCTGCAATGTCAGACAAAGCTGGCAATGAAGCTCCGGCAGAATCTTGCATCAAGTGGAGAATCATGTGGGAAGACGCGTGCGCAGCAATAACGCCCTGTGCATTCCAATAAAACCACTTCAACTGGGGCCAGAAAAGAGCTCTGGACAACAGTTTGCACCTCAGACATTCCGAAAGCTCAACATTTGCCCGTCAGAAACCTGTGTCTAAAAGATGGTAGGATTGTTTATTGCTGTCTGTCATCCCCTATCACCTCCCGTTCTTCTGTAGCTTTTAAGAAATGCCTATCAATCTGCTATTGTCTGCTGACAGTCTCCTGCTCCTCCTCAGCACTGAGATGGCTGCCCAGTAGATCAGTCAATGACTGCCTCATAATTGCCTTGCTAGTGACTGTGTTCAATTCTGAATATGTTTCAAATCCTGTCTCCTTAAAAAGATCAGTCCCCCCTCAAGTGAAAAAATCACTATGAATTCTCTGAAATACCCTCAAAGTCATGAAAACACTCTTTGCAATTCTGAGGTCACCACAAGTTGTCTGCTTTATCAAAACATATTTATGGCCATACGTGCCCTCTCAGACTGATGAAAACCTGAAGCTTCAAATGTTGTTAAATTCTTTCTGATGCTTCCATTGGCCAAAAGGCCACAACAGTTTCTGCACTGTTCAAATTCTCTCTTGTCCTCTCTGAGCAAAGGCCTTGGGCAGTAAAGAGGAAAGGGTGGGGAGTGACTAAGACAATCCTTTCTCTGAATTATTTGAGAACATATTTAGATACTGGTCTCTCTTGTAAGCCTGAAACCATCCAGCACAAGTCTTGCACAAGGAGAAAAATCCCAGGGAGGCAACCAGCTGGAAAGAAGCTCTGCAGAGAAGCAACTGAGAATTCCTGGTCAACACCAAGCTGAACGTGAGCCAGCAACACACACTTGCAGCAAAGAAGGCCAATGCCATCCTGGGCTGTCCTGGACTGAAAGTGATGATCTTTGCTTTCTGCCACGTCTGGATGATAAATCTACTTCTAGGCTCCTCAATATAAGAAAGACATGCTAGAGCCAGTGCACCAAGGAGTCATAAATACAGACAAGGGACAGGAGCACATCACATGAGGAAAAGCTGAGAGAGTGGGTCTGTCCAGCCTGAGGAAAGACGACCCAGAAGAATTTTTACATGTGTAAATTCCTAGTGGGGAGGACTAAAGCAGACACAGCCAAACTCTTCCCAGACTTGCCCAGTGACTGGACGAGAAGCAACAGACACAAACTGAAACCTGGGAAGTTCCATCTGAATTCTTACTGTGAAGGTAGCTGAACACTGGAAAAGACTGTCCAGAGAGCTTGTGGAGTCTCCATCCTGGGAGACACTCCAAAGCCACCTGCACTTGGTCCCAGGCTACCTGCTGCAGGTGGCCCTGCACTCAGTAGGGGGCTGTACCAGACAATCTCCAGAAGTAAAATTGTTTCATCGTGGATTTGTACACTCGAGTGTAAGGATCAGAGTTGGCACCGCCAGGAAGAGGTGCAAGGTAATATTTGAACAGTCTTTCTGGGTGATTTGAGGAGCTTAAAATACCCATGCACACAGTAAGCAACCTGCACTCTGCTCTCTACACCACTATAGGGTCTGAAACATGGCAGTTCCAAACTGCTTTAAGTACAAAGGAAGAAATAAAGGCTCTCAAGCAGAAGCCTCCATTCCTCCTGCTCCGCTGCAGAGAAAGTGAGATTTATGCAGCCATGGAAAGAATAAATAAGAGTGAGGCTGAATCAGAGGAGAGAGTCTTGGTATTGTTTATCTATTTCATCCTTTAATTCCTTGGTGCCAAATGCACAACCAGTTCCCAGAACTCTCAATTCCTCCATTGTTCCTCAGTGGAATTAAAGATAGGCTTTCGACCTTTCAATCTAAAGATAAGATAAAGCCAGACTTCCTCAAGATGGCCCCCTCACTCTCACTTTTATTTCTGGAAAGTGGCCCAGTTTCAACCGAAAGGAGGAAGAATGATCCTACTTCTTCCTTCCCTGCTGTTTATGGAAGAGCAATTATTACCGGGGACTTACAGCATCCAGGCTAAGAAGGTCTTGGAACCATACTTCCTCCTGTTCCCCGTAGGTACTATACAAAATGAGGATGGCAGCAGCTGCCCCTTTGAGCAGTATTCAATGTTTTCTGACCATGTTAGGTGAGGTCCAAGAGCTAGAAAGGGAGAAGGAAAGACACGGTCTCCAGAAAACTGGTTGAGAGCACAAGCCTCCTGGTCATTGGTTAATCTTCAGTTAAACACTAGTGAAGGCTGGAAGCTTCCAGGTGCCCCAAGGGAATTACAGAGAAGTTACTTTGCAAACCCTGAAACAGATATTCTCATCAACTGCAAGTGACCACGATTTGGCAGCCCTGAAAGATGAGCAGCTGCAATATCCCTGTTGATTCCAGAGATTTGAGTTTTATTAAAATTATGCTTGTGTACCATACTAGGTGGTCAAAATAGGGTGTTAGCATCAATTTTCCCCTAATTATTAACTGCCATGAAAAATCCTGAGATAACTTTTAAAATGGGAAGATTCCAAGTACATGCTACCCTTCTACTGAAGCTACTCAGTTAGTTACAAAACTACAAAACTACTAAACTCCTGTGTCCTAGTTAACTTTCCTACTACTGCCACTACCTCAGCCAACAATCTCACAGCCTTCTTATGTCCCATCAGAAGCTTAGCAAGAGCTTTTACCCCTTCTTAAGTTTGCTCCAGCAAATGAATGCCACGGTAACTAGGAACCATTTCCTAATTACTGGCCAAAATTTGAACAGAACTGGAACTCAACTGGCTGTGTTCTCAGCTGCCATAGTTTCCACTTGGTAGTTGCCTAACCCAATGAGATAAGGCACACAACTACATATAAGCAAACTTCATCTTAAGTACACACATATATATAATTCTGTGATTTCTCTGTGATTGCACTTTGCTGTACATAACTGTGTTTTTTTTCAGTTCAAAGCACCTTATACCCACAAGCAAAGTAGTTGTCTCAGGCTATCTAGTGCTTAAATGTACACTCTAAATCTTCAAACTATTTTTTCTTTCAATTTTACACACATACACACTTTTGCAAATGATGGTTTGTTTTGCTCTTCAGTCTCATTGAAAACTTACCCTTTCATGCTTCTTCACAATTTTTTAGTCACATCAGTCACCTGTTGGGCAATATCTGGACTTCAGGCTAGACATCAGCCACTCAACATGAAATTCCTCCCTTCCAGCTACAGGAGTATCTAACAAGTAAAACAGGAAAAATGCCTCCCATGTGAATTAGTCTGCAGAGGAGGCCATTTTACTACTGTTCTATGCAAACATTTATTCATACAAAAAAAGCAAAAGCTTGGGTGTCTAAGGCCAAGAACCATTAAAAGAGATAACAGAGATTACAGTCTTCAGAGATATGCACAAAATCTGGCAAAGTCAGTGTGAAACAGTGAAACAAGAGTGGATGAGAGTTGAGCATACCATGGTAAAGCCCCATCTACCCAATGGACTGCTCTCCATGCAGTTTTCAAAGGTGCGGCAAACAGGAAAGTGATGCTCTCCCAGCCACAGAGGAACAAAACACAAAGCTCTGAAGCTCCAAGATGAGATAGAAGACCTGATTCCTACTCCCAGACTGTGAGACTGCACTGAAGAGGTTTCAGTTTCTACTTAGTGCCTGGCAAGCATCGAAGTGTTTATTTGGATTTGAGTCTTCGGTGCCATGCAAAAGACTGGGATCACAGTTCACTGAATGAAGGCATGGATATGGTCCCAGGAATACCTAGTGACACTGTCCCTGTTACAGAAGGAATGCAGAACTTGCCTTTGAATGTGAAGGTAATTTCAAGGCAATCAGTTAATGGCAAAGTGTTCCTCAAGCCAAGGAACACCTGTTCGTAAAACATGCCAAAGAAGGAACTTTCAGAAAAGCCCAAACTCCTTAACACATTACTCCATGGTATTCAACAAGTCATAGGACAGCAAAGAGTTCCTCTTCCACAAACACCACCCACAGCAGTGTGAAATCTGATATCAGAAGTATGCAGGGAAGACAAGGTTCCTGCCACTGACCAGGTGTGTCTAGAAAAAGAAAGTCACTGTGGCCAGTATAAGATGTACATCTTTATCCTAGGGGGGTGACAAGCTCTGTTAGGAAGGAAACTGAAGGAAACTCAGCAGACCAACAAACTGACAGATAGGGCAAGTTCCTGGAAAGCAGCGAGCAGGTGGTCTCAGAGGGAAGGATGTGTTTGTAATGCTCCAGCACAGGCAGTGAAAGCAGCTCAGTGCCCACAGCCCCTGTAGGGCACCCTGCTCACGGCTGGCACGCTGATGTCAGCATGAACTGGCAGAGAGGGCTTCCAAGGAGGCTTTTAGCTCAGTCAGAAACAGGGGTCAGGAAAACAGAGAGGTACCGACCCAAAGGAGAGGGACACAGCCTCTACCGATCACCCTAGCTGCTTCCACTTCTCCTGAAATCCATATAGTCCACTCATACAAGCACTTCAAATTCCCCTGGATCCACAATTTTATCACCACTGTGTGAAGAATATAGTCATTTAACCACTATTTCTTCCTATTGTTTTCTGCTATGGGGAGTGCTGGAAAGGAAAATTACAAGTACTGTTTTAGAAACTTTCATTGCTATCAGGACATCCAGAACAGGAGAGAAATGCTGCACCCTTTTTAGCCCTTATGATTCATGAGACAGCACATATCCGGCCTCTGATCAGCTCAGGATTGAAGGTAGCCTAGTTTGCAGCACTGATTCTCAGCTTCACTTTCAGGGAAAATTACAGATTTGCATGTGGGTGTTACAGATGGAAACATTTCTCCACCAGGTGGTTTTAATGAAAACTGGTGGCAGTTTTGTTGAGACATTTGGATAATCAGAAAATCTTTTAACAAAGATAATAGGAAGGGGTGGTGGTGATATCTGACTTTTATAATACAGCTGTGTCATCTGATAGCGCTGCTGTATATTTGTAATAACTCATTATAAAATTATGGAAGCAAATTCTTGTCAAATTTCCAGTCTTAAAAAGAGTTACTCCATGGAAAGGTGTGTAAAACTTATCCCAAAAAGAAAGTAAGTGCTCAGCATACCAAAAAGGCAAATCACCTCAGAAAATCTAGTGGCTCTCTCTAAGAGTTGAATCATAACCCATTAAAAAATATATGCTGTGACTTGATTTTTACAAACTAATAATATAGCTAAAACGAGTATACAGGTTTCTAAGTTTTCCAATGTATTTTCCCTTAATTTCTGGCTCTTGAAATAATGACAGAAATCTATTTGAAATCACAATTTCTCAGGCCAATGGAGAGTATACATTGTTATTTTCATTATTTGAAAGAACTTTTGTAGGGAAATAGACTTTGAAATTTGGGTTTTACAAACCCTTGAAAATAATATAATTTCTAGTTGAATTCACAAAGCACCATTTTCACCCTCTTCTAAAAATTATATTTTAAGCGTCCTAAGTTCATTTAGTGAAACTGCTGAAGATTCCCATAATCTCATAGGAAAGGAAGTTTCAGTCCAGAATTCAGAAACACCAATGTAAAAGAAAAAAAAAAGAAAAAGAAAAAAATGGGGGGGAGTGAAAAAAGGAGGAAAATTTATTCTCTACCCAATGTTAAGAAAAGTAGGGCTGAGGAATGGAAACCCACTGTAAGATTTACAGTATTCCTCTACAACACCATCACAAAACCAGTAATCTTCTTCATAGAATAAAAGCTAAATATTTGTAGAGAAGTAGCTGTGCTGAAGGACAAGGAACAGAAGGATACATATAGTTTAGAGCCTTTGAGTTATTCCTTTATTCAATTTTTTTCTGATTAATAGAAACTGAGGAGGGATCCTTCACTCAATTTTCCCCAGAGTGACTAACACAATGCATTCCCACAGAACATTTCTCATTCCAATCACCCCACCTCCAAGGGTAGCCACACCCCAAGCACAATGAACTGCAACAGCAAACTGAACTCTTCGTCTCGAACTGAGATCCAAGCACCACAGTCCCGGACAGCCCCCAGCCAGTACAGCGCGGGCAGCTGGGCCTCAGTACCCACCATTGCACGGATCTCTAGTAGCCCCTGTACAAATCAGAATCAAGAACGAATAGGAAGGGACAGGGACAACACTGTACTAAAAACGCTGTCCCAGCTTCACCACGCACGGCGTACGGGGCCGAAGTCGGGAGCCTGAGGGGTTGGGTCCCCAGGCGTGGGGACGCGCTGGCACCCGCATGGCTCAGGTGGGTATTTCCGATGCAGCCCAAAGAAACACCCAGATCACGTCACCCCTTCGGCGCATCCCTTCCGAGCACAGGTGCACGCAAGCAGGCGGCAGTGAGGTAAGGATACACCTCCTGTGGCACGGAGGGTCTGCGTGGCGTCAGAGGCTCGCACTGCTCCAGCCACCTCTCCCACCACCTCCCGCCCGGAGCGAGCAGGCCTGACGGGCTGTCACAAGAGGAGGAACCGTGATTCTCCTCCACAGGCCACGACTCCAATCTGTTTATTCTCATCACTCGCAGTAGGCGATTCAGCAACGTTACGTTTGAAGCCTCCGACTGACGGAGGAGGCTAAAAAATGTGATCACATGCGATGCTTGGCAGGGACGAGGGGGTGAGGGAAAAGGTTCAAAAGAGGCTGTGAGGATCTGGTTTCCAAACATGGCACCTACCCACACCCCGCGTTCCCCGCACCCTCCCCGTGCCGCCGGCAGCGGGATAAACCCACTCCC
>NW_005054328.1:147967-210219 GCF_000277835.1 Geospiza fortis | reverse complement strand
GAGCCTCGGGCTGCCAGTGCTGCCGGCGCGCCCTCGGGCGTGAGCCGTGCTGGCCCCAGCTGCAGCCCTTTTGCCTTAAGCCAGCGCTGTCACCGCTCGACCCTCCCTTCCTCAGAGTCCCACGCTTCAGCACTTTCTTCATACGCTTCTTAAACTCCGTTAATGCCACCCATGCCATGGTCTACACACACCTCCCATGCGGGTGACACTTTTATGGATCAGACCCATGTTTTAACTACTGTGACCCGCCAAAACTGGCAATGAAACATGTCACGGTGCCGACTGCTCAACCGAGGGGTTAGTGCACAGTGAAACAAAACGTCATGTCCCGACAGAGATCGCTTCCCTGCCGACAGAGATCCCTTCCCTTCCCAGCTAGTTTCTGGTCTACTAGCTCTGAGTAACTTCATTTTCAGGAGCTGGTAATGAATGCAACAGCTTTTCTCTACAGGAGATCATCTCATGTAATCCACTGGCCAAAAGCTCATGCCTCTAGCTCTGAAGTGTTCTCTGGTCACACATGTGCCTGTCAGTGAATGAAATCATTCAGGCTACTTAGAAATGCAAAGTTAAAATACAGAGAACACTGCACTTTCAGGTAAAATGTGAGCTGCCGCTAACAGATGCTGATACTTAAGACCTCTCAGTTGTGCTTCTGCTGAGGTCACAGCATGGAAACAGCTCTGGTTTCTAGAGAGATCAACTGATGAGCACAAACCAAAGAGAAAAAAAATCTATACTGGCAGTGTTCAATGCTTCTTTCTGCCAAATTTGCTAGGTTTGGAATAGGGAGAGGGACCAGATTTCTCCCAGCCATACTAATACCTCTCATACAAATTCTGAAAGCCATGAACCTTCATGACCCTTTGAATTTGAGAGGAATTACTGTGGCCATCTGCCTGTGTCCCCCCAAGAGATTTTCTGCAGGACACAATTTTGATGACACAAATTATAAAGAAAAAACATAATAAGCACTGTGATTACCACCAGAACTTTAGTAGGACAATGTCCAAGTTCAGTTCAGAAACTGAAGTCTCCCAACTTTTCCAGCACATGAAGGAAACAGAAACTTGAATGACCAACAGATGGCTCAGAAGAGATTACAGTGGTGTTAATAAGCAAAGCACTATGAAAGGCTGGTAAATATAATAATGTCACCCTCAGTTTAAGACACAAACCCTCTACTAACTCGTGTGGTGATTTGTCCCAGGGCCTGGCCACATTATTACTGCTAGATGTAATCCTTCTAGCTAAGTACTAACAAATCAATAAAATCACTTCCCACCATCTGTGACCAGCAGGGAAGATAGCCTTCATGTAACAGGCTGGTGCTGAAGAATTTATCCATTCATTAACAACAAGCAGCCACTTCAAGGAAGCAAAGGAAGCTTCTACTAAAGGAAGCAAGACTGAAAAAAATAAGATGATGAGGAGAAGGTGAAGTACCACCATATGTTTAGTATCAGAAATAACTAAAACATGACTGGAATGGTACTACTAGGCATAATGATCATGTTGTTAGAGGTAGTCCATACTCAATCCTTCAGATAATTTGGCGGGTCCCACATATGCCAAGTAAAGGATGTAGCTCAAGTAACTGCATTCACTAGAGCAATGGCCTTAGTGTTCAAGAATCACAGCTTTAAGCACAAACTAACCAAAATATAAAAGGTCTAAGACCATAAGATGCAAGTGGCTCCAAGATAATTTTATGAAGAAAATATTACATGAGGTTATCCTGCTCAACTTTCTGCTTATTAATTACTGACACAGTTATTTATATCTGTTCTGTATTTGTGTTAATTGCTTTATACTGGGTCAAGCACGTGAAATCTTATTGCTCTGTGGAAAATACAAAATGAATACAAAGAGTATACATTCTTATATATAGTTTCTTATAACTGAAAAGGGAAAGCTGAAAACTCTTGCAGAATACCGGTTTCAAAAGTTACGGGAGTTAGAGTGTAGACTTGCACCAAGCCAATATTGTGACAAAAACTGTTTTGCTGAAAACATTCAGATTGGAAGGCACCACTGGAGGACATCTGGTCCAGCCAACCTGGTCAAGCAGGGTCAGCTAGAGCAGGTTGCTCAGGACTGCATCCAGATGGCCTTGAGTCTCTCCAAGGATGGGGACTCCACAGCCTCTCTGGGCTACCTGTGCCAGTGCTTAGTCACCTGCATAGTAAAAAAGTGTTTTCTTGTGTTCAGACAAGACCCCCTGTATTTCAGTTTCTACCCATTGCCACTTGCTCTGGCACTGGGCACTGTTGAAAAGAGCCTGACTGAGTCTTGCTTTCATCCTCCCATCAGATATTTACTCACATCTATAAGATGCCTCTCAGCCTTCTGTTCTCTAGGCTAACTAGTTCCATCTCTCAGCCTCTCCTTATATGACATGCTCCAATTCCTAAACTATCTTCCTTGCCCTTCACTTGACTAGCTGTTCTATGTCCATGTCTTTCTTGTGTCGGGGAGCAATAAACTAGAATTGTCACTCCAGATGTGGCTTTAACAGTGTTGAGCAGATGGAAAGGTTCACCTCTCTTAGGCTTTTGGCAATGTTTTTCCTTATGTCTAAAAAGTCCTAGACACAGCAAATTATTTTGTATTATTTTGGCACAAAAGCAGTAGAATTTATTAGAGAGAAATAAAGAAGAAATCATAAAAGTAATCTCATTTTTTGACAGGTCTGCATAAAGAGACTGAGCTCTTATTAACAGTATTTCCAACTATAAGTGGTTGTTTTCTGATTTGAACACATTTCTTTTGTAATGATGAAACATCTGACGCTGTTGTCCAATCAACAGTGTGTGGGAAGTCCAGTGTAGTTCAATATATTATATTCCAAAGTTGGAATGATACATGAGAGCCTTCAAGAGAATTTCATTGCCTGGTTAGTATGAGTTACCCTTGTCCAGTAACATCCAAAGTCTTGTCCCTGACAGGCATTCTATTAGATCAATTTCTCTGAAGTCCTGTCTAGAGCAGACTGCTGTGAAATCTAGAAATGGAATATCAATATAGCTATTGTAACATATCAGGTAAATTACTTTCCTAAACTTCAACAGCCAATCATTATAATGGAATCCATGACCTTTTCTTCTCAGTTCATAACAACAAATGTTCACTTGTTGTTATGCATAGGGCATCATAACATATGCCCTTTACATGACAAATGCATATTTCTTTATGATTCTAGACCTCCCCTCAATCTTAGGAACCTTCCTTCTCCCCCATATCTTCCTTTTGTATTGACCAAATGCCACATTGTAAATTTCTCAGTTCCATCAATACTCCCCATCAATAACTGTAAGCAATCATGATTGTTTCCTTGCATGAGGCAAACTAAAGAAGAAACAAACCATTCAGAGGGTTATCCTGTAGGTTCCTTGTCTAGAAGAGTGGTTCTCTTTCTCAGACTGATGGAAGACTGGGCATGTGAAAGCCGTGGAGGAGTTGTCAGTCTCAGTGGGTTTGCCATTTAAGGGACAGCCATGAAAGATGAAATATCCTGTAGCACCAAGGGCTCAAAGTAATTTCTTACAGTATATTAATGAAAGTGGAACACTGTAACTTCTCTCTCTCAAGAAGTTGAAGGATTTTAAAAATTTCAAAGACTGACCAAAACCAAGGGAAAATATATTTTATCAACATATCATCATTTTCAAGAGCAGGCATTTTTTTGGGCATCTGACTCATGACTTTTCATTTCTTTAAGTTTGTTGGCATCACAGTACTTTAAGAAAGAGAGAAGGGTCAGAGCTAGCTTTAGCATGAGGAGAAATGGAAACATCCTTTCCACAGCAGAGAGAAAACATTGGCCCAAAGGGATTTCATTTCAGGTAGGAATTTCAGGGCCTGTTCTCAACAAGGTCTGGAATTATAAATAATTTTATAATGAGTGCCAATATTCTGCAGCAGTGAACATTTTAAAAATCATCTCAGGCAGACGTCTTGGGCTTCTTTTAAGTATATTTTATTTAAAACAAACAAAAAAGCAAAAAATGCCACTACCTCTAAATGACAAACAAGCAGTTCCATTGACAGCAAACCTTATGGAACCTGCTTTTTGATGACAGCTTTGGATTCTCTTGTGTCAAATAATGCAGCTGAGTTCACACATCCACCTGTTCTTTACTGGGCACACAAATCTGAGTCTCCTCGATCTGGCTGATGATTTTTGTAAAACTTACAGGAGCTCAGTGTTTCTAAGCTTCTCCTTTTTTTGTCAGGCTTTTTTCAAATTGGTCAAGAGATTCAAATGTTATTGTGGCATACTGACAGAAAAGCAGGGCGATTGCATAGCTTGGTTTCCTTAAGAGAATAAACTAGAGACCCTGTCCACACCCACAGGTCTCTAATTATTCCCTTTGGTTTTCTCAGTTCTCCCCTGTTTAGCTGTGTATTTCTGGCATGACAGTTTCCAGAAAATCATCCTATACTTCAGGTGCAGCTTGCCAAAAATGCATAAACAGGAATTATCACCTTCCTCCTCCCCAACATGATGCTTCTCTATGTGCAGCTCCAAATCAGACTCTTTTAGTGCATTTGCAAACTCCTATCTGATTTGATTCCATTAGGATCTGATTTTTATTTCAGTCAGACTACTTTCCAAATGTGTTTGTTAAATAATGATTTTTAACTCAGAAATACTAACAAGGTTTTAAGTTCAACATCATTTTCCAAGATACTAAGATCAGTACTTTATCCCCTTTAACTGGAAGAAAGTAGAAAACTGACACCACCCTCCATTCTAAAAAATCATCATCATCTTTTTGTTTCTCTTCTGAACCTATTCTGTAAAGCTGATAGTGTAGACAGATTCAACCCCATTTAGTTCAGGGGAACTCTGCGTATGACCATTGCATAGAAAGACCCTACATTTGTAATATCATTTTATATATTTCAGAAAGGCTGAGAAGTGTTAGAGCTCAGAGACAACAAACAGAAGCTCAGTACTTTTAGTCAGCAATCTGGAAGTTGGGAAAGTTGGAAAATTTTCAATTCAAGCATTGAAATAATACAACATCTTCTGTAGTTGCAGCCTATATATTTTTGGAATAAGAACTTTATTGTTGCTTCTGTGTTTTTGGCAAATATGTATAATAATATATTTACTTCCAACTGAAGTATCTTAACATTATTTTTGCCCCAAAAGATAATCTTCAATAAAATTGTAAATGTTTTATGCTATGACTGCAGTAGATAGTGCAGTAAGGGTAAGACCTAAATTACCTAAATCACCAAATAAACAAAGTGCTAAAGTACAATGAGATCCCTTGCTGTACATGTAGACACAAGCTCTCCAAAAGCTGCCAGCAACTCAAAAATACCATCTTTGAGAGAATACAAGAAACTCCTGCAGTTTTATCAAGCCTAATTGGCAGTAAACATCTGGTTCCCTAGACAGACTGTAAAGAAGCAGCAGGTAAGAGGATTGCAGTGAGCAGAGAATGGTGTCATTTTCCAAAGCTGTTCATACAGTGGAGGATGTGCTAGGGCACATTCTGTTGTACAACTGCAGCCTTATCATAATCTCATCCATCTCTATTCATAAATTGCAAGATCGTTTATAAGTCAGTGTTAGTACTAAAATGGGCACAAATATCCTGATGGAACAGTTTGCCTTAGAAAGAAAGGGGGCAAAGTTTTTAGGAGAAAGTATCTTTAATTATTGAATTGATATAATCAGAAGAGATGAACAAACTGTAGGCACACATGCCCTTTTACATTCAAAAAATTGCATACATACAGCATACAGCAAAATTCACTCTAAGCAGAGCCTGGAAACAGTTGTTTTGAACTTAACTTCATTATTTTAATCAGTGAGATAACATGAAGAGAAAAAAAATTTGAAATATGTGGAATAAAGAAGATATTTGTAAGAGGAGTAAAGCATTTCTGGAAAAGAGAAGGAAAGACAGACAGAAAAATAATTATTACCTGTGAAAGAAGATGTCAGATGGGAGGCAAGTACAACCAGATATCATAAAACCAATATGCGTACCAAGTTAATGACTTCAAACAAAATGTAATTTCATCAAAATTAAAGCATTTGTCAGGAATGTGTCAGGATCAACTGCATTGTTCAACTGGAGAAAAAAGGTTTTGTTCCTGTGATGCAGAACTTCCTAATTTTGAGTCTTTTTTTTTTAATTTTATACTATACTATACTATACTAAATTCTTGAAAGAACAACCACTGATGAAAGAGATGTGAAATGCGTATTGTATTTAAGAAGTCAAACACTTCCATTTAAGAGGCACAGCTGTATTACAGACAATGCATAAAAGTCAAAGTTGTGATGATTCCAAAGCAACTTTTTGGTGAATGTTCGTTTTGCAAATTTTTTTTTTTTTTGTTCTGATTCAGTATCCTGGAAAAAAGAAAATAATCACATCAGAGATAACCTCATTCTCATCTACTTATACTATCTTTATAGCTGGGAAACTGAGGCAGGGATTGAATAAGTGACATTATTAAAGTCATCAAATGAGTCAATGAAAATAAGAAAATTGCAAAAGGTTATATCCAGTTCCTGTGATCTTACTATTCATTTGCACTCCACATCCTAGGGTGCTCGTACAATCAAGCTGAATAAGCTACGCAGTTACTTCCATTAGCATTTCTTCAGTTGCTGTAATCTGAGTCACAACAAACCCTTGTAGCCCACCACCATACAGGGTAAAACATGTGATCTTAAAAAGATGATTTAAAGTATTGGTGTCAATACTGAGCTGTAAACCAGCTGTTTTCTTTTCTTGTTCAAAAATTTCATTTCTGTTACTAAAAAGCTGCTTCTTATTTATGTGTTAAATATCTTTTAGCTACTCATATTATCCTCTCTATTTATTCTGTATCTTTAGCTACACACATGCTTTTTAATGCATAAGGAAGTACCAAACTGTGAAGAGGGAGGAAATTCAGAACCATTGCACCTAAATCAGTGTGTCCCCACCAAAAACCTTGCCCTGAAAAATCTTGTTTCAACATTCAAACAATACAATATATCAGTTTTTATGAAGTTGCATGCTTCATAAATGAAAAACGTAGGAAGAAGTTTGAAGTAACTAATTCACTTATGCCTGGAGATTATGTTCCGAAAATTACTTCCCATTGGTTTCCAATAGTCATTTTGCTGCCAAAGAATTATACTCACCAATTACTTTGCAAGTCACTTTTAAAAGCTGAAATGCTGAAAGCAAAGATGAAACTAAAGCTGGGTTTTTTCTGCTTTTCATGGTGTATGAAATGATGTACTGAACTTCTAAAGAAGAGGTCTGTGATGTCTCATCAATACTTGGGATTCAACATGGAAAGGAATATCTATGTAAGTGTAGTTTTATATAGAACAAGAATTATATATGTTGAAACACTTTTTGTGGTGAAGGCATAATTAGAGAGGAGATTTTTGCAAGTAGCAGAATGTCTTCAGTTACAGTCAATATTGTTACCCTTTGGGCTAAAAATGAAATCAAAGTGCCAGAACAGAAGATTATCAGGATGAGGAGAATGGAGTAGAATTAATGATTTTGCAATGAAGGTGAAAGCATTCAGGTCTCAACAGAGTAGTAGAGAAACAGTAGATGGAGCTCAGTGTTGGTAATAGTAGAGTGAGAGTAGCAGGCTCCAGGGTCAAAACAAAACAGCATAAGCTCTGCTGCAGTCTGAAAGCAAAGGAACTGTACCAAAATTACTAATGATACGACTGAACAGTTACCAATTAACAACCCATTTAGTTCCTCATTTTCTCGTGATAGAAAAAAAACAGCCAGTGGCATGCTGTGATCCAAGTGTACAAAATATAATGGGATGAAAAAAGTGTACCATGTAATTGCTACAGTAAAATTCTGTGTTTAATTAGGGCTTAGAATCAGATTGAATTTACAAACTGACCACCTTAAAAGGTAGCATAGAAGCTGGATTGAAGTGCCAGACCCAAAGAGGAAGGCTATAGAATGGGGTCAACACTATTAGCTTTCCAACCAAGAGCTGAGACAGGCTGAATTAAGTTGTAAGAAGCCATCTGAACATGAGCCAGAGTGTGCCCAAGTGGCCAAGAAGGCCAATGGCATCCTGGCCTGGATCAGCAAGTGTGGCCAGCAGGGCAGTGATTGTACCCCTGTACTTGGCACTGGTGGGGCCACACCTCAAATCCTGTAACCAGTTCTGGGCCCCTCAATTCAGGAAGGACATTGAGGTGCTGGAGTGTGTCCAGAGAAGGGCAGTGGAGCTAGAGAAGAGTCTGGGGCACAAGTCCTATGAGGAGCAACTTGAGGGAGTTGGGGCTGTTTAGCCTGGAGAAAAGGAGGCTCAGGGAAGAAACCTTATCCCTCTCTACAACTGCCTGAAAGGAGTACCCAGGTGGGGGTCAGCCTCTTCTCCCAGGTAGTAGGGGCCAGGATGAGATGAAAGGGCCTCAAGTTATGCAATGGGAGATTTAGATTGGACATTAGGAATAATTTCTTCATTGAAAGGCTGGTCAGGCACAGAAACAATCTGTCCAGGAAAGTGATGGAATCCATCCTTGGAAGTGTTCAAAAGGTGTGTGGGTGTGACACTTGGAGATATCATTAAGTGGTGTCCACAGCAGTGCTGGGTTAACAATTGGACTCTGACAACCTTAGTAGTCTTTCACAGTCTTAATAATTCTATGATTCTAAAGTCAGAGAGTTGGTAAGGACAAAAAGACACTTCAGTTACTGTGCAGAGGAGAGAAACCTCATTCAGAGTCATAAACTGTAGATGAAATTGTCAATGATTCTTTCCTGGATCAGCGGGCTAGCAACCCCACAAGAGGAAATGAAGCCCTCGATAAGATAGTGACAAAGATCTGTTCCAACTTTTCTCTGGAAGCACAGTTCTAAAGATAATTGTAAGCCAGATCCAGCATCCATGACAAAAAAGTAAAAAATAAAATCTTCACCACAATTGTGAAATCCATTAGGCAATAAAGAATTAAGCTACAGGTGGTTTAGAGGCTGGAGAACACCAGAGGGGAAGCACAGTAGCATTGCTTACTGTATATTAGAAGAGGCTTGGTAACTGGCAGAGGGAAGATGAAATGGCTAAGCCACATTCTTGGAATTCAGAAAGCATAATTAAAAAATCTGAAATTTTATTTAAAAAATTGAAAAGGAACATAAATTTGGGTAGATGAAATGTGAAAATATAATCAAGCAGATCAAAAAAGAATCAGACTACTTTCCTGAAAGAGCTAGAATTAATATTACATTCTTCTCTTAGGATATCAGGAAAAAATGTCAGGCAAACATTTTGTAGCATTTCCTTAACTGGAGAAGAAAAGAGGCAGTCAGAAGGGTAAGACCATGGAGAGAAACTAAATAGATTATTAGCATCCAGATTTGTTATAGAAATGACAGGAGATTACAACACAGGTCTCATTTTTAAAGGGGAACTCAGTGAACCATTTCTCTGAAAATTGAAGTAACTTTGGAAGGATTATGATTCAAAGAAATACAGTGAAAAGTAGCAAATATCAGGGCTGGGTGGTATACTCCTAAAAACTAAAAGAAGAAATAGATTAATTACTAATGGCACTGTGTATTTATTCCATCCATACCTAATGATGATTATCATTATTATTCTCTTGAAAAGAGAAAACACGGCTCTGCCTTGTAATCCTCCTGGAGTTCTCTGACATGACTAGTAAGTATGAGGTTCTGGGTGATCCTGTTGATACAGTTTACTGGGATTTCCAAAAGATCTTTACAATATCCTGAACCCTAACCCTGACACTGTACAATAAGTAGAAGATGGTAGAAAATGTAAAATTCTTTCTTAAAGGCATAGGAACCTGTAATAATTTAGGTTTGAAAGGACTTCTGGAGATCACATTGTCCAACATCCTGCTCAAAGTAATGTCTGCTAAGAGCTAAAGAAGGTGTCTTGGGGTCATGAACAGTCAAACATTGGATATTCTGAAGGCTAGAAATCCCACAAGCTCTTTGGATGTCCTGGTGCCCTGTGAAAAAAAGTTTTTCTTTTGCCTAATCAGAATTTCTCTTGAAGCAACTCTGTCACCTCCTTTCATGTGAACCTATGAGTTCACCCCTGTGTTCTCTATAATCTCACCTTAAAAAGCCAAACAGAGCAAGGATATTTCTCTTTAGTCTTCTCTTCAAGCTGAACACAGCTATAAGCAAAATACAATAGGAACTAATAGTGAAAACTCTCAGTAAAAGAAAAGAGTTTGACAGAACTTTGTGCTGGGATCCACATGCTTTAGCAAAGCCTGAATGACCTGGAAAGGGGGATGAGCAGTGAGATTCCAAAGTCTCCTGATGATACAGTTATCAATCTAATTGGAACTGGGGCTGAGCATACAACTGCTGAAATATCTTATGAGGCTTCATGACAGAGGAGTAAAATGGTTTCATGACAGAGCAATAAAACATCTTGTGAAATGCTGTGGTGAAAAACAATCTTGGCTTCATATATCAAATTGTGGACTTTGACCTGACCATTACCACTCAGAAGTGAGAGAGTCTTCAAGGTTAGGATAAATAGTTCCAAGAAAGCACTATGTCAGTACTCAGCAGCAATCTAAAAAATAAATCAAATGCTACAAACTGTTAGGAAAGGAGTAAAGAACAAGAAGGAAGACACTGGATTAATGCATGCTTCTTGTACTTTGAATACTATCTGCAATTTTGGTCTCCTCATTCAAGAAAGGACACATAAAAAAAGATCCAGAGAAGGTTATTGTCAATCAAATAGTAAAAAATTGCTTCTATACAATGAATTATTAGATGGGCTGGGATTCTGGAAAAAAAAAAAAGGATGATTTGTGGGGATGTGACAGAGGTCTACAAAATTGTAAGTAGCATGACTGCAATGGATAGAGATCAACTACCCACTGTCCCTTCCAGGGACATTAGGAGTTGTCAAATGAAGTTTGGGATGGTAGTTCCTCACACCTTGGGTCCTAGACCTGTGGAAGTCCTTGCAGAACACATAGTGATGGAAGAAGTTTATGTAAGATCAGGGCAAGAAGTACTTGGAAGAATGATTCATAAAGTGCTGCTAAATAAACAAATTATAAAATACTTGGGAAATCTAAGAGTAAAACTGTAAGAAGCTGGAAGACTATTAAAGGTAAAAAGTATATATACTTACAGGGTTCTTATTATTCCCTAAATGTGAACTTATGATCAGACATTTGTTTTGAATGGCAGTTCTTATGTTCTTCCTACTTGGCTTTTTTTTTTTCCTTAAATAATCATCCTCATAATTATCCCCACATTTCATCTGGGTTATGCAGCTGCCCAGCCTGTCTTGCTCCATTACAATATCAGCTGACATGCAGCCTAGAGTCTAGTCCATTTTATTGCTTTCCAAAACAAAGAAATACATATTTTATCACAACATAACAACTTCTGCTCCAACCGCAGAATAAAATAAACGCAAGTGATATGTTTTCTAAGCACAGCCTGCTCCAATATACACTCAGAACAAAGAGATGTTCAATATCTCATTAAACACAATGCTTAATATATCTTCTGTGTTGACGGGATGGAAAAAAAAAAACCTTTGTAAGACTGGAGATAGATGAGATTTCCTTATTTAAAAAAGCTCGAGCCAGTCCTGTAAAGGATGTTTGATAAATTTTTTATAGTGACCTGACCCAAGCCAGATGCTCTGAAGAAAACCCCAGAGAAAACTGCCAGCTGCTGCTGGTAGAAACTAACAAAATGGATGTCAGACTAAATAGCTCCTCGTACTCTACAATGCAGAGTATAAAGACACATATACATCTTTGTCTTTTAACTGGTGGTACTATAGAACATAGGTAGGCTGATGAGAGACTTGTATTAAAGGAAAGCCTTGGTCAACAAGGAGACAGCAAAAACAAATTTCAGTTCCTTGGAAAGGATTATTGCTTGGCCTTCTTACTTTATGTTAGGGAATCTATACGTTTTCCACTTTGATTTAAAAACCCCCATTGTTTTCAATCTAGTAGCTGTGCCACAAAGGAAAAAACACTCAACCAGAAGTCAAATCTATTAGACTTCAAAATAAAATAACTTTTTTCGGAGACCCACAGGTAGTTGTCAAAAGAAAGGTAAATCCATTTGTGTTGTGAGAGTTGACAGGATCAGCTGTCAGCTGAAAATTCTCAGCAGAGAATTTTCCTCAGACTCAGAAGCATCACAAACCAGAAGAGTATTGGTGATAGTAAAGAGAGGCCCAAGGAAGTCAGAGATTATACTAAATCTGTCTCAGTATTAATAACTACCCACTACCATAACTTAATTTATGTAGCTGTACTGAAGCAAACCTGTAGAAGAGATGTAATGTATGGATGTGGTGCATTGTAACCTACAGTCTTATATACAGTATACTGGTTTAGGTTATAATTCACATAAATAAAATGTATTTGCCTTTCAGGGAAGGGCAGGCATTGCATCTGCTACAACTCTACTTAGCTCTAAGAGTTTCTTTGAAGCAGTGTTTTCATTTTGTAGTAATGCACCCTAGCAAGAGGAGTTCTCTGCTTAGCTGTTTCTGTAGAGGCAACCTCTGTAGCTGCTACAGAGGTGCAGCTACTAAAAAGAGTATCCCCAGAGAGGCAGCACACCAGCTGAATGTCTTCAGGCATAGCCATGATTTAGCTCACATGTTTCTTACACAGCCTCATGTCCTCAGACCACCCTGCTAAGTTGACTGACTTCCTGCAGTGTAATTATGGCCAAATCCTGGAAGCACATCTGAAGTTCTGTGAGAGTCCTTACCCTAGAAACTGCAAGTGGGAATTTGCAGATCAGTAGCTTAGTGGGTATCTGGCAGCATGGACAGTTTCCTCAGAGACATGGTGCAGGAAGTGCAGGGATAGAGCCTCTTCATGCCAGCCTGAGACGAAGCATGCTGCCAGGCAGTCATGGTAGCAAGTGCTTTTTGGGCACTCAGAATCCAGCTGGCTTGCAGCTGGTGGGCCTAGATAGGTCTGATTTGTTACTAATAGTGGCACAGACCCTGTAGAATTCAGCATTAATGGCAGTCTCTGTCCTGCAACAGCTGAACTACAACCTGAAGACACAATGAATACTATATTGTTGAATCAACATAAAGATGTCTGTCTAGACTTCCTAGTACTTTTTCCTCAGAGGTCAGAAACATGCTTCATTCTGACTCTTCTCTTCTTTGGCACTCTTTGAAGTGAAATACCCCTGGCATGCATCCCATTAGGCTCAGAGATCCCATTATTTTGTTTAGACCCTTTCTTGATCTTGCTTCACAAAGACTCCATCTCTTCAGACCTCAGAAGCCAATTTTACCTTTAAGACTGACTTACAGCCTTGAGTATTGCCATTGAATCGAGGCTTGTGCCTCACCTCCCATGAACCATTCAGAAGTTAATTCCTTCTCTGAAGAGGGGGACATTTAAGCATGCAGCCAGAGTGTACCAGGAAAAGGAGCATATGGAGAAACTATATCTGCCAGCATGAGAGGTGATAAGTCTCAGCCAAGGACTGCTGCTAGTGTGGCAAAGGAGAGTGTAAGGAGACACTTTAGAAGAATTAATGAGGTGGCTTTGTGGCTATTTACAGCATTTTCCCTTGGTGTGAAGGGCAGGAGGGATTAGAAACCACAGGTGATGTTTAGGTTTTGTTTGTGGTTTGGGGTTTTTTTGTGTTTTGTTTTTTAATGTAACAGAAAGTAGCAATTGGCAAATTGATTGAAATGAGGGGGGAAAAAAGGGTGAGTCCTAGCACTGCTATTTGAAAGACATAGCCTAGCATTTTTTGGAAGTTCCCAAGTGAAATGAAATGTTATTAATATGCCCCAAAACATTAAAAGGATCCATTTACATTATTTTGTTTCCCAGGAAATCTAGGTTAAAGTTTCACATAAGACAAGGTAACAAGGCAGCACATCTTTGGCTCCCAGCTGCTTTTGTAGCCAGGAGCTACTAAGCGTCAGAGCTTTCTTTTAGCCTTATTCTATGAGATGGCGTCCACAGAGCCTATGGCCTGTGGATTGAATGACCTAATGGAAAGACTCCCGCCTTCCAAATGTTAGTAATAAGTAGGGCATCTTTGAGAACCTATCTCTGAATCTGTTTATTGAATGTTCTTAAACATACTTGTCTTCCGAACTCTGAGTAAAGAGATTGGAGCAACCAAAGATGAGGAAATCAATCTGTCTGGATATTTTAAACTGGTTGAATAATCAGCCTTCACTCTAGTAAAGAGTAATTAATGTATCACCATTGCTTATAGGCCGTTTTGCCAATTTTAAGTGGTTTGACTAAGTATTCAGTGTGGCAAATATGAGTCCCTTTGGTATCTTAAGTATATAGAATCACTAAAAAAGCAAGTGAGAAGAGGCTTCAGGAAGTCCATCCTACTGCCCAAAGTAGGATCAAATATTCATTTATAGTCATCATTGCTGGTAGACATTTGCCAATCCAGTTCCTCAGGACAGCTAAACTATTCCAGAGACTGGCTCTCTTTACTCTCAGAAAGCTACACCTAATGTCAAATCTAAGTCTGCTGCAATTTTAGCCCATTTTTTCCTGGTTTGTACACAGAGGGCATTCTCATCCTCTTTGCAGAGCTCTTAACACATCTGCAGTATTACATCTCTTCTCAGTATTCTCCTCTGCAGTGTCCCCATCCTGGCAATTTAAGACTTCCAAACAACAAAACTATTAGAATTAAAACAGATTTCTCAATTTCCCTCCCCTTAACTTCCTAAAGCATGTAAATTTTATTTTTAAAGCTAATCAGGAGGGAAACAGCTACACAATTCTTTTGAGTCACTTGAGAGAAAGGTGCAGGAAAGTCATGGGCAAATGAAACGGTCCACAACTGTACCTGTTCACTTTCTCATTTCGCACTTCTTTGACTATAGCTTCGGTATTCTAATATCATGATGGAATTTAAGCATACTTTGCTTTTGACAAGTGAGATCTTTGATTTTAGATCCTCTATTACAGTCCGATCTGTAATAGATCTGGATCCTCTATGCAGTCTATGTTGGTGGAACTAAGACAATTCTAATAGGACCTCATGAAGATGTAATGATTTATCTGCACAGTCCATTTCAAAGTCTTTAGGTGTGCTGATTTACAACTGAAGTAGCCCCACTGAATTAAGTATCCTTTAAGTATCATATTACAAATATTGCTATTATGACAAATTTTTATAACTGTTACCTACAAAAATAGTGCATAAATAATTTTTTATATATACAAACCAAGGAATTCTTTAAAAAAACCCAAGTGTTGGAATCATGCCTTAGGGTAATACAAAAGCAAAAATTAGATAGCTATGAATTTCACTCAAAACTAGGAAAGACTGGCATTCTGATTAGATATTTATTTCTCCTTATTATTACAAATGCAGCTTATTAGACCATGAGCCTGTCTTGCTGCTGCAGGTTACTGCTCTGCTGCAGCACTATAAATGCAAAGGTCAGCAATTGCTAGGGCCCATTCAATCTCTCTCCTCCATTTATACACTTGAAAGAGAAAAAGAAAAAAGGTAGAAAGAGATTCTGTTTCTATTCTTGTTGAAGTTAACAACAGTATCCTGCAGGCCGTAGGTGTTGCTAGGAAAGTACTGCACAAGCTGGTCTGCCTCTTTTTTACTGTACTAGCTCTCTGCCTTCTACCAGCTGAGAATGCCATGGAAACAGAGGTTGGGAAGGAAAAGCTGGTCAGGTTGGGGATCGAGGGTTTGGTTTTTTTTAGTACCAGTATCAAAGGAGACTTTCTTTGGAATTGCAGTGTGAAAC
Source organism: Geospiza fortis (assembly GCF_000277835.1). Classification (NCBI taxonomy): domain Eukaryota; kingdom Metazoa; phylum Chordata; class Aves; order Passeriformes; family Thraupidae; genus Geospiza; species Geospiza fortis. The sequence continues at coordinate 194,454 of NW_005054328.1, read as the reverse complement.
ATTCTGCCCCATTTATAGCGATTTCTATGACAATGACAACATTCCTACTGGACAAAGCAGGACAAAACAATATGACAAGGTAGGTGCAGGAATTGTTTGACTTGATATCTCCTAAGCAGTACTTAAAAAGCTGAGAGTATTTAGAAAAGTGAAGCACGCAATTGCAAAACCAGTTTTGAATGCAAGCAAATAAACTCAGTTGAACTTAGTACTGGTGGACCCAGTGGAAGTTAATGAACAGCATGCATTAGCAAGGGTGAACGCCAACGATGAAAAAAATGTGGAATAAAGTCTGATTTTATTAATGTTATATTTTAATTCATTGTTTTTCTAATACATTAGCAAATATCTTGCAAAATAACAATGTCTTTCAGTTGTCATGCTGTTATCACTTCTTGTCTGTGTCAATAAGAGCCTGATCCTAATGGTTGCAAATAAAGAAACTTATCACTGCAGTATCCCAACCCATTTCAGAGGCCTGGAGTTGATAGATCTGTATCTCATAGTGAAGTTGCCATGATTCAACCCTTTGTCCTTGTCAGGTGCCAATATGCACTGTTTTAACCTTTGACAAATGTGGGACAACACATCTTTAGTGTTTTAATTTGCAGGGAAGAATAATCAAACTAAATGGAAATACTTCTAAAATTTCTGTTCTGGGCCTCAATGAGCTTAGTTAGTGATTGTGATGAAATTAAGCTCCAGTGAGCCCATGAATCCAGGTCTTCAAACATGTACAGTTGCTGCAGAATTGCTACAGCTCAGCTTCCATTATATGAAAAACAGCTCTGTAACTTGCTACTACAGATCTTCAAGAAACATTAACCAGTCTCTAAAAATCTTATTTGGCAGTAAATAGAACAAAAAACCCTAGGAAGACCTAATAACATGAGAAGACTAAACCCCTGCACTACAACAGACTGCTGTCAGGGGAGAGTGTAGGCCTGATTTTGTACCAATTTAAACTTGCACAGATTGTCCAGGTTTTGTTGTGCCTGACATTGTCTTAAGCTGGCAAATCTACTGTCATTCATGCTTCAATATTAAATGGAAGTTTAAAGATAGCCATTATCATTTAATTGTTCAGTCGTATTTACACATAAACATGCCATTAGTGATAAAGCCTAATACATTTAATTACAATACTTGTGACCAAAAAAAAATATCTAGAACTACTTAGCTGGTCTTGTGTTAAGGTTCATCAATTTCCAACTTAATTTGTATTAAGCATATATTGATGCCCTAAAATAGGCTGTTGATAAACAAGAAGACTTAAACCAGGTAGTCCTTGGAGTTTCTTGCAGAGATCTAAGAACATGGATCTGAGAACTGTGAACAGTCCCATTTATATAATAAGAATTATTTTGTATAATCAACAGTGCTAATCCAATTAAAATGATTAGCTACATAAAGAGAAACATCCAGTGGAAACCTGTAGGTGCTGACTCTTGCATCAGCTTGACAGACATGACTAAAGGGCATACAGGACCCCAAGCAGAATATTCTGTGACATCTAATTGACATTAGATAAATTAATTTATAAATCTGAATTCTGCCTTAACTGGTATATTGTAATCTTTCCACTGCTTGTGAAAGACAGAAGATGGAATTTCACATTGATAATCCCAACACAAGCACTTATGACTGGCACCTGTAAAATTGGCATTGTAAAATGGTTCCTGGAAGAGCAGGTTTATTTTGCTTGACGTTTTTGGTCATTCTGACCCACTAAGCCAGAACATCCAAACAGTATAACTAAGTCTGAATTGTATCAGACCAGCATCATAAACTGTGCCTGTATTGATAAGTTAGAGTACCTCACAATTGGCATAGACATTGGAGGTCACTTGTCTCTACTGGCAATAAGGTTTTCTTCTACACCAGCTATCACCTCTGCCAGGCAATTCCTTTTCATGGTTCAATACAACACAAGCCTGTCACCCTCATATTTTCTGAAAAATCTCTTTGCCCAGGATTCTTCTCCTGGGAAGCTGAGAAGCCTCAGAGAAAAATGAAAACAATAATTATCTGATTTGCTTCTCCTGTGTTTTGCTGCTTTGGAATGTGGTTTGGACATTGGTTAACAACAGGTGATTGTTTCATTGGTTTTATGTGAATTGTTTGGACTTAATGACCAATCACAGTCCAGCTCTGTCAGGACTCTGGAAGGAGTCACAAGTTTTCATTATCATCTTTTAGCCTTCTGTCTGTATCCTTTCTCTATTCCTTAGCACAGTTTAGTACAGTATTTTTTAATATAGGTCGTAATAAATTAGCCTTCTAAGAACACGGAGTCAGATTCATAATTTCCTCCCCCTGACGGGGGACCCTGAAAATACCACACAAGCCAGTCAGTTCCTACAACAAACTTCAATAATCCAATGTTGGCTTGAAGGCTAAAAGTGTTTTTTTAAAAGTGTGAATGGAGCTAAACTTCTCCAGCTGGCCTGACCCAATACAGAACCTCTCCCCTCTTCAAGCTACTTGTATGAAGCAGGTATAGGTAAAGAAACCCTTATGACTTCTTGTCTTCCTATATTACAGCTCCTAAGAGTGGAAGGCAGTCTGATCTGACAAGGACCAAGAGGCTTTTTTCCAGTCTTGAAATGGAACTGTTTCTTCCTCTGCTGGACAATATGTCCTGGCTCCAAAAGACCTTTCATGTTTCCAGGTTTCATACACTGTGAAGTCAAGAAGTAAGAGCAAAAGTAAGACTCAGGTGCCTTCTCTACCCAGTATTACTCTAGCCTTCAGCACCTAGAGATACAGATACTGGGCCTGCTCTTTAATCTAGACAATGCATCGAATGTTCATGCAAGGGGACCTGTAAAAGGCATGCAACATACTTTGTGCAGTATGTTGCTTTGGCATTTCAGGTGGGAGAAAATCAGCTTAAGCCGGATAAGATGTGACAGAAAACTACCAGTATCTTTTTTTTCCAGTGTGAATGCTGAGTCATTTTGAGAGTATGCTGCTCACTGAAGAATTAAGTCTCTACCAGTTAAAGGTTGGATTAAGACATTCTGGTGGTTTAGGTCTCTAATCCAGAAAGCAAATGGGTTAAAACCTCTTAAACTGCATCCTCCCTTGAAAAGCTTAACTGCAACACTTGTTTATATAGCCAAAGACTAAAAAGCTCAGATTGAAAATTTTGGGATCTAATGACAGAATTGTGAATGGACTAAAAACATGATTCCCATGCCTCTGGTTTAGATAGTAAACTATATACTATGTCAAGGAGCAACAAGAAGGGAGTCACTTCATGAGAGAAGATGAGGGGCTGACCACAGTGCAGGTAAGTAGAAACAATGACCACAGACAAGAGCACAGTCCCCCACTATCCAAGCAGGACTAACAGCAAGGCTGGTGACAGCAACAGATTCAAAGAGTCCAGTATTCAGACATGTTCAAAGTGACATGTTAGGCTTGAGGTCAAGTCAGGAAGTCCAGCTGATACCCATGACTTGGATCCAGCAAGCCTAGATCATCAAGGAATAGAGCTGGATACAGACCTACCTACATTGTAGTTCAGGCAAAGCCTTGGGCCTGAGCTTAAATGGAGCTAGTGGGCCAGAGACTGAAGATTTAGAGGGGGAGCTACCAGACATTCTCTGGGCAATCAAAGCTAATTGGTGCACTCAGGGCATATACTGTATTTCCTGTTCCTAATGTCTATCAAGGGGAATCTTAAACATTGCTATTGTTTCTTGTTGCCATCTTATTGCAAAAGTTCCATACCTTCTCGGTGATTTCTCATGGGCATCTCCTCACAGCACTGACTTGTTCTTCACAGTCCAGCCAACAAACTCCAACTCCATCCTCACCCACCTAACCCACTCTTTTGTAGCACTTGTCTTCTTATTGGACATAGCTGTGGCCTGTTAAGGGCAGGCCTGTTCCTAATCTTTGGTGATTAGTACAGCTGAAACTCCTCAGGGATCAGATTACCTTCTGCACTATCTTTATTTTCTTACATACTATCCCTCCACAGTTTCTTTTCTGGAAGTGACAAGATTTTTCATTAAATGTATGCACAACTTTGTTTTTACAATGTTACAAGAGCTTCCTTACTACGCTTTTGTAATTATTCACAATTTAAATTAATTGTTAATTTAGTTAATTTAATTAATTGCTATAGTTATAAAATCCTTCCTACAATGTAAGCAACAAAACAAATTTTTTGACCTCCCAGACCAAAAGTATTTCCTGAAAGGTAATGTGCATTGGGAAAAACAATAGAAGAAACCAATAAATGCTGCTGACTCCTAAGGGAGATCTTACCTCACAACAAAATTGTCTAAGCATGGTGTTGGACACCTCTGTGATAGTGCCTGAACATAGCAATGAAGCTTCTAGAAAAGCAAGAGATGTAAGTTATCTTGCTTGTGATTGTAATTGGTGCTGGAGTTGAATAAGTACATTTGAATAACCAAACACAAGCAGCTGCTGGAAATTAGAAGAAAGGAAAACTAATCTGATAGGCTCTGTCAGAGAGTAAGAGTCACGGACAATGTAGCATTTTCCTCTTCATGTGAGACTGTTTCCTGTGAACTGTTCTTCCTTTGGTCTTCTGATGTGCTGGCTGAAAGGGGTGAAGCTGTGACCTCTTCTTTTTACTAGCAGAGCTGATTGACAGCAAAGGGCACACCAACAGTGACAAAGACCCACCCTATACTGTTCTCTGACATCCAGAGCCTTTTGTTACATTTTTAAATCTTTTATATGACATCCCACTTGTTCTTAGAGCTTTGTCTGTAAAGTACATTTGTGTATAGAATATTTTATTTTTTAAAGCAGCAGATGGATGCAGAGTGCAGATATGATGGCACACTTGCATTAATGTGTTTACTTTAAAACTTGCACTTGGTCCAGGAAATCTCATTGATTTCTGATTTGGCAGGGGAGCCAAATCTTTAGCTGAACTTTGTCATCCAGTAGAATTTTGTCTGCTTCTGAAAGCTGAAGTTCAAACCTGCCTGCAGTGTTCCTAAAAATAGAAATTTATGGAGAAGTAATGAAAATTACTAGGGGAGAGAATGCTCCTTTGTAAGTCAAAATGAAAGAAATTTTTTGCAGTGAAGACAACTGCAACAGCAAGTATTGGGTTACAAAGTACTGGCACTAGCCTTTAAAGACATAGTCACATGTAAAGTGATTGGTGATGTAGATGCTTCATCATAAAATATTCAAATTAAGATGCCTCAAACATTTTTCAATTTTACAGTGATTGAATACTTGCTTTTTGGAAATTAGATTCCACAAGTTATTTTTAAATAATTACACAAACCAAATAAATTCCCAAAATTTTAGGCCAAGTTTTAAATGTACATTGCATCACATGCAATGAAGTTATGGGTGGACCATGGAATGATGGTGAATAGTTACTCCCTCCTGGCATCCAGTCACAAGTGGAGTTCCCCAGAGCTCAGCACTGGGGACAGTTCTTTTCAATGTCTTTATCAGTGATCTGGATGACATGATCAAATGTACCCTCAGTAAGTTGGGAGATGACACCAAGTTGGGTGGGAGCCTTCATCTGCTGGAGGGCAGGAAGGCTCTACAGAGGGATCTGGACAGGCTGGGTCCATGGGGAGAGGCCAACACTGTGAGGTGCAACAAGGCCAAGTGCCAAGTCCTGCCCTTGGGTCACAGCAGCCCCATGCAGTGCTACAGGCTGGGGGCAGAATGGCTGAAAAGCAACCCAGAATAAAGGATCGCTTGTGGAGCTGGAGACGGTGCCAACAAAAACCGTGACTGGTGCCCTGAAATGGCGCCAGTCCATGTCACTGTCACTGATTCAGTGATGCAGCCTGAGTTTACACTAACTAACTTTCTTGTCAGTTAAAGCTTTTTAAAGTAGTTTAAAGTTTTTGGGCAATGGAGCTGGTGAAGGGTCAGGAGCACAAGTCCTGAGGGAGCTGGAGGTGTTCAGCCTGGAGAAAAGGAGGCTCACAAGAGGCCTTATCACTCCCTACAGCTACCTGAAATGAGGCTGTATCCAGATGGGGGTTGGTCTCTTCTCCCAGGTTACAAGTGAGACAAGAGGAAATGGCCTCAAGCTGCACCTGCAGAGGCTTAGATTAGATATTAGAAAAGATTTCTTCACTGAAAGGGTGGTCAGGCTTTGAAAGAGGCTTAAGTGGTGGAATCACTGCCTCTGGAAGTGTTAGAAAGGTGTGTGGATGTGGCACCTGGTGATATGGTTTAGTGATGAAAATTGGGTCTGGGTTAGTGGTTGGACTCAATGATCTTAGAGGTCTTTTCCAACTTCAATGATTCTATGATTCTGTGATTCAAAGTTCATTATTGTAAAGGTGTTTTAGAGACCTGATGGAACTTGGAGCTCTCTGAATGTGTGAATTGCTAAATATAATATATCAAATAAGTTTTGTAAGGAAAATATTCCTTACCATATTATCACACCTTTAAGGGAATTAAAGATAAATTCCATGCCTTTCTATTAAATTTACGAGACAAGATATCAGAACCTGCACATTAATTGCTTTGTTAGTCACTCTTCTTCGACATTTTTCCAGTAAACTATTTCCAATAATCAAATGAATAGCAATATAATAATCCTTAAAATCTTAAAAAGTCTTGTCTTATTTATGTAAACCATTCCTCCTTATATTTTCTGCTGACAGCTAAAAATGCAGCCCACTAAGAATGCAATTAAATATAGACAGAATAATAAGATGCTGATGTTGATTAAGAAGACATAGGTAGTTTTATAGTTTAGTCTTTGGGTTTAGTGTTACCAGAAACTAAGTCATTCTTTGGTATAGCAGCACATATGGCACACAATATCACCCACTGTTCTGAGGCACCCTGTTAGACAACCATATGTGCTGAAAAAGTCTCTGGTTGTTCAGGGGCTTATTCAAGATTGACTGGCTGCTTTTTCTCAAAATGTCCTTGATTTACTGTTTCACATCTAAATTAGAACTTTTAAACTGTAAATATTCATGCTCAGTTTTAAAATGCTACAGTGTGTATAATTTTGGCCTGAAACACCAAGCTTCATTTCTACCAGACAAAACCAAGCAATTCCTTGACATTCAGGACCTATGAAGAAAAGTTTATATCCTAATACTGCAGTCTAAACATTATTAATCTTCTTGCCTAAATCTTTTTCCCACTTTACTCCCTATCAGTACAGACCTCTAGATGTTACTTTCTTCATGGTTGTATCACTACAGTCCTTATTTGACCTCTTATCTTTTAGTACCCAGTTTACACTCAGTCTCTGAGTTCTCTCCGGTCTGAAGAGTGGAAACATCCCATAGGAAATGTGTGTAAATAGCAGCAGTTATGGAACAACAAATAATGAATCTTTCGTGAGTCAGCTTTGGCTGCTCTGGATATTACAATGTAGAAGATAGCTCATCACAGTAAAAAGAATATTGTAGAATATTTGCTTAAAGGAAATGTTAAAGCATCAGAATATATAATGAAAATAAGAGTGGTTTTACAATGCCAACTTAACATGAGAGCAGTGCAGAATAAAACCACACAATATTTGCAATGAAACCTTTCATAAACTATCTTTAATGGTAATTAAAAGTAGGAACATAAAAATCTGAGTTAACACAAAAGTAGGTCATTTTACTTCTTTGACATAAGAATTCCTTTGGTAAAGGAACTGAGATGATTTAATGTAGGCTTTAGTAAAGAGTATGACTTAACACCTCGTGCCATTCTGTTAAACAATTTGGACCACACAATACCTGCAAAGTGCATAATAAAGGGACTCAGAAATTATAGTCTGCAACATTGTCTGTCAATATGAAATCATCCCAGGGTAGTATGTCTCTGATGGATTTCCTTATGACTAAATTTCACAGTATTCAACATTCTCCTCAGTGACCTAAAAGTAAATATAAGATCAGCATTAATAAAAGCTGCAGATGACATGAGGGTTGGCAAAGTGGTAACTAACAGTGAATGCAGATAAGTCAGTATGATTTGGGTCAGCTGGTAGACCTGTCTATTCAAACAAACTGTAATTTAATACAGCAAGCTACAGCTATCCCTGCAGAATACTGAATTCTCAGCTGAAAAATAGTGAGTTTAAAATAAATTGTGGAGTCACGGTGGACAAGCATCTGAGTTCTCATTGCGATCCTGTGGCACAAAGAGGTGGTAGAAGTAGTGAATAGAAACAGGGAAATGTTTTTTACTCTGCATGCGGTATTGGTGACGCTGCTGTGCCACCTCCAGGTGTGCTACATACGTCTTAAAACTGGTGCTAAAAAATTAGAGGAAAGAGCAGAAAGGAACTGCAAATATATCATGAAAGACTTCAAGAGCTAAGTGCTTATTTTTAGCAAGGAGGATATAATGAAGTGACTTGGATATGTTTTCTTTATAAAGAAAATACCAAGTTCTCTTCCCTAGTAGAGAAAGTAATAATACTGGGGGAAGAGGGAAAAAAGATTCCCTTTTTTTTTTAATTCAGGCCTATCTTCCTTTCCAAAGGCAATTTTAACCACACTAATATCTGAGTTCAAGGCAGGGGTAAATGGGTAAAATGTGAGGATTTATGAAAGGCAAAGTGTCAGGCTGAGTAATCTAGCACCTTTTTGATGCTAAACACCATGAATCCATGATACATAGATTAATTTGTTTTCTCCCAGTTCCATTTGGTTGTTCCACAAATAGACTTAATTATTGTCTTAACCCCATTTCTTTCCAAAAAACACTGATATTTTCAAATGGAAAAAGGTCAGTTAATATAGAAAATCTGCAAATATTAAGTGTAAATGTTTATATTTACATCACCCTGAGCTGAGTGGGCAGGTGCCAATATCCATGTAACGGCATTAATATGGATTGTTGAGTGTAAGTAGGGGAAAAATTCATTTATTCATAGATCATTCTTGCACCAGTCGTCTAAGTATACGGTACTTTTTAAAAGTTACAGGTAAAGTGTTCATTCTTTCGACTATTAGTTACTCCCATGGAAGTTGTTACTTCCGACAGGCGCGGCAGGGTCCCGTTCAGCACCACGGCCAGCGCCCGGCGCCCGCTCGGCTCCTGGTGAACAGCCCGCTCCTCCTGCAGGCCTGACGCTTTCCGGAACAAAACCCTTTCATTTATAACCTTCGGTGGATTAGTTTGGTTATTTTCCATACCCAAAATCCATAATAATCACGGGTTTTGAAGTCCTCAAAGATTCGTAGGTGCATGTCAAACTGCCAACAAGGGGCGAGTGAAAACCTTGTCCTGCTGGTAGCCACCGCTCACAGAGGGAATGGAAAGAAAATAGGAAAGACAAGAATGAGAAAACTCATGTAATCAAAACAAAGATCATTCACCAATAACTGAAGTTGTCATAGTAGACTCAACCTGGTGAAATTAATTTAAAACATTTAATTGCTGATTTGGGGTTTGGAGAACAAAAACAACAAACACCTAAACACTTAGGGAAGACAGCTTTTCTCTCCCACTCGCAGGTTCAACTTCACTGCAGACACTTCTCCTCCCTGCTTCCCAGTCTCCACTCCCCTTCCTTTGACTGCAGCTTACACTCATTTCCAACAGCAAGGCAACAGATGAAGCAGGCTCCTGGGGCCGGTGTAGCTGCTTCTTTGTGCTGCTTTGTTCCTTTTTTTACTCCACTGCCCCCTCCTTCTTTGTTTCTTCTGCTCCAGTGTGGACTCCCCCATGGGCCATATTCTCTTCAGGGAAGAACCTGCTCTAGTGCAAGTCCCTCATACAGTTCCTGCACAGATATGACCAGCTCCACCATGAAACATGTTTTACTCCTATGGTCTTGTTGTTCCCCCTCTTTTTCACTTGTTCCATTACCCTTTGTGTTTTCTGCCTTTTCTTAAATGTGTCCTCACAGAGGCACCACAAATTCCTCTGATTTACTTTAGCTTTGGCATGCAGTGGATCCATAGCTGAGCTGGCTTGAACTGTCCATGTCTGGCACAGGGCAGTCTCTGACCTCCTCCAAGAGAGGCCATCCCTGCAGGTCCCCTACTAGCAAAATGTTGCCATCAATACCCTGCACACAATGTCATATCTAAGCTAAAGAAACCAGCTTGGGAAGAGGTCAAGCTGTTGGGTAGAGGCTCAGAAGTCTTTTTTTGATATGACAGGAGATGGACATGGGAAAGGAGCATTTGGCTCACTGCATCTGCGACCAAAACAAATCCATTATTTTCATTTGCCTTGGTTCCACAAGGTCTTACGGACTCATCCCAGATTTAAAGCACCCAAAGTTGAAAAGATAATGGGGATAAAATTTGTTTCTTGTCCTCTTTGATTGAATTTCACCTGCATTGTACATTGGATAGTTACTTGCAGATGTGCAAAGAAAATGTAGGATACTACTTAATTGATTTTCAAACATGTAAAAATCTATAAAGACTCAAAGGATTTGGAAATTAGGTCTCTTTCACCACTGGTAAGGTAAGGTAGAAGACCCTTTAAGAAGTACAGGTATTCTTAAAAACACAAGATATTCTTCATACCAGAATGTGGCATCAAGTCTCTGTAAGATCAGCCTAACTGTTGCAAGGAGCATGCAGCACTGCAAACTTTCACAAGTGCAGTCAAGAACTGGAAGGAGTTTGTCTTGTAGGTTCTAGAGTGTGTGGAAGACCATGCTAATGTATCTTCACAGTTATTACTTGCTCTAGCTCGGTTAAGCTGGCACTGGCACAATTGCAAATGCCAGATCCATAATTCCACTTTGTTTTAGACTCTTTTCATGTATCAGACACTGGCTTGGTGCAGCTCTGTTTACCTTTTGAAATTCCTTTGACCTAATTTGTCTGGGATTGATATCTGTGCAGCTCCATTAATTTTAGAAGCAAATATCCAGACTTACACCAACATAAATGTCACACCCATATTTATAATGACATTCATATATTGTTCATTATATTCATGGACAATTGTCTACTAACAGGTCAATCAACTTCCTTCCAAACAAGCAGACTAGTGAGACTAGACATCAATATCCAGCTATTATTTTTTTCACATACAAAATTAAATCATATCAAGCAAACTAAAAAGCCTCAATGTTTCTTGTGTCTAACACAAGAAAAGAAAAAGGGAAGTATTTGCTGTAATGCATCCAAAATTCTGCTTCTGGTGGATTATATGATTTTACCAAGATTTTTTAGTCTGCAGTGTGTGAATTAAAGAATAATTAACTACCATTTAAATATTCGTGAGTAGAATTTGTGTCAGAAACAGACCAAACTAATATGTCACTACAACAGAAGAGTACATCATTGTCAAGCATTGTTCAACAAAAAGTATATTAGGTGTTATCTATAGAGAGCTGTAGGTTTTGTTGTGAGATTGAGATTGCACTGAAATTGGGTAATACATGGAGGATGCAGAAGCCAAATCATGACAAGTCTTCATGGGGCATTATCACCAGACTTCCATCACTGCTGCTATTAAGTCACACATATCTCTGCGTGAGTCTCTTGCACCCAAACCAGCCAGGAGAACTAAATCTTACTAGGATCAAATGTTTTTATTTAGCAGCAATTTCTGTCACTTTTGCATTCAAAATACAATGATTAAGCATGATTCAAGTCATCTGTGCCTAGACACTCATGTGCCAGACATTCCTACAGAGTATTTTATGGGGTTCAATTGGGTTTTTTGCTTTTTTCATCATAGCAATGTTTCAGTGAAAATATTGTTGGGGAGTGAACAGGTTGAGAAAAAAAAGTCAGAACATCGAGTACCTTCATTAACACAAGAAGTTCTAAAGCTCTGGAGCAGCTTTTCAAAAATATTCAGGGTTCAGTGTTTCTCAATGTTCCCTGTAGGAGACAGGATATGAATAAGCTGTGAGAAAACAAACTTAGCCCAGGTTCTGGAAATGTTCAAGTAAAAAAATGCACTCGTAGCATCCTTGAAAATTATGAAGTTACATTTCATAATTGAAAGTGGAGCTGAGGAAGGAGATGGAGAAGTCTCCTCTACTCCCTCTCCTCCCTCAGCTCCACTTCCGTTCTCCAAGAAATTCCAAAAAACCACCTGATTTTTAAATGGATCTTCCAAAGCTCTGATTTTCCTGTCATGGTTTTAATGGACAAACAGATAAATTGTCAATAGGTAAAGATAGTGGCACAGCAGGAAAATTTTGATGATTAGCATAGCTGTTGTGAAAACATACCTCTATGCAAGAGACAAAGGGTTTTGTTCAAAGGAAGTCCATTGTTTCTACAGAAGGTGAATACTTCGGCAAAACATTATAACAATAAGAAAAGTAACTAAAGTAAGAAAAGTTACTAAAATCATAAATGTAGTAATTACCTTTATGATTTTAGTAACTTTTCTTACTGTAATTTTAGTTGATTACTAGAATTCTTAGCTGAGATGTTCAAATCTCCACTATTTCCACTGTTTCAGTAACATAGGCAGCTAAGCAGAGATCACCTTCTCTTTCACTCAAAGTAGCTACATTTTTAATGAGGCTGTGCTTAAATTAGGTACCTAATAGAGAAAATAACTGGATTCTGAATAAAAAAAAGAAGTCTATACTTATTGTTTTGACACTTATCAAAGTTTTGTTGCTTTAAAACTTGTCAGGCTTTGGATTTACCTCATTTCAGTCAAAAAGTTCAATCTTGTGATAACCAAGTCTGCTTTCTTATACTGGTGGGGCTTTTCAGATATTGTAGGTCTTCAGATAGCATATTCTTAAAAAATTGACTGTGCCTCCTCCTCCAGCAAGAGGTTCACCTTTCATTACAGAAGTCCACATTTTTTCTTTCCTTTCACTTTGCTGTTCTGCAGAAATGCAAGATCTCTAATTTCAATATGGGCCTTACATGGTGGTTCATGTGGGGTTTCACCTCCTGTTGATGTTGACATGAAGCAGGTTCTGCAACAGCCTCAAAGTGACAGGACACAATGATAATGAAAGGTGAAAACTGGCAGCTAGAAGCTAATCAAATAAAACTTTGCAGTTCTTGACTTGCTCTGTGTAAAAAGGCTAATTACACCCTCAAGGGTTTTTGGTGTGTCTGAATCGCCATCTACATCTAAAATTAAGATAGCAGATTTATATCTACTCTGGTTTTCACCTGCACTGTTCCTCTTAATATTGCATTATTATCATGGTGGAAGAAAATGGAAAGAAATACAAACAGCAGGAGCAAAGAGAGTCAAGAGGAGATTTCTGAAAAGAGCACTTGACCTTAACAAACCCTTGTCAGGTCAGCAGGTATCTTGCTAAATGCACAATGGAAGGCACTGTGGGTAGCGGAATAGACAAAATAGCTGCACAGAGGTTATTATTTTCAATCACCTGAAAAGCGTGGACTTCAGCTGATGAAAAAGTAAAAAAGGAAAACTAAAAATTCCAAAAAGTTAAAAAATTTCTGATGTAATGTCTAGCATTTTAGAAAATTTTCAAGTCTGGGACTGGAAAATAGATTCCTCTGACATTTTTCTATTGATTAGCATAATCAAGTCAAGCTTTATTAAAAAGCAAGCATTACTCAAAACCACAAGCACTACCACAAATGATGTTCTACCAGCTGTCCCATGAGCATATCAGGCATGGAGGTCCAATCTAAAACCAGATACCCTATGCACTTTCCTGTTCATTCAGATTTGCTTCACGATTTCCCATGGAATTTTGTCAACTATCAGAATGCAGAATTTGGTACAAAAATGTGTCTACTGCAATATAAAGTGTTCTTGATGCTCTTTTATCATTCTCAGTAGTCATACCTCTTTGTCCATGGTAGGTTGTTGTGGAGGTTTTGAGGTTTTTCCTAATGCTTTGTTCCAACTTTTCTATTATTTATCTTGCCTCACTGCTTCCATCCTTCTCCATCGTGTCGCTTCCTGGAATCTTCTGGTTTTTCTATCTCACTCAAACAGCTTTGGTCTGTTACTCATATATTTATTTCTTCACTCACGGGATATTTTCTCTTGGCAGAAGAGAAACTTCTTCTCTTTACTCTCAGAGCTAGAAGGAAGGGAATGATCTTCTCTGTTGCTGTTCTGGAAGGAGCAGAGTTCTGACTGAAATGGAAAGTCATTTCTGATGCTGATTTACACCTAAATACAAAAGGTTTCTTCCCTAGAACCTGGCTTTTTACTTCTCATTCCCTAATTTTAGATGTTTAGCCAAATCTTTAGCTGAACTTTGTCATCCAGTAGAATTTTGTCTGCTTCTGAAAGCTGAAGTTCAAACCTGCCTGCAGTGTTCCTAAAAATAGAAATTTATGGAGAAGTAATGAAAATTACTAGGGGAGAGAATGTTTCTTTTTAAGTGAAAATTAAAGAAATTTCTTGCAGTGAAGACAACTGCAACAGCAAGTATTGGGTTACAAAGTACTAGCACTAGCCTTTAAAGACTTCCTCACATACATTTTCAAAAGGAACTGTAATGTAGGTGTTTCACTTGTCATTTTCTAATTTTAGCTGTGAGCTGATTTTGACCTTTCCATAGTAATTATTGTCCCTTAGTTCTCATAAAGGAAAAGTTTAGTCCAAATTTCTAAGAAGGATTTCTAATACTGCATGCTTACATCTCTATTTTTTGCCTAACTTCCAGCTGAGCAGCATACTGCATGACTCCTATGAATTCCTGTCAGCTCTGAAATAAGTAAGGTGGAAAATGAAGATAACATGAATTATAGTGCTACAAATCCGCCTTTTTCTTTTAAATTGTCTACAGAGAAATGCAGTAATAGCTAGGCAGTACATGACCCCTGACAAATCAACTCTTTGTTTTCTTGGGCTTTCGTACCTTTTTTTCTGAAACTCTGCCAGTAACCTCTTGGAGGCAGCTACTTCATTTCAATATTTTTGTGCCAAACTTACTAACTTGGAAGGCTCATTGTTTCTTGATTATTAATTTGTAAAAATAATTTTTAAAATTTACTTGAAAAGTGCCAAAGTCTATAGAGTTTTAATAACTCTTATGACTTCTTCTATATAATCCAGGCTATTATATTAAAGTTTGGTACTCGTTTCACTGCTTTGTATTTGTCTGTCTACAAAATTTG
This sequence comes from Geospiza fortis, assembly GCF_000277835.1. Lineage (NCBI taxonomy): Eukaryota > Metazoa > Chordata > Aves > Passeriformes > Thraupidae > Geospiza > Geospiza fortis. The sequence goes on along the minus strand of NW_005054328.1, from coordinate 179,452 downwards.
GAGGGTGGAGGATGACTGTAGTTTTTCTGCTATCCTTAGTGGAATGACTTACTGGCTTGTGGTTGTTTGTTGGGCTTTGTCAGTAATAAAAGGAACAAGATGGCTGAAAAATTTAGTTTGACCATGTGGTTGGCAGTGGTAGGCAGATGGATCAGTTTGTATCTTCAAAGTATTGTAAAGTATGTATCTGTAGGCAGATTTCATCCTTGTATTTGGATACCCTGTGAACTGCTACCAGGGCTGTGTACTTCCTATTGATCAGTTTACTCTTCCAAAGACATAAAGAAACATTCCAGTACTTAGGATATAGCTTACTGTATCGTTATACTCACTATAACATTTATAATAGAAATGGGCCAGATCCACCAAAATATCGCCAGATCCATCTAAAAATTGCTAGTGCTGGGATTATTGTACTTAAAACCCACATAAGTAATTGTCCTCTGCCTTCGCTTTGCTGCATTTTTGTACTTAGGGAAGTCCTTTGTTTTGTCCTTCATACTCACTACTGGTCCGGGCTTCAGGTGAGCTTTTGTTTTCTCAGCTTCATCCCTGCATTCTTTAGCAACCATCTTTACATTCCTCTTGAGAATTCCATTCCTTCTTCCTCATTTCATGTACTTCTTTTTGGTGTGTGAGCTCATTCAGGGGTTCCCTGTTAATCCATGGTGACCTTCTGCCACACTTGCTTACCTTCTTGCACATATGAATACAGGGATTTTATTATCTGGGGAAATTCAACAAGTCTCAAGTGCCCTGGTGTCCTCTGCTCCCCACTGGATACTGCCAAGAAGATCACAGAATAAGCCAAAATCTGTTATCCAAATGTCCAGGGTTATGATTCTAATATTTTTCTTCTTCATTTCCCTCATAATTTTAAACTCAATGATCTCATGGTCACTGTAATCAATATGATTCTCAACTGGAAATGGTCTATCTATTTGCTTCCCATTTGGTGGGATGTTTTCAGTTTTTTGACCCCTTCAACCCCTCAGTAATGTAGTCTCCACCTCATTGACTGATACTGTGTTTTGTCTCACTTTTCATAAAGACATTGCACAAGATTCGATAAAGAGATCTCTACAGGACCTGCTAAAAATACCACAACAGATGATTTGCAATTTACATATATAATTAGATTTTGCAATATATTACTTGGTTAGTTTTTAATTTGTTTGAAGTCAGTTGTATTGATTTCATATACTCTTAATTTGTATCAGAATGTCATAAATTTTAAGATATTACCCCAATAACTTGTATTAACCATGCCTTTAATCAAACATAAGCAATATCAGATCTGCTTGATAAGACACAGTCAACAGAGCCATGTTCATTGCCATTAATTAAACACCCCAATTTGCTTCCTTGCTGATTGCATTCTGTATCAGCGTTTTTGTGATTCTGCCCAAAATTACTGTACAACTGATGGGCCTATTGTTTCAAGGTCATGGCACTTAAAGAGAAAAATATGGAAGGAAGACAAGGAAAAATTGTAGAAACAAGTATTTCACATCTGAATGTGTGTTTTCTTCCTCCCTTGGGCACTGGCCACGTTGGAAAGAGGCACAGCACACGTGTTTAGGATAAAACCTGTCCCAGTCAGGAAGCCTCAGCAGAGAGAGAAGGCAAACAATATTTTTTTATATTATTTTGCTTCAACAAAAAATTACTTCAATTTTTCAGTGTTAGAGAATTTTTTTAATTTTTTTTTTTTTTTACAAAATGCATATCCCAAACTAGCAGAACAAAAGAAGTAAGGGTGATGCTCTGTCCCCTGCTGCTCTGAGGGGTTATGATGCAGGCAGGACTCCATGCCTGTTGAACAGAGCAGGCTACTTCAGAAAGCATCCTCCTCTGACAAAGCAGAATGAGACAGAATTCAAATATAGAGGATAAGAGCTCACAGTTGCTATAGGTCAAGTGTTTTATTCCTTATTCATTAAGTTTTGTGTTTTTAAGTATAGGTTATTCATCTGTGTAAATGTTTAAATCAGGAAATGGAGCCCAGCTGACACTTTCTTGATTTAAGATGTTCCTGACCACACCCCTCTGTCTACTAGCCTTTGCAATTTCGATTGAGCTGGATGGATAACACTGTGTAGAAACATCTGCTGCAGCCTGGCTTACTCAGCCACTGCCATACCAACTTCTTTTCCATTAATAAATACATTCAATGCAATACCTCTCTGAATAATGCAATTGCTTTGTTTATAAGAAAACTGAGCCCAAGACATATTCTTGAAGGTTGACAGGTAACTTAGCATAAATTTTCATTGTAAAGGAACAAACATGGCAAGACCCCTGCTAACTAGCCATATAAATTGGTAAAAAATGTATTTTTAAAGTTATCTCAGTATTCTAATCTATACTAAGTATTTCACTTTGTGAAAACTATTTCAAAGTCAGGGGAGACTTGGATTTTAAGGAGATGCTTTTATTGTCTCTTTCCAGGTGAGTTTCACTGCCAATTACCTCCCTAGAGAAATTTTATCATCCTTGCAATTTATAGTAATTCTTATCATCCTTAAAATTTATCTGGCCCTTTTCAAGGACTAAAAGTCCCCCACAAAATTCATTGCATGTTAACTGGGACTGCACTGTTGTGTGGCTTCCTTTCCTCGTGTGCTTGTAGCCTGCACATAAAGCAAAGGCTGGTACTAATAGTCTTGCCTATATTACATACTAAATACTGTCACTAAATTCCCTAGAATTCACCTCCTCATCCTTCTCTTTCCTCAGTCTATCAGTACCCACCAATATACCAACCACATCTATCATATCACTGGAGAAATCCTGATAGAAGATCCATGAGGATGTTAAACTCTTCCCTCAGAAGCCCATATCCCAGTCAAGAATCTCTCCATTTGGTGAGTTTCTGAGTTCTTGGGCCCTCTGAAATTACCAAGGATTCTTTACAGATTTCAAAAGGAACAGGATCAGGAGAGTAACATATATGCTTACTGTCCAAAAGAATCATAAATATTCACACTACTTCTGGCAGGTATATTGTCTGGTTAGCAAGGATAGAAAATGGCAGGCAAAGAACTCTTTTTGTCATTAAAATGCTAGTGGTTCTTTATCTCTGTTCATCAGTAGATTTTGCCTTTTTGCCCTTCCTAGGCAAGTCCTTCAGGCCACATCTCAAAGATTTAAGACATTTTTGCCCAACCATGCTGCTATCAAAATATTCTCTCTCCCTGCAAACTGTCTTCCTTCTCCACCCCGTTTAAACCCCACAGTCTTTCTCTCTCATTTCTTCTCCTAGAAAAACTAAATTATAAAAATCCATCTGAGATTGCCAAAATACAGAAGGTAAGAAATCTTGTAGAAATAAGATATACAAATGTTCTGATGTAGACCAGGACCCTTTTTGACCTGCAGAGCATGGGGACAAGACCTGTAGCATTAGCTTAACTGAACTAAAACCAATATCCCATTCCACTGGCATCTCATGTGAAAATAACCTGAGTGATTGTAGCTCCTCACACCTTCAAGCTCAAACTTAAGGAAAAAAAAAGTTGTTTATTTGGCTCTCACTGGTAGCTATTTTCAGATGATATTGCTTTTTCCTTTACAGATTGAAGTCACCCTAGATAACTTGGCATATACTATTTCCAATTCTAAATTCTTGGAGCGTTACAAGAAAGTTTGTGCGTAAATATCTTTAGAGAAGCTAAACTTTCAAAATGCTGTCCATGTAAAGCATAGCAACTCTGCATGGGTATGTATTTTAATTGTCTTATTTGTTTCTTAGTGGCAATCACATTACTAGTTCTTTTATCTCTTGCTGTCTATTCCATTGCTTCAAGCAGGTTGAAAAATAATCTAACTAAAAAGGAATTCTAAACCACTCAATTAACATGCTTTCCAATTTACTATGCTTGGAATACTGCCATTTGAAAATAAAGGCCACAGAATTAGAAGGACTACTGTGCCTTGGTGCTTTTTTTTTTCCCCCTTATATATAATAAATACTTATTTTCTCTCTACTGATGAAGAGGAAACTCAGAGTGATTAGTTTAGCAGTAAGTGGCTCTATTGTAGACATCTAAAGTTAGATGAGAAGAGACCCATCTTTCTTCATACTGGAATACTTCAATGCTGCTGGCTGAAATCTCTTGCACTTGCTGGGACTCCTTCAGCAGGTTTAAGTGAGATTGTCCTTTGTTGACCTAACATAAACTCAGGGAATATCTACAGCAAAGCAGCAACCTCTTTCCAAAGTGAGATGTTACATATTATACAACAAGGATTTAGAGTTTGAAAACACCAACTTGAATTTTCAACTTTTTTGGTTAAGAGTGTACCTTTATGTACTGGCCAAGATAGCAAATTATATGTATGTCTGCAATAAGTCTCTCTATTATTGCTGTCCAACAGGCCACGGACTAGATTGTCCTCCTCAGAGAAGAACAAGATTCTTATAAAAATTCCTTACTCTCAATGGTTTTGTTCATGTTGCAGTCACACAGCTGTTATGGGTATTGCTTTCTCACACTTTGAATCTGGAGATGGCCAAAAAACATACCAGAAGAATAGGAAGTAAAACTGAGAACAACTTTCTGGCAAAAAAAAATCCAACTGCATCTGCCTCAAGCAATCATATAACACAATCTCTTTCATAACTCAATCAAGCACCAAGCTAACACATTTTCACTTTTTTACTGTTAGAAGATTCTTCCAGAACCTGAACGTTTTGAGTACTAAAATCCTTCTTTGAATTTCAAGCCTGGAATTAATTCATGCCAAATTCTCTTCATCTATGCTGTACTGCTGCCCCTTAGTTTAAACAGCTCTACTCCTACACTGATCTTTATATTTATAGGCAGTGATCATTTCTCCTTCTAGCTCTTGATTTAGTGCACTGAGAGCCAATCTCCCACAGGCTCTCCATCACCCTAATTGTCCTGTTAACCATTTCAAAAATGCATTCCGCCTTCTCTTTTTGCACACAGATGAACAGGACACCATAAAGTATCCTGCATGAAAACTCATCAAAACTATTCTAAACTTGCATTAATATTTGAAGATCAAAGAAAGCATGATTGGTGGAGATTTTTGCAATGATGTAGGCAAGAAGGATGTATATTCTTTTCATCTAGGATATATATGATAGCCACATCTCCTTTTGAGACTAAATGGAACTGTTACTGATGATTTCCAGTACACTCTGGCCTGATCAGGAGTTAGAAATGCAACCAATTGCACACACTTCGTGTTCCAAGTCATTGCTGCTGGTGCCCTCCTCAGGGGTTTTTGAGATTGCACTGTGTGTACTAAGTGCAAATAACAGCTGATGATAATGTCAACCAGATAAAACTTATTTTCTTGAGTATGGAAAAGTGATTTAAATAACCACCAAAGATGATCCACTGTTCAAAAAAACTCCAATGCCGAGGTGCTCAAATGCTTGTACATTTTGGCAGAACAAAATGCTGACTTCTAAAGCAATCCAACAGCCATGACATGCATCAGAAGACCCTAGAAATTAGTACTTATTTGCAGGACATGGTACAAACTAGAAATTAAATTTCCCTTATTTTACTGACATGCTTTGAAGTGAAATCCCTGGCATGACATATGCCCATACATAGACATTGATGGCATCTTTGCCAGGCACTGCAAAGGCAGCTGGAAAGGAAGGCTGTGTTTTCACAGTACAGGATCTATCGCTACAAATCAGCATGTCTATAGAAGGAGATCTGTGATGTTCAGTGTTCACAAGGTAATGAAAAGGATAGTGGGACATCTAGGTGAAATATTTTCTTGTCTGTCAATCATTCAAAAAGGCAAAGGTCCAGTTGTTGGTCCCCACAGTCACTCTAGTTATTTGCTACTTCAAGATACACCAATTGTATCACAGCTGACATTTCTACTTGAACCAGATCCAATCCATTTTATGCTTATTCCATCCTTTCCAGTACATGAGGAGGCAGCAATACAAAAATCAAAGCATAAATAATACAGAAATACCTAAGTATATCTACCTAATTTATGCCATGAAAAATGCATTTTAATTAATTTTTTAAGAAGGCAAGGATGAATTAGATGAGCAGAAATAAATATTATACACCAAATGACATAAAATTTAGACTATTTTATAATCTTCAGTTTAAAATGGGTGATGGCTTTACATTTTAAAAAGCTAAGATATAAATATTCCCCTCTCAGCTTTGGAGAATATTGATTCAACTGCAAAATATGCATAGTTAAAAACACCTTCCTGGGTCAGAATTGTGGCTTAACAAGTCACTAGTAACAGACAAAGCTTCAGAGCCTGATGAAAATTCCTTGGATGACCAAATTCTGTGATTCTGTGAAACAGTAGGAACACTGAAATATAAAGGAAAAAAGATCCCTTTCCCTTGAGAATTCTTCTAAATAGCCATCCAATGGTTTTCTCACTGAAATGTGAAAATTTCTAGACTTTATAGCACAATTATTTCTGTTCAGTTATCAAGTTTTTTTTTTTAATTTTGGTGAGATCTTGAAGGCATTGTTTTGAAGAAGTAACTTTGGTGGACTAATTACGTGCATGTAGAAGTGCAATAATGTGTTCCCCTTCTAGTCATCTTTACAAATATAAAATTGTAGCAAATTTTAATTTGACAGATTTTAGTAAGAGATTTTGCTGAAACAATAAGAACATTTTATTGATAGAATAAGGGAAGAATTAAAAGTATGGGACAAGAAGATAAAAGAAAACTAAAAAGAAGAAAAACAAATGGTCTTATGATAATTTGTAAAGTAATTATAATTTTGGTGACTCCAGTCTTTATGTGACCAAAAATCTATTTATATAGAAATTTGATATTAGGTTATAGGAGGAGAAATATTTTTCAAAGTAAAATATTTGCAAAAATTACTACTCAAGAAACCAGATGGGGGTGAAAGTAATAACATTATGTAAGAAAAAAAAAGCTTGAAAACAGATCCTATATTAGAGAAGAAGTTTGTTAACTGATCAAGAATGCGCTAATAAGAGAATGATAATACAGAAAGTGGAGACAAGTATGAGAAGACTGTTTTAAGAAACAGCTACTATTGTGTTTACGTAACTCAGACAAGAAGAGAAAGGATTCTTCAATGTAAAAGGTAGTTCAGTAATGAAGCACTAGAATATTGAAATTGAAGAAAATTGGTCTGACTAAAGACAGGGAAATTATGTATTGTTAAGATTATGAAAACAAAGGAGAATTAGATTCAATACTATAAAAATAGAAGAGGACATTACTATAAAAAGAATGCTGAAAATTAGGTGAAAGAAAACAAAAATATGGAAGCTTAGACTGCAGAACTTCTTATAAATAAATGTTTTGAACAAAGTCTTTTTATGTCTGAGAAGAAAAAAGCAGACTTAAAGGCAAATGAAATGTTGCTGGTTTAGTCACATCTCTTTGGCAAAAAGATCCACAGCTTTTATAAGTCATGCATATTGTCATGGAAACAAAATTGGAACTCTTGCTTTGGTGAAGGATATTTCGAGCCCAACAAAAGCAAAGATGCACATTTGCTTGTTTCAGTTATGCTAAACAGAGGAGGTCTGTTGTCAAGTTATCTTTGGATAACTCTTTTATAAAGACAGATTTACCTAATGCTTTCAACTTATCCTCAAATACAGAAGGAGGAAACACTAAATAAGAAAACTATTTATTGTAAACAAATATTACTTTATTTTCACAATTTCAATTTAATTTTCCTGTTGGATGAATTCAAACAAGTTGACTTTCTGGATTACTAGGTTTATATTACCATCTTACATAGAAAGAAATGTTCAGATGTTCTTGGGCCGCTGTTAAAAATTAACTATGTTATCTTTTAGATAAATCACATATAAAGGGGAGATGCAACTTTGGTTTCTCCTTGCACTATTCAATTCACTGATGGAAAATATTATGGATGGCATCTGAAGTTTCTGACCATTCTGAAATGTCAACTGATTAATGCATTGTTTAAAACCCAACTGATGTGACATGATAACCATGCAACCTAGAAAAGTTATTTTGTCTAAACCAGACTCTCATTAAAAAAGAAAAACAGGAAGAGGAAAATAAAGGTAAATTGACCTAGAAGAGATTGAGAAAACTCTTGTATGTCAGAGGTGTTTAGGATTTATCTAGGCTGGAGTCAGGTGTGCTAAGAATTTTGTCTTCCTTCTGAAACACTGAATAATGAGATACTTTCCAAACAGACCAACAAGGATATTCAGACCATGGAAATGTCAAAATATTTAAAATTTGCTGTCCAAACAGCTTAAAAATTTGAGGTTTCAGTGAATACTGTTCAAAAGGCAATTTTATCTCATTAGGCAGTCATACGTATCTACAGACATTCATTCCATCTCTAATGGGCTGTTCAAAATGTTTTCCAAGAAAAGAATAGAACTTTAAATGAAGACAATAGGAACCTGGTTCAAAACAAAACACAGAACTGTTTAGGTGCAAGATGGCCCCAGATAGGGATTCCTTTGCCAACGGGGTCTGGATGTTTCCATTAACTCAAAGGGCCACTATAAGTTAATTGAAAATAAATCCCCTGAAGGTTACAATAAGCAGAAATCATAAGAAGCATGGGAAGTTCCCAAGATGAGGATGGATAGAGACTGGTAGATTGTCAGGTGTAAATATCAGCCTGGCTCTTATGTTCTCCATTTTCTTATGGCTGCTGTTGGATCCATGAGAGGTAGCCAGGGTGATCTTTGGTCTGTCATACCAGGCCTGTTTATGTCTTCTACTAGTCTAAGCACTTCCTCCTCAGTTAAGAAACTTGCCTCTCACTGCCATGCTACCATATGTTCCAGTCATTTAAACCACCTAGTCACAGGTCTTGAAAAACATAACTCTGTTTATACAGCTCTTTCCAATACCATTTATTTTTCTCCATCAGATTAATTTCTGTTCCATATCAGCCATTCAGCAGTTTTTGGTGTTGATTCAGTAGTTTCTGTGTGTTTGAGTTACTTTTTCAGTAACTGCTGTTTTTGAAACAGTTGTGCCACAGCAGCTCTGCCATGTTGCCCATCTTTTAAATGCCTGGGAACAGGTTCATGTTTGAATTGTGATTCAAAAGCAGAAATCTTTATTACCTCTGCTGCGCCATCTCCACCTTCGGGAAGTCCCATCTCTGACATCTCCATGGTAGCTGGCGTGACAAATTCATGCCAAACATTGAGAGCACTGCAGTGCCTGCAGCTCTGTGCCCTTCTGGGAGCCAAATATATGGCTAAGGCAAGGATCTGACTCACGTCTTTGGGTAACAGGCAAATCACTTTTCCCAAACTTGCATAAACACCAGCACCCAGTGCTCATCTAACTACTTTGTCTACTTTTCAGGCATTTCTGATGTCATTCCAGTGAAGAGATGTTTCAAATAGCCTAGGAAATTGAGAACTTTTCCTAGCCTGGACTTGTGAGGGCTCTTCTTTTGCCATTTCAGGTGGAAGTGCTCCATCTGTGTGTACTTATTCTGAAATAAAAGATCAGTGCTTGCTTGTACAAAGAGCCTACAGAAATCAATGGCAAGCAGCAATGTTTTAGCTTCTCAGAGGACACTGAAGAAGATGACACACAGGGCACAGCAAGGGTCTGGCTGCTCCCTCAGGAAGGAGCAGAGAGTGAGCCCAGCATAGGCTGTGCCCTTGCCAGCACAGGTGCCATCCCGCAGGGCTGAGCACATAGGGCAGGGATGGACACATCCATCGACAGCCCCAGGCACTGCCAGCAGCCCAGGAGCTTGAGGAACGCTGGCTCCTTCTGCTGAGGGAACCAGCTAGCAGTACAGCACACAGGGCCACAGACAGCACTGGAGACATGCACATCCATCATGTGGCTGGGCCAGGGACTGGTGGGCCCAAGACTGGATGAAATGGAGGTGCTGGGACTCAGGAGAGGGTTGGGGGAGGCCCTGGGAGGCTGGGCTGGGACATGCAGGGCTATCTGTACCTTCCAGGCTCAGGCATTGAGTTAACCTCATGTCCAGTGAATACTGCAGTACTATCCATGGGAAATGGAGATGTCATAGGGGAAGAATAATACAGTAGGAACTAGGAACTATAAGCCAAAACCTTTTTTATTTAATTAGTATGTTCTTGTTAACAATTTGTTTTTATCCTGGCAAAAAGTTAATATAGCATAGAAGCTGATGAGATTTTTCCTCTTCTGGCCAGTCTAAATGCATAGTGGTCAAATTCCTCCTAACTAGGATATCACATATATATTTCAGTTTTCATTACTCCCTCAAACAATTAGATAATTAGTTAATAGAAAACATCTGGCAGTGAATTAAATCCAATTGACTGATTAAAAATCAATAAAGTAAAAACAGAAAATTAAATACAGAACATTATAGGCAGTGGTTTAGTTAATCAGATTCTGAGACTTTTTTAAGATCTGTGATGGGTCCATTGTAACCACTGGCATCTAAACTAGTTACCCCAGACTTCCTTTTAAATCTGGCAAGACAAATACATGCTTTTTAGGTGTGTTTATCCTAAACCTCGTATCTAAAATGTGCCCTAGAAACATGTACTTCTCTTCATGGACCACGAAGTGTGTTGGCTACTTTAGAGTGTAAATACTGCATAGTAGACAATTCATGATTAGGTGAGAGAATCCCACATTGTCTGATTGAAGACTAAGCTTTCATTCAGATTTTCCTAAAAATGTTTATTCCTTCTTTATGGTGTGTAAATCATGCTATCAGCAAGATATTTATGGAAGTGTGTTCAGTTCTGTCTGGCTCCATTTAACATCTGTCTCTCTGCAATACTGGAACATGCCTTGCAGAAGGAAGCAAGTTAGCTAGAAGTCATTTGTCAACTTTGATGTCTTCCTTCCAGACACCCAGTTCTGTGAAACTTTCCCTTACTCAGTTAGACTGTCACAGCTCATTATTGTCATACTGTGGCGTGATGTATTAACTTTGCAGTCTCAGATAGTTTGATAGACATCAATCATTTATTATACAAAACTCAAACCCCTGACTAATTTTTTTTATGGGGGGAGCAAACCAAATTCTTCTTGTTACAATGTAATTCTGCTTGTTTTCTTTTTTTGCATTTGGTCACATGAAAGTAGGGACTGTATGATACTTCCATCTATTGGCCCCACCCATCAAGAAAATGGTGACACCAAATCAGCCCAAAACAATCTTATATGCCTAATTATTTTAGTTCTATTGGAAGCTTGCCTTTATAAGACATTTCTCAAAACTATGCCACAGTTAGCCCTTTCTTAAGTGAGAGCTACTTGTTAGGCCATGGAAAGTTAAAAAAACTTTGTTAATTGAAAGCAGAATTTTTTAGTAAACAGGGTATTGAGATTAAAAACGGTTATTTGTACAAACATCCTCACACAAAACTTGTATAGCTTGTTGAAAAAATTTTGTTGTCTCATTTTTCTACAAAATGCTATTCCATGGAAATCAAAACTTTCTGTTTTGATTGGACCAATTTTGCCTTTCATAAAGAAAAGGCAATTCAAGTTGAAGGATACGAATGAGATCAAAATATTCCACTTTGATCTCAAGTTTCAATATTTCTTATTAAAATTTCATTTCCAAATGTAATTTTTCCATTGTGAATTATAAAACATAAAGGAAGAAAACATGAGAAAATAAGCCTTTCATTTTACTAAGAGGGAATTTTTAAATAGGTAATTTTCTTGAAAATTTCTTGAAAGCGTTTTTCTTCATTCTAGTATTGAAGAAAACCAGTTCTTTAAATCCATTTCCCACAGAATATGAAAACCATTTCCTGAACAACTCCAATAATTTCTGAGGCATATATTTCAGAAAGAAATCCTTCTCCACTTACCATTTCTTCTAAGATAGACAGATGAATCATGCCCTGGAGGTGCCCGTTTCTTTCAGCTGGCTATAAAGGGAATCTAGGTTGATGAGTCTAGACATCGACAACCAACGTTCGGATATTTACCCTTAGGCAAGACGACTACTTTCTATTGAAAAGATGAGGATAGTATACAATTACTTTTCAGTAAGCATGATTTTTAAAATGATGCTTAAGGGAATGTTTATCAACAGTTTGTCTTCTAATTATACGCCTTGAAAGAGATTAGCTGGGGAGGTAGTGGAATCCCTGCCATCCGTGCAAGAATTTACTGAGAATAACTACGGATACCTGACAACACCTTTGTATAATTTCAAATTCAGCAATCCCAAATTTGCGAGAAAGCGTAATAAATACAGATACACTGAATTCTGTTGTCCCTCTTCTTCCCTTGGGGACAGCAGCCCTGGGAAGGCTGGAAAAAATCCCAGTGTCCTGCTCCCAATGGAAGTAATTGCAGCATGTGGCAAGAGCAGCGTGGCTGAGCTGTGGGTCCAAGAGGAGGCATCAGGGGATGCTCTGTGCAATAACAGGAGCTCTATCAGACCATGACATTTGATTGGAGAAAAAAGTGGTGTGCTAATGCCTTAAGACATATAATAAACTACATTTGGGGTTATTTTGCCCAGAGAAAAGGAATCTCAGGAGGGGATTACTTATCACTCTCACAACTACCTGAAAGGAGATTGTAGCAAGGAGGGGTCAGCCCCTTGTCCCAAGCAACCACAGACGAGATGAGAGGACATGGCCTCAAGTTCCACCAGAGAAGGTTTAGATTGGATATTTGTGAAATTTTTTTCACTGGGAAGGTGGTCATACATTGGAACAAGCTGCACAGGGAAGTGGAATCAGCATCCCTGGAACTGTTCAAAAGGTGCGTGAATTGAGGACAGGATTTAGTAGTGAATACGGAGGGTTATTGGCTGGTCATTTCCAATCTTAATTTTTCTGTACATTTTAGAAGTTTCATGGAGAAAGGTAGATAGAGTCAGGTTACAGTTTTTTTTTTTTGTCAAGCTTTTCAACACTGAAGTTGGAGAATAATATAGTTTGTGTAGAGGCTAATTGAAAAAAGAAAAACAAATAGTGTTGTATTGTACATGTGCATCCAAACAAAGGTGACTTAGCCGAAAAATTTAGCAGGTGAGTTGTACTTTTTTGGACTAGGACAAACATGACCACAGAGAAAACATAAGCAGTTTCTCTTTCCTTAGAGTTTTGGAGACAGAAAGAGAGAAGCTATATGTTTATTGGGTCATTTTTCAAATAAATTAAGAATTAAGGATCTTTGAGAACTGAAAATAACTCTTCATTTTGTGGTTTTCTAGAAGTCTAGTATTTGTTGACTTTCTCAATCTGAAAGGGCAGAAGATATGCCTGGGATGCCTTTACTGCCTTAGCAGAGTTTTGCAGCAGTGAATTATTTTGAAGAGAATGCATTTACATTCACTTCTGTACATGCCAGTGGACTTTCAAGTAGCTGCAGATAGCCATTTAAGATGTGCCTGTAATGATGCAGTTCAGGTATGCAAAATCAGACAGTGTTTTTCCTTGGCACTTCCTGGAAGAGGAAATGCCACTGTCAATACTGCAGAGAGAAGGAAAAGGTTAACTCACAGGGCACAGACACAAGTGTCCCCCAAGGCCAGTGAGCAGCTGTAGGGATCCCACATCACTCTTCTCTCCACTAGCTCCAGGGCTGACAGAAATGCCCAGTTCCCATCCCTAAATTTCTGTTTGTTATAGCACAATGGAGATTGACTAATGGTTGTCTGAAATACTGTATCAGAAAAGAGAAAATAACTTGGTTTTATAGCTGATGATGTCAATGACCTTTCATGACATGACAGTTACCGCAATAGTAAGCTGACTTAAAAGCAAGTTGATTCTGCCCGTCATCATCTACTTCCCCATTTCAGAATATAAAAGTTATACCCATACTGGCCATTCAGAGCCCGTTCCTTTTTTTTCATCCCATTTCAGCAACAGTACTTAGGAAGCACAAAACATTTATAGAATCTCAGTTGTTATAAAAGCTTGCTCTTGCTTTGTCCAAAGGCTTCCTTTGGAGAACCCCAGGACAAATTCCCCAAAAAAATCTCAAAAGCTCCATGTCCACAATACAATCAAAACTGAATAAACATACATATTTCAGAGCACTTACACCAGCTATCCTTTGCACACGGAAAGCTTCTCCAGGTCATTCATCCAAACACTCTTAAATGAGTGCAGCTACTCCTGGAGCAGAAACAACCTGGAACAAAACCATCTCTGGCCATGTCCCCCATGCTGGGTGAAGGAGGTCTGCGATAGCCCCTTGCCATGAGCTTCTATGGGAGAAAGGTGAAATGCTTAGCATTGACTAGGAGATATCCCTCATTTACACACAAGGGAAGAAAATGGGTAACTGGGGAAGACAGCAAGACTACTGTCCCTTGTCCCTCTGGCTGCTCTATCCTTTCCTTCCTCTCCGACCTGAACTTCTCTTTACCACAATGATGTCTTTTGGTTCCTGCTCTTGCCTCACACTTTACTTCGCTCCTGTACCCCTTACATTTCCTTTGTGAAACACAGAGATTGTCACAACAGTTGCCTTAATATATATTGGATTCTGTTAAGTCTATCTGAGAGATCTCCATGGGCTTCCCTAAGTTCTTGCTTGTGGTAGCAGCTCTCTGGTTACAGAGTGAAACAGACAACTTTCCCAGGCATAATTCTGGGAAAGGCTGTGAGAAAATCAGAGAAAAGAATTATAAACAATTCTTATCTTAACTTGCTGCACCTGATGTCGTGAACATATGGAATGTGTTATGGAGATATGTTTACCAAAAGGGTGGATCTTAATTAGCCAATGCTGATGGTGATTTAATTAAAGGACCCATCAGGTCCACCTGTAGCAAACCTGTAGCATATAAAAAGCAGTGGGTTTGTTAATAAAGTTAATTAGCCTTCTGTGAATGCTTTGAGAGTCTATGTCACTTATTACCTGGTCCTGACTCAAAACTATGATACTTGGTCAGGCTCAAAATTTGGTAGAAGTTCTAATCTTAAAAGCCTCTTTTCTACCCTGTGAAGATGTGCTTAAACATCTGGTTTTGTTGCCTGGTAATGTTTTCATCTCAGAGGAAAATTAACAGCAGGTGAACTCTTATCAGGATGCTATGGTCAATCTATTCAATTTAACAT
Organism: Geospiza fortis; assembly: GCF_000277835.1. Classification (NCBI taxonomy): domain Eukaryota; kingdom Metazoa; phylum Chordata; class Aves; order Passeriformes; family Thraupidae; genus Geospiza; species Geospiza fortis. Next base: position 164,421 of record NW_005054328.1, on the reverse strand, counting down.
GTGCATATTTTCTCTAAATTTCATTTATGCATAATATCTATGAAAAATTAATTTGCTATGTATGTACCTCTGTCATACTTGCTTCTTTGGAAAAAAAACCCATAAAGTTAGCACTCTATACCAAATTATATTCTGCTAGAATGCTAAAAATAACTAGATTTCTTCATTATATGAAGCAAACAGCTCAGATTTATTCTGGGAATCTTTTATCATACCTTCAAGTATATTAATTATAATTAGAGTTAAATGAAACTATTCCTAATTTTTTAAATGCATTTTGTTTTTTTGCTGTTCCTAAGTTGTTTATGACTAGACCAAGCTTTTCTGGAATTCACTCTTGATTTACATTGCAAAACCAGTCTGAACACATGGCATTCTGAAATCACAGCTGAGGAAGTGTAACCACTGAGGTTTGGATACACCTAGTCATGGGTACCAGGAGGCTCACCCAGAGATGGGATTCGCCATCCTTTTTTTCCCAACATTCCCAGACTGAAGTGTGAAGAGGGGCAGCCACTGAGACACCAGGCTGTTGCCTCCAGTTTCCCCACATGGTTGCTCTTCCTCATAGGTACCATGTCACGTGCATGACTGAAAAGTAACCCACTAATATCTATATCCGTGGTTATTTTTAATAATAATTTAGAGTATATTGAGGGAAGGATGTTTGGGGAAGGAAGTAAATCCATTTTGTCATTAATCCTTTTGAAAAGAAGTAACTACAATTCCTTACCAGTGTTAGATGAAATATCAGAGAACCTTTAGGCTCATTCTGGTGACATTCTTCAGCACACTGTTGTTAGCCAGAGATCAGCACTGCCCAGGAGCAAGGGTTGTTTGCTTCACTTATCTCCAGCAAGAGCCCAGTGCCAGCTGATCTATCCACCATCAGCAACCTTCGTGAGCTCTTGCACTGCTTAGCTGATGCTGTATTAGTGAAACCTCATCACTGTGAGAGCACTTTATTTTATTAAAAGTGCAATTAAAACAAAATCAAATACTTTCATTAACTGCAACAACTAAAAATTATACTCCCAGTTGCTTTCTTCTCATTAAGAAAATTTGCATTTGAATAACTTTTCAACTGTGTGTATTTGTAATTAATACAATTACAAGCCAGAGATATGTTCCCAAAAGTAAAGAAAACTTCTTTATCAGTTTTACCATTTTAATTGAAATAAGACTGTATAGTGAATTATTTAATGTCTGTTATCTGAAAAGTACATATAGAGATAACAAGTCAGCCTCGGTATTTGGGACTGTGCTCATTTATTTTAGAGCTGGTGTAAGTCCTGGGAGCCACAGAGGATGAATTGTTGGGTTCAGCCCTGGAATACCGAGTATTTTGACTTTTTTGGTTAAAAAGCAGGGCCTATTGTTTATTTAACTCTGTAAAATTATATTTTTCTTTTCCAAATTAATATATGAGAGATAGGAAGATAAAAATTCATAAAAGGGAAAACAAACTAACTAGGATAAGGAAAGATAAAATATGTTTATGGCTAGAAGGGGAAAATTATATAGTTTATAAATAAAATAATGCTACCTGGAATTGTCACATAGTCAAGGCTTTCAGACATAAGGGAATATCGTGCTGGATGCTGCACAAACACATGATGTTTTGAGCCTTAACTTAAAATAATTTATCATCTCTGCGTTCAATCCTGAAACCTTTTTTTTGCAAATTTCTCCTGGACTTCAGAGATCCTCTTGGTCAGGCCTCAGCGCTGACAGTCTACGTGTAAGTATTCCTGCAGGGCCCTGCATCTTCCTGCCTGCATTCCATGATGAAACCTAGTTTGAAACAGGGGCCACAGGTGCGCTACCAGTAAACTGGCATGAGGCAAAAATGGTTAAAAATAAGTAAGTCCATATATTAGACAGTTCACAAACAGCCTAAAAGGTTTTTAAAAAGGTCCATCCATTGCTAGCTATTATTGCTTGGGTAAGAACTTGCCACCCGGGAATTTTCATTAAATTTCTTCTTTGACTACACAGAAATATCTTTGCTAAACTCTCATTTTTCATTCTGAAAATGTATTCAAGATGCATAAAATTCCTTTAAACATCTTCTCTCCAACAGTGAGAGAATACTCATCTTCCACTAGCCCTGTGACACAAATACATTAAGATTTTTCTTATATATATTCAGCAGCAAAACAAACCATATGTAGAGAGTAAACAAGTAGAAAGAAAAGACAGATTGAATAGATAATTTTTCAAACTTTTATGTTCCCCCTCCCTTTCCTCCCTCACACGTATAGGACTCACAACATGCTCTCAAACTGTCTGTCTTCTAGCTTTGGTTCACTTCTGGAAGAATATTCCAGGTTAAAAAAAAAACAAAAACACAACTGCATAATGACCTGAACACCAAAGGTGCAACCATATGTAATGGACAAGAAGGAAATCTAATCCAATCAGGAATTGCTTCAAGAATATCCTCTCTGCTACACAGTATGTCAAACAATATAGTCACATTACCTCCTTCAGGGTTATATTGTTGTTAAACTAGGAATTTGCCATGAGTTACATCCCAGAATCATAGAAATGTAGAATTGTTAGGGTTGGACAATAGCTTTAAGCTCATGAAGTCCAACCATCAGCCTAGCCCACCACCTGTATCTGTTCAGGATTCTTCATTAGCTGGTGTTTTTCCAGTTTTTCACTGTTTTTTTCCCCAGCCATTTACTGGTGTTTTTCCATAATAGAAGGCTTCCTCCTCTTCCCTTGAGGGCATTGTTGCAAGGAGGAAATTTAGCATCACAGAAGCTGAGTTCTAGAACTGATCAATACAACTTTTCTTAATTTCATCCTCAATTCTATACTCTGTTCATTGAAGTGTGTAATTCCCATCTTTTCCTGTATACTATTCAAGTATATATAAATTGTTATTGTGCCTTTGTAGAGTTTTGGCTCCCACGTAGCCAGGTGATACAAGTTTAGTCTGACTCTTTCTCTCTTCCACTTCTACAATGTTTTTTATTGCATTTTTGGTGTTACTCTGGCTTGTTGACACCTTCAGGACACTGACTTGCCCAGAGCAAAACACACTGCACCATGCCTGATGTGTCACCAATGCTACACAACTCTTCAGCTGCTCTGTATTGTTCCCTCATATACATCAGGTAATTTGCAGGTCCCTGCAACAGCTCTCACTGAATTTGGCTGTCTCTGTCAAAAGGATTCCCATCTTGGATCAATACTCATCCTCATAAACCAAGAACAAAAATACTTACATTGAATTTTGTGACTCTATAAGGAACTCCTAAAATCTGGCATTTAAAATTCCTCTGCAGGTAAACACATTTAAAAAATTTGGCAGCTTTTTCTTATCCATTAAATTAATTAAGGGCAATATTGCAACATCTTTTTCAACACTCACCAGATTCATTTAAAATTTGAGAGCATTATAGCAACCCATATTCCACCAAAGCAAATTTTAACTATGACTCAGCACTTCTCATTTCCATTAAATTTTCACCCCTGCTAGCCACTGATGACATTATCCCTCTTTATTTCTACTGTCCTTTTAGTAATACACTAGTTCAATATAATACATAAATTATTAGAGAATTTAAAATTTGCATCACAATTTTTGCTAGAGACTTTTCCACAGTTTCATATTATTTTACAGTGTTCTCACTTATATATCATTTGGAGTTTTGACTTGCAAATATTTTAATAATTCCACTGAAATAAATACCCATGCCAAGAAATTTAAAACTAAATCTAGTATCCTATAGATATACCTCTCAGCTTTGAACAGCAATATGGCTTCTTTGATAGCTTTTCAATAAAGAATGCTCTTATACATTCCTTCTTTCAATATTGCTCAAGGCACCTCTCCTCTTTGAACATCTTAATTCATGAAACTTGTAGAGAATTATCTCAGAGTTTTGCCTCTTCTCAAATTTGGTTGAAATGGGGCACTAGATTCAAAGGTTCTGAATGATAGAAGAAATATGTTCTATCAAAGTGCATTTATTTCAAGGAATCTACTGTTCAGTTGAAGAGAAATTATATTTTAGAAGAATTACATAAAAAGGAGGTAAGAACTTCTAATGAGGAAACTGACAATTAACAGACGAATCTGCTGTCACCTACACATAATGGGGAAAGTATATTTTGTCTCACAGGAAATTGCAAAAGGCAACCAAATTCCTCAAATTTAAAAAACTAATGACAGGTTTCCAATATTGTTTTGCAGACATTACCGACTGCTCGTACTTCAGCCTTTAATTCAGATACATATTCCTTTTACAAAAGAGTTACTTGGGATACTGGTGTGCAAACAGAAATAATCTCTGCTGCTTAAAACAGACTGGTGTCACTTAAGCTGGATCAGTTTGTTAAGTCAGTAATTTCTTAATAAAAGCTGTAAATTCAATTTCAACCCTCTTTATAGAACATAAATGCTGGCAAAATAATCCTAAAGAAAAAGAAATAGGAAATATAATTTATCTATAAATTTAAAAACCCCAAACAAAAAGCAAGCTCCCAAACCTGCTCCCCAAACTGTATAATATTAATTATCTAAAATACCTGTTCTGCAGTGATTTTCTGGTTTTTTATGCTCTCAAAAGTCTTTTGCTTGCACTGAATTGCTGTGCAAAATTCAGAGTCATTTAAGCCTGGAAAGGTTTTTACCCAGTGGTTTAAGGTGGTGTTATTGGTGTGAGGTATCTGAAAGACACCATATGAGATCAAGTTTGTGCCTTTTTGCTTGGAGACACCTTCTACACAGCAACCCCTCTGTATTTATGGAGGTGCATATCACAAAACAGGCATTTCTCTCCTATAGCAAATGGCATTATCATCAGATAAGTAGAGGTTGGAGTCAGACAAACTCAAGCACTTTGAGGTGGAAATTTAGAATTTTGTGCTCGTATGATACCCAGCAAAATGCAGCATATTGAAGATATCATAATATAAAATAAAACACATTTTATATTCCCTAAACAGTCCCATTTCACATTGTCTCTCAGGTTTTTTTCATCTAGACTGTGGATTGGTAAATGTATTTTGGATCAGGGAGCTAATGTAAAAGCACATATTTGATGCCTATTCTCACATTACAGTCTAACCTTAAGCATGTTGAGGCCATGAATGAAAGAATGCAAGTACCTTATGAAACATCCTGGTATGTGTGGAGCAGGAGCAACCACCCTTCACAAAGCCCCCATGAAGGAAACACTGCATGTGTCCAGCCAGACCCAATCATACCAGCATATGGTGCTCTGTCAACAAAAAATTTATACAAAACCTGTCTGCTATGTTTTTCTGATAGCAATCAAGTAAAAGAGCAGCAGTAGCACTGACGTTCTGAATGCTTCTTTTCCATTGCCTTTGAGATTCTGGACACAGTGAATGAAAACAGGGAGGAAAAAAGAGTTGACTACAAATACCAAAACCAAACTCTATTAAATATTAGAAATCACAGATATTTACATTTTGAAATTGTCACAGAAAGGGGATCTGTTGAGAAACAGAATTCAGCACATCAAGATCAGCCCTGAAAGATATTTGGGTAACCTACTACAAATATTTTCCAACAGGAATGTTAAAGAAACAGTAATATAATAGAGCTTGTCTTGCTTTGGACAGAAGCTCTTCTTGAAAATAGGTTTTGATGAAAAATGAAATTGCTGTCCTCTTGCTCAAGTGGCAGCTCCTGCCTCTGTAACAGCTTTCTACAGACTGGAAGAGTTAGTTTCCATTAAGAGATTATTTTTATCCATAGATATATAGATATATATCTCATTATACACTAAATATTATTCACCAAACACATACAGGTAAAAGCATGAGTCAGGCACATCAATGGGAGGCAGTGTTCTCCACTCCCCATTTCCATACTGCATTCTGCTCTCTCTTACAGGTCACATTTTCTACCGTGTTTGTATGTGTTGTTGCCCTCTGTATTCTCTTTAATGGTGTGGTCTTTACCCTCTAGTAGCCCAGCTGATGCCACACAGATCACATACCTCCAGTGCTTTACATATGATATTTATTTAATTTATCACAGAACAAGCTTTGGCTTTTCAACAGCAGCATCATATTGCCAACTTAAGTTGAATTTGCTGTCCGTGGTGCTGTTTCCTTTTCTGCGTTGTCCCAACCTACTGAGGAGGAAGGTGAAAAAGGTATTATTCTGATACAGGAATCTGTGGGTGGGATGAGATATTGTGAAGAAGGAGTGATACTGAGATGACAATATAAAATCAAAGCTAAATTAGAAGCTTGACTATTTACTTCACCAAAACCAGAAGTAGGTATTATGTTGGAGAGAAACTGCATATCTCATGCAGGGCTTAGTGTCAAAGGCTTTATACTCTCTTTGAATTGTATCTTTATGCATATTTGCATGAAACTACTGGTGAAGTTTTATTACCATATTGAATAATAGAGTCCAGAGCTGGTAGGAACCAAATGACATATCTGGTCCCAAGGCAGCGTCTATTATCTCTGACAGATATTTGTCTGATCAGATCATAAACAAACAGCCCCAGTGCTTTCAATATGCCTGGCAAAAATAATGTAACAATAATATTTAGCTTGAAATTTTCCTATGATTTAAGCCCATTTTATATTTTCCTACTCCCATTAGCCCACACCACAGCTTATTCTTGTTCTACTTTCAGGTCTTTTAAATATTTGATATTTGTCATGTCTCCCCAGCACAGTTGCTTTTTTATAGTAACACAATACTGTTGACTCATGCTCAACTTAAGTACTACTGTCCATTCCTCATACTACGTTTTAGATAAGAAATACCATCTAAACAGAGTAGTACTTTGAAATTGTCCCTGAACTGCATCCTAATTTTCTCTGACTATTTTTCCACATCAGTATTAAACCTCTCTTGGGTGTATTTCAGTCCTCCCAGCTTTAAATTTTCTGCAAACATAAAATAACTGTAATCAATATTGAGAAACATATCTCATGGATACTATATATACCTGCATTGCATACAGGATATTTTCTGCTGTTTGAGATCAGTGTGAGACAAGAGTAGTCACACCAAGCACATTTATTCATAAACTAAAGACTGGAAAAGCAATTCATGTAAGGAACAGTATCCCTAAGCAATTGTAATTTATGTATCTTATATTTACAGAACATGGCAGAAATCCACACTTCCCCAGCTTTAATGGTATGCACATCCATATGCAAGCCTAGCTTTAACTATGCTCTTAAATCTCTTTCGTACAGGTGTTTAGGAATGTTGAATATTTTGTATTTTAGTAAATTTTAAGTTTAATATTTAAGCCACTGTTTCCAAATACAACACAGCTAATTTCTTGTTGCTTTAATTAAATTGGTAGGTATATGTTCAAAAAACACACCAATAAATCAGTAAGGCCTTTTCTGTATCTTCCCCAAACCAAGGCCTATTCCATGCTGCACAGTTTAAGGTTTCTATTCATCTCTCCAACCATACACACAAACTCGGCCATCTGAAAATGTGCTGTTTAGTCCCCAAATACAGATTTTTAGCTTGCACTTACCCTTTACAAGTTTTTTATATAATCATCCCAGAATGATTTTACTTTTCATTCTATGAGATAACCATGGAGATCTGAAGGGGTTGACGTTTCACAGTAAGGAGGAGTAAGGCAGTGCTCCAGAGTCTTTGTAGGAAAAGTAATCCAAAACTAATCCTGTTTATTGAAGCAATAGTTGTTCTACAGCTTTCACAAGTCAACATTGTTCAGAATTTTTAGCAGAATTTTTTTTTCTCTTAATCTGGATGCAGTTCTAAGAAAAAAAAAAGAATCAGAGAAAAATGAACATTTAATTGTTGTGGACAGTGAGCAACATGAGCAGCTATGTCAGAAAAACTGCAGCAGCAGCTTCATGTGTTGTTCCCAGGCGTGTTAAAGTGAGCCAATTATAGCAACCCTTATGTATTCTCAGAACATGTGTTCATTCTTTATGAAATTGCAGGATATCTTAGTAGAGGGAGTTCATGTAAATTATTTATGATTAATCCTGTGGCTTGGCTTAGCTTATGTCCACTCTTGGTGAAAGAACTTTAAACTTTTTAAATGGAAGCATGATGTGAAATATTAAAGAGAAATATTTATATATATATTCTCTTTCTATCTATGGATTTCAGACATGAGATAAAAGGTTTCTATTGTTGATTATTTCAGCTCTCTTGGTACTACTGAAAAGCACTTACTGCTGAGCTTGAAGCTGCAGCTTGGGGATTTCAAACTGACAGAGAAATGCTCCAAACCAGCAGTCTCCTTTTGATTTGCCAAAAAGTCTTCTGAGCTAGCAACAGCAGTATTCTGGTATGAAAAAGATCAAATATAATGAATCACTCTGATCACCCTCTAGAGAAACAATTACATTGCTCTATTAAATAAAAGCAGTTTGTATGAGGTAATGATTTCAGGAGTCCACAACAGAGTCTATCTATATTATGCATCACTTAAAGTTTTGCTCCAGGTAAAGGAGATGTTAGCTGACAGCACAGCCAAGTTTATATTCAAAACCAGCAAACTTCTCACAGTCTTTTTTTAATGGATGCACTCAGATATAGAACTTGCAATGCTGTCCAGCCAGTTATCTTTAGAGTATGTTTAAAATGAAAATTAATTCAGTGGCTGCTCAAGTAATTTCCATTACCCTGTTTAATGCTCCCTATTATAGACAAATCTTCTTTATGGAACCATACAGTGACAGATTGGCTTTCCTTGTTATCAGGTATCTAGCAAGTGAGCCTCATCAAACAACTCTGGCAACTATAAATGATGTTCTTGTTCTCCTGGATACACCCTTGTGTCCTTTGCAATTTTACCTTCCTTTGTCTTTTATAAGAAGAATTACCCAAGAACAGAATTTTAACTTATCCACCAGATTCAAGGTTTATTGTCTTAGATGAAACATTTACTGTTTCTGATTGCTACCATATTAAAGGAATTTTGTCACCTGAACTCCTTCATTGGGCGACAGCTCCCCAGGGTACAGCACTTACAGTTGTTGCTTGTCTTCTGTAACATGCCTGCATTTCTTCCTGAAAGACTGGAAACTCCTCTTCCTCCAGGTGCTAACATAATATCTCATATTGTGCTTTATCTCCAGGTGAGAAATTAAGATTAAGCAAGGCTGATTTGTGTTCATGCTTTCTCTTCATCCTTCACTGATTTTGTGTGCTTTATGCATAAACTTGGGCTTCCCTATTAAATGAAACAAAATCCACAGATCTCAGCTTACCATGACAATATGTTCCCAAACTCTGTAGATGATTTTTCAAACTGTAGCAAATCAGTTAACACCCTGAATTTCGAAGCCCTGTAGAATCTGCATAAAGCAATATATAACCAGTTATTATACTTTCAAAGCTACAGTAGGAATGTGCTGCTTTAGGTAAAACATCTGTTGACCAACAAAAATATAGAACAACTAATTGTGCTGTTTGATCCAAAGCACTGTGTTCTGACTCTCTAAATGCAAGGGCAGGTGAGGAAGGCCTTACAGTGTCTGTGCCAGGCAGCAGTTTGCTACTCAGGGCCTCGCAGACACAGTTGAGGTTAGAATTGTTTATGATTCAACTGGAGAGGACCCAAAATGAAAGCAAATTTTCTGAGAAAACCAAACGGATTTTGCTGATTATCCTGGACATCCAGGGGGGTGCTCAGTTAACCAAGTCACAAGAAAATAATTTAGAAATCAGCATGCTACACAGACTACATACACACCACTACATTGCACGCTACTACATTAACATTGCTGAGCGTACTATGTACATTAACCATGCAGCAGGCACTTCTAATGCACACCTGACATTCAGAAATATATTCTCAATATATTCAGAAAAATATTGTACTCAGAGTTGACAAGGTATTACTAACCTGAGAATTACGGTAGGAAGCAACAAGGGGAATATTCATCTTGCCCATTTCAACAGCCTACAAAACCAGAACCAGACTAGGCTTCCTCCACAGTAAATATAGAGGGATAAATAAGTATCTTAGATTATTTCAGAGGATTCAAGTTAGGCAGCAGCAGAAGTCCTCCAGAGGGCAACCAGAGCACTAACTTCCTGCTTACCTTAGCTGCTCCAAATTGTTCCCTGGAGGTGTCAACTCTACTCTGCTGATTACAAACAGTGCCTAAACTCCTTATTTAGAAACCTAATTTGGTATCTAAAATCAGAGGTGGTGAATAATTCCTGAATATTTCCTAAGACCTCAAAATTCTCAAATCAGGCAAGAGATGGGTTTTAATTAAATATTAGTGAGTTTAAAGCTTAATTTTTGTAACTTCTCCAAAAAACTATGCATCTGAAGCAGCCAACAATGAAGTTAATGCCCTGCAGACTGCAGATCATCATGCTGTATTTAAGTAAATCCATGCTAACAATCTGTTACACCCCACCTAATGGATTTTACATCCAATACCACCTGTACTGGATGTAAAAAGTGATTTCAATACAAAGCAATTTCAATAATGGAAACTGACGTGGAATAAATATCATGCTCATAATTTCATAGATCTGTGTACAGTAAATAACACTTATCCCTTTCCAGTGGGATTTTTTAGGGTAAAAATGTCTTTTCCTCACCTTGATATAGATTAATTTAACAAGAAATAAAATCAACATACTTATTAAAGATACAGGAGGATAGCAGTGCTGGTCCATCTCTTTTTCAGCATATACTGCATGATCAGTGGTCATACAGACTTCTTCATAATGACTGCATACTTGAGCCTCTTTTCATTAAAAGACATTGGTACTGAGCTTTCTCACCTACTAACTACCAGCCCAAAATTTAGCTATCTACGGTAAGTTAGTCATCTAGGTCTCCGTCTGTCGTCAGTAGAGTGGCAGGTACTTCCACAGGATGACTCATCTCATCTATTTTAGACACATCTTTTAGAACTGTATGAATCACTCTGAAAATCCCTCTCCCCACAGTTACAGAGGAAGCCTAGACAACTAGCTTAGCAAGGACACTTAACTTTTCACCAGCTAAGGCAGGTGCCTGCTACTTGATGTTCTTGCAAAAAGGATGTCAGTTGGGAAAGTGGCTTTTTGAATGTAGACATGTGTCAACTGATGGCAATATAGAGTCATGTTCATGCCGAACTACTGGACCATAACAGCATTAAATCAGTATTAGCCTGTTTTGTTACTGACCTTGAGGTGAAAAATTCCCTATTCCTCTGCCAACTTTTTGTGCTAACTAATTCACAGTTGAACACAACGATAAAGCAGGTGCAGCTAGGCAAATACTCTAGCAAGCATCAAGCCTATAAATTAGTGACTGGGCAGTAAATTTTTTCCAGCCAGTCCAGATAGTCTTTAATCTCTATTGGTTAATACTACATATTGTTTTTATATCATCCTGATTTAAATTAATACAGGAGTGCTTTCATATAAATTCCATTCAAAATATGCAGTTGATTCAGAAAAGAATGACGTATTATGACACTGCTATCTATCTATCTATCTATCTATCTATCTATCTATCTATCTATCTATCTATCTATGTATTTATATATATATGTGTATGTTCTTTTTTTTTTTTTTTTTGCCCCACACTTCAAAATGGGCTAGAGAAGGAAAAGGAAATCTGCTAATTAAATTACAAAATTTTGAAGAGGTCAAAATAGTGTAACACACACCAAGCTCTAATTCAAAGAACACAGGAAGCAGAGCAATTCGGATTTGTCATCCTTTGACACAGTCTGTAACAATGTAGTCAGAATTTTGAGAGAAACGCAGTTTTTTCATTCTTTCTCTCCCTCAAGGGTCACTGCACTGCGATCTATTTTTATACAGAGAAAAAAAAAAGGAGTTTCCATTGTTAAAACAAGTTGGATACTTCCATATCTCATATTCGATCAGACAGCATTTCAGAAAGCCTAGTGAGCTCCTTTCAATCAGCTTTGAAGCATTTCTACTGGTTATAGCCAGCATTCATCCACAACACTGTAATCATAAAAACTTCTTTTTTTTAAAAGGTGGGGAGAAAATGTGACTTCCAATGAATTAAGAATAAATGGTATTGAAATTATTTCTTTTAAAATGGAAAAGTTAGAAAAGGAATAAAAGCAGGAGAAAGATAATAGATCTAACCACATATCCTCAAAATTTTAGGGATACTGATGTTCAGATGTTAACTAGGTTTTCTTCAAAATTCCTTTGCAGAAATAGCTCACTAAATATGATGAATCTAGTACTATCTCATGTTCTTGAATTTTCCATCAACTTGAAATACCAATTCTGCATTGCCAGTTTTTTCACTAAGCCCACTGTACAAAAAATGGAAATTTGGAGGAGGAAGGGAGGAGACACAAAGATGAAAAAAGTGAAGGAAAGGAAAGGACAGCAATGGCAGTTGCCTTGGAATTGGCAATGTCTTCCTGATTATAGCAGGAGTCAACTTGGCATACCAAACACAAAGTATAGTTACAGTAACACAGATCACATTTTAACCTTGACATCCTGAGAAGGAACACAAGCTCCATCACCAATACTGAGAGTTCCAAGCACTGTCAAGGCTCATGGTTGTGCTACCTTAGGTCCATGTCACAAACCTCCTTCCCAAATACTGGTCAGAGTTCAGCTCCCCTCTATGAAATATCCAATAGCTGTAGAAGACCACAATTCCTGAGAGTCTCCTCTCCTTTCCTTTAATACTAGAAACCATCTGATATTCAAAACTAGTGGGGTTTTTTGCCTTACCTCAGCACTTTTTTCACAAAGCCTGTTCCAGTTCTCTGGACAGATATGACACTCAAAACTAAGTTTTTAGATTTGGATTGAAACTTTGCCCTTGAAAACCTGGCATCCATTGTTCTGAACATACATGACAAGTAAGTTTTATTAATGTGCAAACATTTGAATGAAGAAATAAATCTTTCCTGCATAGCCCAGCAAAACCCTCAATATAACTTCAATGTGTGAATGCCCTTAGCAGATCTGTTTCATATTGTGCTAATTTTTACCCAACTGAAGGTGGCCACTGAATGTAACACTATGCATGATGATTTATTTCAAAATTCCCTTAATAACATTTTAAATTGAGACTATATTATGAAAGAATATTAAAATAAGGACTTAGCAGACAACATCAGAGGCTATTCATAAGTGCATGAAGTAGAGCAAAGGAGAATTAGTGGTTCATAAAATACTTGATTTGCAGTTTACAACTCCACCTAAATCTGGCTGCTTTAATACAAGGTATCATGTTTGTATTTGTCTCATTTCTTAACATATACTTCAGTGCTGAAACAGTAGAATGGTACCAACATTTTGAATCCTACTCTCTTGATCTTTTTTACACTCAATACTCATCTTAAACCACTCCTAATTACATTTGTTCATATGTTTGCGTTTTGCTAGTACTGCAATAATTTTAGTGTCTTCAATAAAATACACTGTGAATCCATACCCATTCATTTATCTTTACTCAAAGATCGGATGAGAAATTGCCTCTTTTTGCAACCTTAGAATAATACCTATCCTGAGTTTTCTTTTCATATGAGTTTGTTTAAGAATATGCTGGCACCTGCAACATGATCAAATCTTCAGGACGATAACTAGTTTTGCAGCCATCTAGCAGTCCAGTATGCATATGTAAGCTGCATTTTTGCTTACCTGAAGGCAAACAAAGTTTGCTGTTCTCAGCAGCTTTAGGAAGCTTCCCAGATAATGGTACCAAAATAAACAATATCCCCTACCCATGACCACCACAAGTGACACGATGGAAATCTGTACATCTGGTCTTGAATTCTCCAAGCTCTCACAGGATAATCGCTTTCTGTACTGCAGCTGGGGACAAACATCACTGCTTTTATCACCATTACTGAGGAGACAGACAAAACAATGCTCCCCCTTTCATCCAACTCCACTGGTTCCCCATTCATGTCACAATCTATTTAAAAGGGCTTTTTGTTTCCAGTACCTTTGCATGGCTTATCCGAAGATCTCACACAAATTTCATCACCTGTTACATTGCATTTGCAGAGACCTGATATCAATTCTCACTATAATAGACCTATGTCTGTGCCTGGCAGACATCAATTGGCTATCTCATTTAGTATTCTCATTTTAAAATACACCTTTTTTCTTTTCCCTGCTTGATTAGTTTTCCCTGCCACCAGCCTTATGACTGACTTCTCTGATTTACACTGGAGAATCTTCTGTTAGCACACTATTCATGGCCTACTCTTGGCAGTATTTTTGCATTTTATAAATAATTTGATAAACATCTTAAAAATTCATCCTGAAATATGGCTTTTAGATGTATGTGCAGGAACATAGGTTTTAGCTACTTCAATTAGAATTTAGTTACATACAATTGGAATTGAGGTCTTGATTTAGAATTAGAAATAAAATAGAAGGTGAAGTATTCAAAATAAAACCCCTTCACTCCTGGCAATTCCCTTGTATTATTTTCACATCAAAAACTACAACTACAGTGATGTGTTAACTGCAAGCTTTTCCAACTGCATTTTTTATCCATTATTACTACAGTATTACACATACCCTATGAGTTTATACTTAGGAGGAACTGAAGGGAAAGAAATGCAATTCCTCATTAAAAAAACAAAACATAATGTTTCTTCAAAACCAGTCTGACAGCAGATATGATGTATAAAAAACCTGAAATTTTCTTAAGAAATAAATTGAGGAAGAACTATGGACAGTAATCTTTCTAAACATGCCTTTGAATCTAGTTTTATGTACATGGCACATATTTTTTCTCAATATTTCTTAATGTTAATTACTGAAGTAGGAGATACTTTTATTGAATACATAAACCACTTGCATTAGACTAACTTTATCAGTTAAAATTCCATCGTTCTTCTACTGACACATCTCAGCTTTTTATTCCACTAAAAACAAACATAATTCTAATAATATACTAAACATTTGAACTAAGCAAAACTATTATGCCTTTATTTTTCCTTCTAATGGCCACACATGGCAATCATAATCCTCCTGATAATTGGGTAACTGCTATATATAAGCATACCTGCAATATAATGCACAGCCAGCAAACTTCCAAAGCTTAATTTTTCCCTGCCCACCTTTTTGCAGAAGTAAATATCTCCACAGGGTGACCTGCAGGTAATGATAGTGACTCCCTGGAGCATCACTTACTAGGTTTTTACAATTTGAACCCCACTGCAAAACACAAGAGGGAATATTTTATCTAACACAGGACCCCTGTGATTCTCTCCAATATCTGGCAACTTGGTTAAGTCTTTAAAAAGTTACTCAAAAGTAATTTCTTTAATTCCATGTCTGTGTGTCCCAAGTTAGTTTCATTTCTTCCTATTTCATCTCTCAAGTACAAAGAGCATCTCAGGTACTGCACATACACTTGGTATGCATCTGCCATGACGATGTTCTTTTATTTCCCG
Source organism: Geospiza fortis (assembly GCF_000277835.1). Lineage (NCBI taxonomy): Eukaryota > Metazoa > Chordata > Aves > Passeriformes > Thraupidae > Geospiza > Geospiza fortis. Next base: position 149,028 of record NW_005054328.1, on the reverse strand, counting down.
CATTCTGTGATCATTTCTTGCATCCTGCAAATAGGGTCGCTAAAGGTCCATATATTTGAGTGACAAGAAGTCACAAAGAAAGGACAAACTTGAACAGATGTTCATTTGTCATTTGAATAATTTTCATTCTGTTCCCACATTGTGACAGGGAAATCCCTTATGAATTATTTAAACTGTTTTGTGCTATCTTTTCTCCCAAAGGTGTTCTGTATATTGAAAATCCAAAATCCACCTAAAATCTTTACTGTAGATACTTTTATCACCCTCAGTAAGCCTCTACACATGAAAAAATGCTTTAGAATTGTTACTTTGTTAGTGCCAAGGTGTATTACAAATTTTCCTGGAAATTCCTAGAGTGTTTGGAAGCTTGAGTCCTTATATCAAGCAATATTTAAGCAAACATCTTCTAATGCACCTTAAAAAGTAATGATGGTTTTGCCTAAAATATGGGCTAAACTGAAATCTTGTTTTAACTATAGCATGTTAATTGTATATCAGTAAGAACTAAGAAAACTGCATTTTTCCTAGTGTAATCAAATTATAAGACAAAACAAATCTGAGTTACATAAGAGAAATACTTCCTAAATGTTGGGGTGCATGTTGTTTCACTATTTGGAAGTTCTACAGTTGAGTTTTACAAGTTTCATATTTTATTCTCATTAAGTTATATTGCTCAAAGATGGCGACTAGAGCAAGGGGATTTCCAGGGCTCCCTCCCCCTCCCACGATGTCAGTTATATGTCATTCATTTGGGTCCTCCTCATTTCATGTTAATTCTGTTGTCCATCAGTGTCTCCCCTCCTTCGTTGTCCGGGCGACCCCCCTGTCCATCACCCCCGTCCCACTCCCCAACTCCAGAAAGTTCCTCGGGGTTCGGGTGGTGATTGGGCTAGGGGGGAAAACCACACCTATTGTTTCTGTTAATTGGCTGTCTTATGTCACCTCAGTTGATGTATCTTCTGTTGATTGGTTATGTTTGTCTCACCCTCCCCCTGGGGTCGGCTTTATAAGGCCTGACCAGGGGGAGCATCTTGGTCAGTTCTTCGTGATCTCTCACCCTC